>NW_020799116.1:4736915-5166912 GCF_003259725.1 Athene cunicularia
CCACAGAACCGTGATTTGAGGGGGCCTTGGGCAGGGCGAGCCCCCGGCCCTCCGTGAGGTCCCTGCCCCGAGACTCCTCCCGGCCCTGCCGGGCCCCCGGCCAGGTGTGCAGGGGTGAGAAGAAAGAATTAAATTCTGGAAGCTTTATAGGAACTTCCACTTCTGTTCTTTTTTTCTTTTTTTCCCTTCTTTTTTTCTGAAAATACACTTTTCTAACGCCAAAGATGGAGATAAGTAGATAGACCCATCATATTCCAGTCCTTCCAGCAGCTTCTTACATGGAAAAAATGATTTGAAGCATAAAGAAAATAAGTTGGAGAGAGGGTTAATACCTCTGCAGCTCTTGAAGAAACATTTATCTTCTTTGTATTGATTTCTTCTCAATTTCAGCCCGCAGAGTGAAGCCTTTCTCTCTGGTTCTGATATATATTGTATAGTAATTACATCTAGAAGGCAGGCTCCAGGAACGCTTCAGGAAAACAAGCTATGATGTAGGTTTAATATGACAATATTGTATGACTTGCTGATTTAGATCAGTAATGTTTGCACCGGATAAATATTTGCGTTACAGTGTGAATGTAAAGAGGACTGCAGGCAGAGAGCAGTAGGTCTCTGGACCTGTGAGTAGGTAAACTCTTTAAGGCTAGAAGCCGTAAACCAGCTCTGTAATACTTGGGAATGTTTCAGGGCTGTTCATGGCTAAAGGCTTGCTCGGAAAGCAAACTGTTTTCCAGAAGGGCTTTTATGCATTTACTTTTTGTACAGAGCTACTGTGTTAGACCTCAGTGAGTTGCTTACTCTTTTATGCCTTCTTTTGAAAAGCAACAGTATCTGATATGTGTGTGTGTGTGTGTGTGTGCAAGGGGGTGGCAAGTGAAACATCGTGATAAACGGGACGCTCCAGACTCTGATCCGGTACATCAGAGATGCCCGAAGCAGGAAAGCTGCAGGGAGGGTCTCAGTGGACTATAACAGGACATTGGTGCTGACAACATCCAATGGCAAATCATCGGAATTTGTGTTGGCGGGGAATCCCGGCCAGATATTAACCATTTAGTATCTACCACAAATGTTTCACTACCTTTTCATAGCATTTTCGAGAGAGGATTAGAGAATTAAGGCATTTGTTATTTTGTGTGTTAATTTACAAGCATCTTTCTTCCCGCCGCTTCATATCTAGCTCCCTTTAAATGAAAGAGAGGTCACTACTTATTTTCTCCTCAGCAAATCACTTTACTTTGTGAAGAAACATAAAGGCGAAGTTTTTCTTTGTTCGGCAACAATAAATGAACCATGTAGAAAATAAGTCTTTGCAGTATTCCTTTGTTAGGAGGATTGTAATAGCTTTTCACTGTTTAAGTAGCTTTTTTTGTTGCTGTTACTTTGGTTGCAATAAGAGGAAGGAGTCATTCTTGCACAAAAAATATGTGGGTAAGGTTTTGCTCTTTGTGAAGCGTTAAGTTTAGTGCATTTCTCTGTGGGCTTGTCACTGGTAATTACATTGCTTAATAAATCAAACTAAGACAAGGTAAGAGAGGTGGTTTCCATGGGGTCTGTTTGCTCATTAATCTAAATTCACAGTACCAAAAATCAGTGAGACATAAATATTAACATTACTGTGATGTCCTTACTATGAGTTTCTCAGTGCTTTTTCACAATTTTTTTGTAAAGGAAAAAGATTGTATTTGTGCAGTTCTTTAGCTGTTGCTGCGACAATCCTGTCATCTAAGGAGTGACAATTGTTAGCATTCTTCTAGGCTAGATGCATAAATGAAAGTAATTTTCTGAAGTCTAGATTAGCTCTTTGGTAATGGATCAAATTGTTGCTGACCTGGTAACTGCCTGTAAATGGGTTTTGGATTTTGAATCTTTATAGTTCGGAGTTGAGAGTTAATTTTGCATGTAACTGTCTGCTGCTTGAAGGAAAAAGATATACTAGGAGCCTTTCCCTATGAACTAATGAAATGCTTCTTCTGTTTTTTTTTTAAAGGTACAGAGAAGACTGGCTTTGTTTAGTAAAGATTTTGCAGAGGAAGGTGCATTGTGCACGTAGAGAAATACGGAATGTACAGGAGAGGGCCCTCCAAGACTTTATTTAGTCCTGTGGCTTTTATGAAGATGACACTTCTTACATTTTAATTATCCCCTATTTTCAGTGCCTTTTTAAAATATGCTTTATGTTACGGGAAGTTGCTAATGGAGTCCTTGCAGATAAAGAATGTCAAGTAAGCTTTCCCAGGCTGTAAGAGCTGAGCTTGCTGGTATGCTTCTGAGGGGAAAACTCGAGGGAGAGCTGTGCTATCTGTTAGCAGGTTTACAGGAGCCGATTCGTGGTTAACAGAGCCTGGACATGGATTTCAGAAGTCTTCAAGTAGTCAGAGGAGCTCTCTGTCCTAGCAGCCAGAGAAAGAGGCGTCCAAAGTTGGGGAGGGAGGAAAAAGCATCAGAGAAGGAAGGGATTTCAGTATATTAAAAAAACACCAAACCCATGGTTTGAGACGGGCATTTTGGGGTCTCTGCAATGTCTACAAAGCCTGTATTCAGGCTGGGGAGGTTGCTTTGCTTGAAAGTGAGGAGGATTTTTGCCTGTGTGCATGAGTTATGGTTTCTGTTAATTCTCTTTCATCTACTATCTCCTCTCCTTTTTTTTTCTAGGAAATGGGGATTGAAAGGGCTTTTGATCCTGTTTAGAAAATGTATGTCTTGGTCAGAGCAGTGAGAAACTTCTGAGTCTAGCACAGAGATATCATGTTGTTCATGTGTCCTTCCCGCGTTCGCTCTGGGAACCTCTGCTGAACAAATAGCTCCTGCTTGGTACCATAAAAATCACCAGAAACCACCTGTTGATTTTAGCAGGGTGATGGTTTCTCTCCCAGTTTCTGGGTCTCTGCAGGGACAAGTGTGAAGTTATGTACGTGCTCAGTTAAAGCTGTACTGTTATCAAGTTGTGTAAGTTTAATAGTTGGGGTTTGGTTCCAATTACAGTAAAGACAGATAACGGTGAGGACTCTATTCATCTTATGATCAGTGCTTAAGGACTAAGATACTTAGTTTTCTGAAATAAAGTGTTATTAACGTTGATGCTCACTGCAATGTTCAAGTTTCATGGTTAAATTGAAGAAATGACTTCAAACTATTAATCTTAGCTGTCCTTGGAAAAAATGCTAATCATTTGATTGCTGCTTTTTAGCAGCCAACTGAACATGTGGCATGATGTGCTCCGAAGTCTAAGGGTATAGTAATAACACTGTACTTTAGCTAATATATAACTTTAATCTGAAAAATTATGAAAAAAATGAGACTAATTTGTTTGCCTAGTTTACTGTACTTCCATTTTTAAAGATCAGAGTTGGTCCTGTGGGTTGACAAAATCGTGATTATTTATGTTTACATGCCATGCTACTTAAACTTTAATTCTAGACAACAGTTTTTAAGTATTTTAGGAAGTAGAACTTCATCAGACAAATGTTCTTAGAAGATATGGAGTCATCTGAGGATGCGGATACGCACCAAATGGGTTAGTTTATGGTTTTATATATCTGTTCTGGAGACTGCTTGCTGCTTCAGGTGCTTAAATATCTTTACAAATTTCTCCCTTCTTTGAGGTAAACTTCTGTCAATGTTTTTTCCAAGTGAAAATTGTCGACCTGCATCTTCTTGCACCAGGTTGACAGAAATGTGACTTCATTGGTTGCCAGAGTTACTCCGAGGAAGACTTGGCCTGTATCACCTCTGTAAAGACATGCAGGGGTTGGAGGCAAAGCAAAGAGGGAAGATGTAAATTACTGCACGCTTTTGTACTAAGCGGAGGAACCTGGGGTGTGGCCTACTGGAGATGCTCAACTAGAGAATAACTTTTGATGAAAGCAACTGGCTTTTACATTTGTGTGTCAAGAAACCTCAAGATTAAAAAAAAAAAAAAACCCCAAACAGAAAAATGATCCTTGACTGCTGTTAATTTTTCAGTTACTCAATATCTTGTGGTAGTGCTGTTGATCATGTTATCCATGCTGTAGGCTACAGATATCCATCCACATTACTTGCCCTGAGGCAAGTTGAACTGGCTTCTTTCTTTTAATGCCGCTGAGATACGGCACAGCTCTTCGAAGTGATCTTGCCCCGCTTCATGAGGACAGGTGAATTCTTAGATGAGACAGGGCTACAATGGTCACGTCATCGATTACTTGCCTTTCAAGGTACCATCATCTTGTGGAGGCACAGCTGCCACGACACAGCGGATCCTTGTTTAATGCCTTGAGCTGTTATGTATCTGTAGCCTAAGCAGAGGCTCTTCCCACCCAAAAAGTGAACAGATGAATGAAGGTTCAGATTGGGAGCACAGCAGTGAAGATATTGTGATACTCCATGGGTATTGCTGTCCTTGTTTCATTTTTCTTTTTCTCTGATTGCTAGCAGTATTAATGGGAAGCTGAAGGGAGCAGTGGTGGGGGATGAGCTCGCCAACTGACTGGAGGAGGAGGGAGGACACAGGGCAGTAAGGAAACGAAGAAGTTTGTGTGATCACTACAAGTTGTTTTTATTACACTGAATGGGTTCACCTTACAGCAATTTGAATTAGTCTTCAAGTGAACTATGGTTAAAGTAAAATCAGTTAGTACATGGCCTTGTTTTTTTTTTAATGTGGTTTTATTATTCATCTCTAAGTTTGCTTGGGAGTTGAAGTACTAGTGTTCTTAATTATCAAGTCATTTGAATAATGATGAACCATTTTCTAGAACTTAAAACTTGACCACATAGTTCACCTGCCAGCAGTACTGACACATAAAATCTCAATTGACGTGGGTGTTGCAGTTTTTCTATGCATAAGTGCTACAGTGATGCCTGAATATGTTTATCCTGTGCCAGTGCCTGCTTTGAGGGACTTTGCATTCATAGCATGGAGGCCTTTCTAAAGCAAATCTAGGTGTTTTGAGACTTGGATGCTTAGCTTAGGAAAGCCGCTTTGAAAAATCCTTTTCTCTGCTTGCAGATACGTAATGAATGAGACCTTGAGCCCTGAAGAGCTGCACTTGTATTTAGGAGCAAAATGTAGGATGTTACTTGGTCTTGTGGCAGCCGTTTTGTTCTCTTTTTTTGAAATAAAATGTGCCTGTCTCCCTGACAAAGCGCTGTCAAAGTTCTTCCATTGGGAGTTGGTTTATTCTGCTGACAGTCAAGGAAAGCTATCTGATAACTCCTCACAGGCAAAGCAGGCAGTTGTTCTCTCTTTCCATCCTCTGTCCTTGCAGGAGGCTTGTAAGAGACATATAAAATGCTATAATAAATGCTTTAATCAAAGCAATGCCCTGCCCTTTCCTTACTCCTATAAAAGCATTTACACTTTGGGTTATTGTTTTTTAGCAGTCTGAAGTCTTAGACCTGAAGTTCCTTGGTCTGTTTGTCAGACTGGTTGAAAATCAGTTAGTTGTCCCAGAGTGGAAGAGGCCTTTGCTGTGACAGGTGGTGAACACTGAATAAGCAGGATATGAAAGTAAAATCACTTGTGCCAATGTACTGGATAAGCCATTTTTCTACTGCAGAGGTAAACAGAAACAGTTCTGTCCTGACTCTTGTTGATCCTAAACAGTAGAACTTTCTCTGGTCCTTGTTCCATTTCTTTAAGACAAGGATGTGAAGTAACCCCTGCACCACTGAGGACTAGTACCTGCCTTTGAGTTACTTTGGTGTACTGAGAAATGCTCTCCCGTTAAATCTCTTTTCCTTTTTTTATCATCTTTCAGATTTTTTTTTTCCCCCTCCCCTTCTGGGTTTTAAAATAACTCCTATTTTAGGAGGTTGTGAAGTTAGCAATATACATCTCAAAATAAGTAAGTCTTGGCTAAGAGTTTTTTAGAGCAAGTTTAGTGGTTTTTGTTTTGTTTTTTTTTTTTTTGGATGGGTGGGTGGGTGTATGTATGTATGTTTATATAAGCCTCAGCATGAGACCCTTATGTCCATCTGACCCCCACCCCCTGGAAACTCCAAGATGAGATAATAAAGATACCTAGTAGCTTTCAAATAAATAAGTACAGATCTACATTGCTGTGACAAGTGAGTTAAAGGATTAAATTTTTGATACACTTTCACTGGTGTTTTGATTCCTAAGGTGCTTTCAGACTTCTGGAGATTATGGTATAGATTTACTACAGTCAAAGTAGGAATGAGGATTTGTGCAGCATGACTGTCTTAAACGTTGCAGCCATTTACTAGGTAGACAGAGAGAACCAGCTGAGTATTTCTTGGCCTCCATGCTACTTGTAACTAATCTATTTAGTAATCTGACAGTGCGGTAGCTTGTGTATTTTGTATTTAAATGCATGCTTAAAATAAGAGTAAAATTTGCCTGTTGACAGTAGTTGCATCATATTTTAATTGGTGAGAATTGCTAATGGAGTGTTCAGGTTCTAAAATTAGTTGTTTATTTTTCCTTTCTTTGCCCAAGGGTTTTGCATCAGATTATATGGCTTCTGTATAGCTGTTTGTGTTCTGAAGCAACACCTTTGTGCAGTTCTAGTTATTTAAGTGTTAAAAGCATGGGCTCAGTGACAGCAGTTTCAGAAACTGTGACTTTTAAAATTGTTTCTTACTACATTGTTTATGCATTGTAAAGTGCTTCTCTTCTGTTTACTGTGAATTAATTCATTGTTATCTTTTTAAACCTGTGCAAGTTTGTAATATTTTATCTTGGCATGATGGCAGGTCCTCAGCTGCTGCAAATTTTCATAGCACGATTGACACTACTGTTTCTGTGGCAGCTTTCATCAGTTGAGAATTTGCACCGTAACCCTCATCATGACATTATCCTGAAAAATGACTGTGCATGTTCCTTACAATGTTTCCACAGGCTGGTTTTGTCAAAGGTGCACAGTTTTGATAATGTCTTTATGCTTCTTGGAGTGCTTTTCTTTTACTGTGTGGTGAAATGCAAAACCACTGTTTTGTATGATTCTGCTTGCTGTGAGGCAGACGTGTCCAGTTCTTCTGTTAAAATTCTGGTTTTCTGGAGGGATGCTTGGCATGTGTATTAGTCCTTCGAATCTTTCTCTTAGCTTGTACCTAGATTTTTGACCAAATCTGTGTCTGTTGCAGAGGTATTTGTGAGGTTTTCTGTCCACAGCTGTCAGTTGTTTGGGTTTTTTTTTTTTTTTCTAAACCAAATATTTACTTGCTCATTTTGAAGTGATACCAAACTTCTTGTCCTTGAATAAAGTAGTTACCAAAATAAATAAGCCACCACAAAAGTGGTGGTTTGAATTACTGTATCTGTGAAGTTAAGACTGCAAACACGCAGCCACTTTAACAATTGTCTTGTAACTGTTTCACTTTTCTCCACTAGTTTAAAGAGCTTTAAAGACTTTAAATATTTTGTTACCATGAAAGCACTTACTTGTGACAATAAAAGCCTGTTACAATGTGCTGATTAACTCCCTGACCTGAACTCCACAAGCCTTTTGCTATCAGATTTTATTCAGTTGCATAGTTTTTGTAGCAATTTTTTTTTTTCCTTTTTTTTTTTTTTTTAAAAAAAAAACTTCTTTTTAGAAAGATGTGCAGCAGATCTGAACACTGGTCTTATTCATATCGTATATGTGCGATGCTATTGTCCTTTCTGTTTGTCCAAGGATTTTTACTGGCCTATTTTTCTGCCACAGCAAGAAAGCTCATGTTGATTGTTTGCCTAGTATGACTTCTAGATAGTTATTGGAGTCAGTGCTGAACAGAATAGTCTGCTGTTCAGTGGATGTGGCCTGGATCACTAGTTCTTAGGTTTTATTTTAATAAACTCTTTGAATGCATCGCGCTTTTTTTTTTTTTTTTTTTTTTTTTTTTTTTTTTTTTTAACGTGACTTGAATACTGTTATAATGGCAATTTTAGCAATAGAAGGGCAAGCAAGAGTCTTTGGCTTAAGACCTCTGCAATCTTAGCGTATTGGATGCATCTTTTGTTCCAGTTTTTTTTTCTTTTGTAGGTTTTTAAGGGAGTAGCAGTCAATGCATCCCATCATAGTCCAGGTGCCAGTTGTGGAGTTAACTAAAATGGACATCTTAGGGTTTGACTTCTGTTAAGCATTGCAAACTGAAAACTTCACACAGCTCCCCAATATGACTGATCTTCTGGTCACAACTGTCACGCTTGTGTGATCACACGGATATAGCAAACAGTTGAGTTTCATAGGAAACTTGGACTGGGGATTATGATTTGGATGTAACTCCAAGACAGCAATAGATTTCTTTGGAATGTCGTTTTTTTTTCCCTATCCATTCCCTCAGTCCCTTACTGTTACTCATGCTGCTGTTTTTTGTAGATAGTGTTTCTTGTCCTCACTTTTTTCTGTTACTGGATGCAGGTGATGGGACTGGCTTTTGAAGTAGTTGCAAGAATTTAGATGACCTGCTCTGGTATGGTGGCACTGTTTCATTAGGGTGGCCTTCCTTGGATGCTTTTAGCTTTCCACCTTGGTTGTGTTTGTTTTGGGCAAACGTGCACCATGTACTACATGAGGAAAAACAGTCCCTTCTTCCCCCACTAATATTATCCTGTCTGGGAAGAGACTGCTGTCCAAAGGTAGATGAGAAGGTGGAGAGATCTTTATGACTAAAGGAGAGAGAGGAAGTCCAGTCTTCCCAGCGTGACAGCCTTCACCAGAAAAACATTGAGAAGACCTGATCCATACCCTTCAGCTAATATTGGATTAAGTTCTAGCATGCTGAAAGGATCATAAACTTAATTATGCTTGATCGATACTGATACTTTTTGTGTGCTTCAGGAGGACGAAGCATATGAGCCAGGCAGGCCCTGGCAGTGCATGCTGCCTGGAGAGCAGAGAGGACTGACCAGGCAGCCTGCCAGGATGGTTTTAGCTGGTCTTTAAAGTGATGGACTAGATGGGCATCAGCAAAAGCCCCTTCCAGCATTGTTCTGCACTGCACATACTCTTAGTGTGCACCCAAAGCCCCTGGTTACCCCTGCTCTTTGTCCGTGCTTGCCCTGGAGACTGGAGGACTAAAGTGTGTCTGCAGCTGCTGCAGCCTAGGAGAGACTCGTGGTCAAAGAGCTTGGGCCGTGCTCGGAGGGGGAGCGTGGTGCCCAGTGTTATTACTTGCTAGAGCGTGAAGCCTGCAAGTAATGGTAATACAAATGTATTTCAATTTGTAACCTGGCCTTCTGTATCAAGATTGGACTACTTCTATTCTGTTGCACATGTGCATCACTTGGGGAAACATGCTGATAGTACTTAACATTTAATTGCTTCTCTTGATTTTATTTGTAAATTAGAATCTAGAGGATCTGTAAGGGAAAAAAAAAAAAACAACAACAAACCCAACAAAACCCAGTAGAGCTTAATTGGACAACATTTTAGAGTAACTAAAAAAAAAAAAACCCACATAGCTTTTCAGCTTTTGGAGCCAAGACAAATGCTAACTTACTTATTGATCCATACATATGATATAATATTTTAACTACTGTCTAAACGGCAGGTCATCTCTATGCTAGATTGCTTAAGAATCTGTCTGTCTTATCACATCTTGTACTCATTTATAGTTGTTTCCATTTCTGGCTTTGTTGGAGAGACAGCTAGTGTTTCAACCTAAATTAAAATCAATAAGGAGCAATTTTGTTTTTTTTTTAACTACTAGAACAGGCTTTTTTTTTTTTAGTAAACCTCTGTGTGTTCGACTAAGTCACTTGGTTCTTTCCATCAAGATAATTGCCAGACCTCATTAATTCCTAATTTTTGCATATGTAGGAATGGGTTTATTTTCTAGTGTACCTAACAAAATGTCAAATAGGATTTAAAAATAAACATTTATTTTAAATCATCACTGAGAAATAAATGCAGTAAAGAATAGTTGGCAGTTTGAAGTAGTTTAAAAACATCTTGAGGGGAAGCATATGCTTGGGGCCTGTGGTGAATGCTGTTGACCCAGGAGTCCTGCACTGGCAGGGCGGCACAGGCTTCCCCTGGCACATCTGGGCAATGTTCTGCAGGGATGAATTCCAGTGCAAAAAGCAGAGTCTGGGTCTCTGTGCCTTCAGTCCTTGGCTTGGCTATTTCTGAATCGCACCAATTCATGTAAGAAGCTGTTGTCATGTTGTCAGCTGGCTTTTACCACACAGCCAGCAGATTGCCAGCAATAACAATTAACCTGGGTCAAATTAAGCATGGAATTCAGACTGAAGCCATGTTGGTACTTCCTAGATAAGGCACTGGTGAACCATAACAATATTGGCATAAATATCTGAAGGTAATGCTTGGATGAAGTGTCTAAAATAGAATGTGCTGCTGCTCTGGCAAGTTGATCACAGTGTGCAGGAAATGACTCTCTTTAGTTTGCATTACAGGCTGTCAGATGGACAGAGATGGACACATTACTGTGTAATGGTTGCCCTCTTTGTTCATGAAGTTTGAGAAGGTTCAGTTTACACTGGGAAGACTTCTTGTCACGGATGTAGGTACTCAGTTGGAAGAAATAGTTTGTCTCTTCAGAAAAAGCATTTCCAGAAAGGATGGATCTGCTGCTGTGGTGGAGAACCTGGCCCTTATGTGGAAGCTTTCGGTATGATGTTTGCTCTACCTCTTCTGGGTGAAGTTCAGCATCTTAGCACTGTTGGGCCAGTGTCTATATGAACATTTATCTTCTTCTGGATCTTGATTTAAATTGTCCAAGGTGGAACTTGAGTTCCTGGAAAAAAGGAATGACAATATTTTTATCAGGTGGTTCTTTGTGTTGCTGTGGTCTTGCCCAGTGCTTCTCATGACTTCAGAAATGTTTAAGAATTCCTGGAATTCTTAATTCCAAATAAAAGAACCTTTTGGATGGTCTAAATCACATTTCCCATTTAGACTTCCTTGAAAGTTCCTAAGTATTACGAGCTACCTGTTACTTTGACCTCTTGGGTTTAGTTTTCTCTCACCTTTTCTTTTGCTTTCACTTGCTTTCATTCAGATATGTTAAATGAATCAAGGAAGAGGGCAAAAAGAAGCAGATCTGGCTACCTTGATAATCAAAGCAAGAGTCTGTTCAGTAAACTGCTCAAGCAGTGTTTTGTAGGAACAAAGGATAATTAATAACTAGATGACATTGATGAAGAACACTTTTCCTTCATCCTTCAAGGCAACTTAAGAGTTGCATGTGGATTTCTTGAATTTGATAGCAAACCAGCAAACCATTTCTTTTTAACTAATCCCTTAAAACCACACAAGAATTTATGTGCCAGGAAGCCAGCTGTGTTTAAAAATCTATGAGCAGACCTGGTACACAGTGATCCAGGAATGTAAGGTACAAGTGACTTGCCCACACGCTAGTGACACCTATTGTAAGTGAATCCCAAGGCATAGTTCAGTGCCAGGAGTACTACATTACAACACAAACAGATTCTCTGTCAAAAAGGTAATTGATACCTCATGTCAAACACTGTCTGCATGTACTGCTTTCTCTATTTCATGTTATTAAGCAATGTGACCTTTTCTCTTTCAACAACTAGCTTTCAAGGTGAAAACTAACTTAGAAAATTAACTTTTTTCCATTGGATTTGAGGAGTCTTATAGTTTTGCAGTAGTCTTGATTACCCCTTCACGCTTTACAGTTTTGATTGCTATCTTGATCAATGACTCTTCATTTCTGTAGTTTGAGATTGCATTCCTCTATTTGCTTCTGTATTTGGGAGACATCATCAGGTATTTTGGGTGCAGACTGTCTGCAGAGCCCAGCAAGGCTTATAAGATGCATGCTGTCAACGGGTAACAACTCTAGCTTGTTGCATTTGCACTCTATTAGTAACAAATTCACTTGCTAAATAATTCTGTTCTGATCTTCAGTTTTTAATTTGCCTGACAGTTGTGCTTTCTGTTGAACTGAGATTATGAGCACCCACTGTAATAAAGCAGTGCTCTCCTGTGCAAACCTGGATGTTTCTAAACTACATATGCTGAGACAGGAGATGGAGTTTGATTTGCCTTTTTGCTTCTATTTGTGAAATAGAGGCTGTCCTGGAGTTTGCTACAGTGGGTTGTATTCCTTGGAAATAATGTTGAAGCACACGGGTCTTACTGAGAGTGTTCTTTCTTGATGAGCTGGAAATAAAGTATGTCATTTTGGTGAACACCACTGCTGTTCTCGCTGACTGTCTGGGCCCTACAATACTGAGTGAAATAAAGGATCAAAGCCAGCAGCACTGTCCTGTCTGCCCTGCAAAGCTGATGATTTGTTCACTGCTTCCCTTGGTGCCTTCCAGTGACTTCTGCTCTGATCGATACAAGCAGCATCAACAAAAATTGGACCTTTCTGCTAGCTCTCACGCTTGAGAGTGGAGAAAGCTTGATTTGTTTTGCTGCTTAAGCCCTTGCTGTCCTCACACATGTACTATATGAAAGGCCTGCTTACCTATTTGCGTTTTTATTATGACTCTGCTGTCCTGCCTTCCCAGATGACACTTCAGTAGTGCCAAGCTGGTTGTGAATGGGGTAATGCTGTGGGTTTGTGTATTTGTGTGTGTGTGTGTGTGTGTGTGTGTGTGTGTATATATATATATATAATATAAATATAATATAAAAAATATATATATATATATATATATAAAAAAGCTCTGGACATCTTTCAGCTGGACTGTAAGGATAATACACTGTTAAGAGTATCTTTAATGTTCGCAGCCCCTCTCAAAGAGCTTTGGCTGAAGAAATGTCTATTATTCAGAACTATCAATACCTTTAGTAAGCTGCTTTGCCAGTTCTTTGCTCTTTCATCTTGACTGTCTTCCACTGATGAATTGTTCCAATGGTCACTGGCCTTTGTGGTTATTCTGGTAGTTTTTGTCATGTGGGTTCCTGAGCCATCCTTGCTGCAAAACCAAAATCCAGCAAGAGCTGCAGTGCCTGCCTTCATGAGCACCGTGTTGTCTTGGCTGTAGGTGTTCATCTGGATCAACACTTCCTTTTGCAGTGAGGGCTCTGTTCTTTGCCCCGTCCCTCTCCGGTGTAGTCGGACCCTTACCCTAATGTGTACTTGCTATCCAGGCCTTATGTGGGCTTTGAGCAGGAGTTGCCAGTACCTGCATGCATAAGCAGAGGCTGGCTGTGTCATTCTTCCCCTTGCTGCTGAGCAGTTGGAGCAGCCTTCCACACGTTGGGACCTGATTTCTGGTTTTTTGGATCTCATCTATATTACTAAGGAGGATGCTCTGATGCTCTAGGATCAGTCCTCTGGTCTGTTGAGCACTTCCAAGGTGCTGTTTTGCATTCAGGTTGCTATGTGTTGCTACATATATATTTATGTATGAATACTACTGCTTTTAAAACCTTGCATAGTAATAATTAAGCTTAGGAATTATATACCTGAACAGATTTCTTCCATTGGTAAAGCAGTTAGTAGGTGGATTAGAATGAATATTCAGCTGATGTTGTAGTAGTAGAGTAGAACTGACTTCGCATTGGGGATTCATAATGTGTGTCTGAGTCCATGCGTATAGACAAAATTGCAAAATGGAATATTTTTTGGGGTGGAAGAATAATCTTGTCCAAAGAATGGGAGAAGCTACTTTATAGGGTAGGGAACTTCTTTGGTAGGTGATACTGAAGTCAGATGGCCTTGTAATTCCTTTGGCTGAAGTGTGTTTAGCTAATGTTTTTTTTTGTCAACTTTGGAGCCAGAGTTGTATGTATGCATATAAAAACTGGTAGCACCCGTTAATTTCACACCACAGTTGAAGTCGTATGGAGGAAGGCTTACATAGTATCAGGTAATTAGTTATACAGGAATATTGGTTTTGGTCTGGAAAACCCTGTCCCTGTTCAATTCAGTGGAGATTTCCACCTTGTGTGTGTTGATGCAACAGATGAAATCTGACTAGTGAGTGATTTATTGCAATGTTGACAAGAAAAAAAATATCTAGTAAGGGATATGGTGATAGAGGACAATGATACTTCATTGCAGTTTCTTCCCTGAAAAGCTACAGTGGCATTGATGTTTTACTGTTTACATGATGCTTCATCTGTTTGGGCACTTTGTGTCATGGAGGGGAAATGTGTGGAGATTGCTTGTTTTCAAACATTAATGCCTATAGACACTTCTTTTTTTTTTTTTTTTTCAATGAGGCAAACCAGTGAAGAAGCAAGCTGTTTGTACAACCATGTTTGCAGTCAGATTGCTCCCTTTTCCTGTCTATGCTCCATTTTACCAACTATTTATTTTCTTTAGTGTTTCAAGAAAAAGACAAAAAAAGCAGTAGAAACAGTGGCAAGAGAGTCTGTGTAAAATACGTATTGGTGTTCTAAAAATCAGTTTAATTTTAGCACATATTTTAATATAAACTTCATCTATACTTTTCTTTGCCACTTCTTCCCCAGTTCAGCTGTTTTCCATTCTGTGCCAGGAGTGTTTGTGAAGCCCCAAATTCTGCAAGTGAAAGAAACAAATACCTAAGGAAACAACTCTAAGGAAATTGCATGGTGGAATATATCAGATCATAGGTGATTTGCCCAAGGCCTAAAATGATTGAAGGGATCCAATGATAATTTTGAAGAAAAAAAATCCTGATTCTGGGGGCCTGTGTTTTGTAGTATCTTAAACTTTTGATAGTTTGTAATATCATGGTTTGAATCATACTTTGAAGAAACGTAGGCTTTTTAAGAGCTACGGGGTGCGTTGCCGCTAAAGATCTCATGTCTCCTGATGTTCTGGTATCCCTGAGAAGGGTACCAGTAGACTGGGCCGTAGCTATTTTTGAAATGACAAAGCTGGACAAACATGCTAAAAATACCTTCTTAAGTTGGCTTGTGTGTAACCAGCACTTCTCAGATGACAGTCTGCATTTTCGTCACTTCCAGGACGTTGAAGGAGGTTGAATTGCTCTAGCTTTTGTTACTGGAGTTGGATCCGACAGCTACAGGAAAACTGCATCTGATACACTGTCCTTCTCGCAATGAAGGCCAGTGTGAACACAGCACACCTGTGATTGGCAAACTGAGCTCCTTTGTTGTCCTTAGACCAAAGTCACTCCTGACTGAGAAGTATTTAAATTTAGGCTTGAACAGTTTGAACTGTGTCCATCACAATATACCCATACATAGTCTGTTCTGGCTCCTTATGTTCCTGTCTCTCATGTGATGCTTAAACCGTTTCAGTGAAAGGAGGCTCTAAGGAAGGAATCCAGTTGTTTCCTTACATTTGGTGACATGGATTGTTTTGGTTAGAGAAACATTGTGAGATTCCTCATTCTGTTCTCCCAGCTGTGTGAGTGTGGCTGGAAGGTTCTCATCTGGTTAATGTGGAAGCTTGTATAACTGAAGAAACATTTTTGGATGAGAAGCTCTGAGGAGGTGGTTGTGCCACATTCTCCCTTCTAGTCTTTGGCTCAACAGGGTGCTGGCAAAGTTACTGAGGGTGCTTTCAATGTTTGATGCACAAGGATGAAGTTGCATGCCCAGGCATATGCAATCAAAGCTGACAACCAGCTTGCTGAAGTCAGAGATGGCTTCTATTGCTGTTGTGGCAGAGGAGAAGATGAACTCTTGCACTGCAGTTTCGGCTCGCAGACCTTCCTTCTGCTTTAATCCCTGTGGAGATAAAGTGAGAGAGCAGTCAGGGCACTGTGGTGCTCTGCATCTTGGGAGAGAGGAGCACCTTTCTGGTGGGGAATTCAAGATCTTGGTGCAGTGCCATGCCATCAGTGAAGTTAGGCTGCCAGGCAACCTTTTTGGCTTGGGAATTATACACACAGGTATCAGCCTAGCTGATTTCTCTCCTTGGGTATGAAGACCAGAAGTGTACGTTGCACAGCAATAGATTGGTCTGAGTGGATCCAAGGTGCTTGTGAGGACTCCATGGTATCTGTGTGGGCACTGTTTATCAGGCCAGGAGACATCTGTAGGAGTCCTAATGTCTGACAGTGTACGAGTACCTTGACAACAAGGAAGAGATTGTGTGTATTCCCCCAAGAGATTGTTTTTTCCTTTAATGGCTTGAATTCCTTTTGGATGCACCTGTCTATCAGACCACCCTATGCTTCAGAACAAAAGAAGCCTTTTCTCAGCATTATCTGAGTTCCTCTGACCCAGAGGACATTACAGCTACACCTTCACCCTTTGAGCTTCTGTGAGGCTGCCTTCAGGATAAATCTGGTTTGCTCTTGAGCTTCATAATCATGAAGTCAGAGTTGATACTGAGCTGGTGGAAATTTTCAAAGAGGACTAATAACAGTAGTCTCTCCATTTCTCTTTAATCAGATAGCTCTTTTCTGAGAGAGGCTAGGAGCTCAGTAAACTGATGTGCAGTGGCTGAGACAGATCAAAAACGATACATCCACTAATTACCAAATAGTTTCTGAAAAAGCAATTCTTTTTGGTGTGGAAAATAAATTGTTTCTGGGTGATGGTATTGGTATGCTGTTGATCACACAGCAACCATCTTGCAAGCCTGAGTTTTCGTTTAAAAAGGCATCATTGTCTGTTAAATATTTGGGCATTCATACTCCCCTTGGGTTGATCAACTATTTGAAATGAATTATCTCACAGTGCTGTCACAATTAAAGAATGGCATGCTCAGGTGAAAGGGTTTGTCTGTTTCATAGATTGGAGAGATATGCTCAGTGAAAATGAACATCCTCCCAAGGTTAAATTATCTATTTAAAGCTCCTCCAATTACAATGTTGGATAGAAGATTTTTTTTTTTTTAATGTGGATAAGAGTTAGCAGAGGACAAATGACATAATTGAAGGGGGAGAGAGAGACTTCATACGTGCTTGCTTCTAAAAGAGTGATAGGGATAAGGAGAAGGCAATGCCAGGGAACTGCCTCCAGACATTTTAGTCCTTTCTGGTTGCCTTAATCTCAAGCAGTCTTTGCAGGTTGGAAGAGAAAGAAGGAAAAAAAAAAAAGTATTTGTGTAGAATCTTCCGGTGACTTCTCCCCATATGCTATGTAGGGCTTGATGCCATTTGGCCTTTTTGTAACAAAAAGTTAAAAAAAAAAAAAAAGCAACTATCATATCGGGTTGTACAAATAGTCCAATTTTTGCTCTCATATATCACAGAAGGACATATTAGCTGGTGAGTTGCACTGACATATTCCTTTGTGCACAAGTTATAGCAACTTAAATGAAAATTACAGTCATAGCAAGAGAATGCACTCTGTTTAAATTAGATAAGGAGATTATGACAGAAAAAGATCATTGAATAAAGGCGGTTTTAAACTAGCCAGTGAAATAAATGCATGACTTCAAACTTTGTCTTGCCAGAACTTATTAATAAAACACAATGAGGTTTTTGGAATACAGCGCAGACCTCTTCCTTTGAAGGTTACAGTGTAATTTGTGTAATTGTGTTTGTGTAATTTGACTTCAAGATATGTCCTTGTAATTTGGTAAACTGCAGATCTTGCTCCGATCTATTGCATTTTTCTTGTGCCTCATATTGACGCATCTAATTGCCTCATAAGTATATGCTCGGATTAAACCCATTGCACTGCCCTCTGGACTTGAGAAATTCACCTTGCAGTCTGTAATGATAATCTCCGTATGGATCTTATCTGTGAAGTAGCGGGCCACCTTTGCTTGCTTGCTTCCTTACTAAGTATACACAGCTAATTGCTGCTATGAATAACCTCGTTTTGCTATCATACACCTCAAGAAAGCTTACTATATGACACCTTAATTTTTCCCAGCTGCAGGATGCCCTCTTTTGGCAGGGAAGCCAGAACACAGCAGTCACAGGCAGCCTTTTGTCAGGAGCTGGCTGATTCTGACTGAGAAAATCCCCTAGTTTTGTACGGGCCGTGGCAGTGTTTCAGCTGGTCCTTTACTCAAAGTGTGTTTCCTGCTGGAATGGGATAGAAGAGTAGCTTTGGGCAAGGCAGTGATCGGTGTTGGTAAGATGCATATGTAATTATGAATATATTATTCTAATGAAACTCTTATTCAGTGGGTTTTAAATTTTAAACTCTTGCCTTTTCTCAGTACAAAATGAGTGCTGAAACATCTAGAAAGTCTTGGGAAAAAGTTACCGTATTAGTGTTACTTTGTTGCTGAACTACTTCGAAAGCAACAGAAAATGTGGGCCAATTATTTATTTTCCAAGGCATTAATACTATGTGTTGAGTTCTCACCTAGAGAATCTGAGGTGAGACTGCACTTGGCTGATGAAGCAAGGAGAAATTTTAAATCCGGGATGAAAGCTCAAAATACTGCAGAAGGAGGTAAAACCAAATTGGATAAGAGATGCCTGTGGGAGGGTTGAGGGCAGAGAGTAATGTTGAGGAGTTGAGGCACTGGAACTGTAGGTGTAGACAAACTGATTTAAAGATGAGGTTTTATTGTGTTGCAGTTATTTCTCCATTGGCTTTACACAGCAGGGCCTGAAGAAATGGCTTTTGTTAATTGGAAATGTAAAATGTCTTTAAATCTTAATTGCACAGACTTGTAAAAAACATAATTTAGGAAAGGTACCTCTTCACATATGTATTGATTCTTAAATGAATGGTAGGAGACTTGAAAAGGAATTGCACCATTTACAACTTATTTCTGTGTCCTTGGGTTGAAATATTATGTATAGAGTTCAGAGCAGAAGACACTGAGTGAAGTTATACAAGCTTAATAAAAATAAACCTACACATGACTTTGCATAAAGGGGGGAAAAAAATCAAAGGACTAACAAATTTGCATAGATAACATTTGAATTGTTAATTCATATTGCTCTTCATTGCAAGGATGTCATTTTTAATTAAGAATAAAATGTGGTAGATATTTTAAATGGGAAATGATTATAATTGCAGATGGAAATTGAGGTAATGAGAACTGGTTTAATTGTTATAACTTAACATTTTTCTTTTTTTTTGTTTTTTTGTTTATAAGCTTATAGTCTGTGGACACTGACATTTGTTTTGTAGATGTGTATATTTAAACATACAACGATTAAGGCATGAAATATTGCCAGTTTGAGTCTGAGTTGTATCAGTTACTTGAAAGGGTCTGTTTGTATGGATGGACTTCTGAGCATCTTTGGTCGACAGACTTTGCTGTTTGCAGGAGTGGTGTGAAATTGCACTGTAAAAACTCTATTCCCAATATGTCCTTTTAAACCGTATTTGTCTTTCACTGTGAGTTCCACAGATGGTAGAGATACTTCATTGGAGAAAAATGAGGCGTGTTTTGTAGCAAATGACTGTTGCCTTTAAAGTTCTCCATTGATGAATATGACAATACTATACTGACTTGAATTTAACTCTGCAAGATTTTGTTGCTCTGTGTTCTGTCTGGTGAACCGACATGGCCCTTCAGGAAGCTGTGGGCAGCTCTCGCAGAGCTCTCATAGAGCAGAGCAGATCCATGCCTGCAGAGGAGGGAAGGAGAAACTGGGGTGTGCGGCTCCTGTCTCCAAAACCCCCATGAATGTCTGGGAGGGTTTCTTACAGCTCCACAGAGCAGCACATCCAGCAGAAGTTTGCCAGGGAAGGAGATGGTGATACTGGAGGGAAAGAAACTTAGGTCGGTGCAGAAGCATCCCTGCTGCTTTGCTATGCCCTGAGGGTAATTTGGACACAACCTGTTCTGAGCAACATTGGATGCTGCCACTGTTGGAGAAGGTCCTTTGGCGCTGTGTACAGCACCAGTGTATGGGCCCCTATGGGGGTGTGGGGTGTGTGTGGGAGTGGGGAGCTGTGGGATGGCGTGTAAGTTCTCAGTATGCACTTTATAATTTGTTTCTTGTTAAAACCTTGTGTTTAGGGAAATGCAGCATGAAAACCTACAAAACAACCATTTCCTATTCGGATAGCTATGACACCTGACATAAAGAAAAATACTTGTGTCGAATTTTTAGAAATAGATGGTACTTCTGCTGTCTAAAAGCTTGGTAAACTTACTTATTAAGCTTAGAGCTTTGCATCCAGGAAGGATTTTGAAGTGAACAAAATTAGTGTTGCCACTTATGTTGAGAACCATGTTATGAAGTCTCTGTCATATCTGGCTGCAGAGGGACTTAGAGAGAACTACAATTAGCACTAATTGGAGTTGCGTCTGAATCTTCTGTCTGTCGGTGTGAGAATGGACCCTCGAAGTGATTGGCAGGAGCTACCTGCCTGCTCTAATTCCCTGAAGAGCTGCTCTTTTGCAATGCAGCACATCATGAATGAAACGAGTGTTTACCAGAAGCGACCAGCTAGCATGCCCAAATTATCCATGCAGCACAGATGCTGAAATTTAATGCATGTTACTCAGTGTGCTGGGTACTTATAGCTGTAATAAAGATGCACTACAGGTTGGGGGTTGTTTTTTTTTTGAGAAGTCTGGAGTTTTGGTTTTTGCAAGTTTCATTGCTTTGTGATGCTCCACAGAATGGGTGGAGAAGGTCTGGCATACCAAGGAGTTGTGTAACCTTTTCAGTATGTGTGGTTTGTGGGTTTTTTTGTTTTGGATTTTGGTCTTGTTACTTGGAAAGCAGTGCTTCAGCTGAAATCTAGCTGTTACCTGTGTTGGACATGGGGAAAAAATTTGGCCAAAGTAGATAAAAACTATATAAGCAGGAAGACACATCTTTGCTTGGTTTTGTTGCCTCTGGGTAAATAAAATAGAAACCTAAGAAGTAAACCAATATACAGTAAAATGATAAAAAAATTTACTTGAATGACAACATAGTAGGTTGGTTTTTTTCCCTCTGAAGTATGCAACCAGAGATATGAAGTATGGTAATGTCACTAGGGTAATATACAGCTGATAGCAGTGCATTCATTTGCATTTCTTCCCCTTACCTTGTGTTTCTTTTTTTTTCCCTAAAGCACATGTGTTGGGAATTGAAAATTCAGTTTGCCTATTATACACTGGCAGTAATCTTTCAATTTTTTAATGTAAAAAATGAGGCCACAAACATGAGCAGCCACTGATGTATGGGGCTGTTGATGGGAATTGAATTTGCAAAGGGAAAATGGGATTTAGTTGTAGTCTGAAATGATAATGATGTAGCCCAAATGGATTTGTAATGGTCATTCATTCTTTTTTTTTTTTCTTGTGATTTTTGTGGTTTGACAAAACATATTTATGCAGGTGACTATGAAAGTAGCATAGGTTCACTCTGAGTGGGAGTTAATAGCTAATGGCAAATAATAACTGTGCAAAGTCTGAGCCTGAGCCTGTTCCCACAGACTTCATCAGGTGAAAGGAAGGGATGCTGTGATTTATTTTCCTCAAAGGAGAAAAAATGGTTGGGGTAGAGCTTCTCTGAGAATTAGGAAATCATGAAAAGTTTCTTGACGTGAACTCTTAAAAACATCTGGACTTGTAGTATTGACAGAGAGAATACTTTATGCAGCTCAGCAAATGTACGAGACACTTTGCACAATGTCTTGATAAACAAAGACTTTGCCTGGAAGAGTTTCCAGTCTAGTTATGATCAAACTCATATGCATTATGCTGAGGTGCTGTGTTAGATGCTTGGGTTCCTGTAAGCTCTACCTGTACCTGTTTGACAATCACACCCCAGCTTATAGTCAGAATTTGTTATTTGGGCTGCCAGGGAACTGCAGAATTTTCTCTATATCCCGGGTGCGGTTTTATGTGCCTTAATGGTCACTTGCATGTTGGTCTGATTACAGCAGAGCTCTGGCTTCCCTCCTGTGACAGCGAGGGGAGAATGACATACCAGTGTTCATATGCTCAGAACAAACCGGTGGTGACATGAAAAAGATAATTTAATGGTGTGGATGGATTTTTGGCTTTGTTTTCCTCTTGTCCCTATTTTTTCGATCTTCTTTTGACCGCTGAATGTTACGCTTATAAACTGCCTTCCATTTTAAATGGAATATAGTCCTTGTTAAACACCATATAATTTAAAAGTATGAATAGAAGTAATTCTGGAGTATAGGAAAAGTGCTTATGGTTTTATAAATATATTCCTAATTATAAATTTTTCCATTTAAAATCAATACAGCCAGTGTTTTAGATGCAGAGGCTGAAACCATGCCCATGTCAAGGAATCTGCTCTAAGCTGTAGAAGACAAAAAGGGGAGCATGTGGGGAAAAACAGTGCTGATTTACCTGTAGTTTAATATTGCCCCCGTTTTCCTCTTGCCGCTGATTAAAGTCTGAGCTTTCTGTAAAGAACTTGGCTTAATGCTCGGCAGCTGAGCTGTGATGCAAACCTTGTGAGGCCTTCCTGGAGGAGAGCGGGCAGCCAGGGGGTTGCTGCTGCGCGCAGGAAACTGCCTATTGTGACCAGAATCGCTTAAGTATTTCCTGCAATGTAACTTCAGCTATTTTGGCTACAGGCCTTACTGCTTTTTTTTTTTTTTTTTTTTTTTTTTTTTTTTTTTATTTTAAGCATTCCATGTATGGTCGTGATGCAGAAAGGCTGTAAGCATCATAAATCTGTTTATTTTAATTGGCTTTGCTATCCTGATAAGCTAAAGGCAGAAAGAGCCAGGCGGATCAGAGGGCTGTGGGTGGGGTTTTGTTGTTTAAATATCAGCATTTGGAAACCGCTGGTTTGTTTTATAACCAAGCGAGACTAATGTGGGCTGGGTTAATCAGACATCCCGTTTGTGTGAACCGTTTGGGGCAGAGACTGTTTTCCCTGTCTGTAGTTCAACACACTGCAGAGCTCTTCAGAGCTTTCAAGTGCTGCAGCAGTATAAATAGCATTAAAGGACGAAACTTTCCTCTGTCTCCTTCCTTTGTGAAGGATGGCAGCTTCCTTTCCCGGTCCATTGTTTTAGTCTGTTTTGTACAATGAAAGAAAAAGCTGTAAGTACCAAGACATGCCTGTCATTATTTAATAGTCACCTTTGAATCCAGGAAACCTGTGCTGGGACTGTCCTTATAAGAGTGCTTAAAGGATAAGTGCTGAAAGAATCAAAGAAGTTTGTTTTGACTATAAAATAGCTAAACATTTCCCCTCTGAATTTTCAAAGGTTGATGTAAAACTAGATTTGCTAATGGTTACTTTAAAATACTCCTGCACCTTTTTCATCTCTTGCATTGGTTCTACTGGAGTATTTTTTCTGTGAGAGATTTTAATCTGGATGCTAAACAAGCTGATTCCTTCTTAGTATATACTAATTCACATTTGTGAGGCAGTGTGTGTCTAGAACTGTCCAGGCTGTGATGTCATTTGCATGTTTAACGAACATAATCTTGGGGGGAGGGGGGTGGACCCCTAAAAAGTTATTTTGCGGTTTCACCCCAGTGCAGCGAGTGTTGTGAAAGGTCAGATGCCAGCAGCTGTAAAGCTTAGCTGGTGCGGGGGTTGTGGGCGTCTCTTCAGGAGATGGGTGGTTGGAGGCATCGATGGAAGCCATGAGAGCTCGCAGATGATACAAGCCTACAGATAGCCTATGTGACATTTTGACTTCATGCTCAAGGTGTAGCCAAATAAAGGTAGATGGAGCTATTTTGTTGTTGACTGTTGGAGCAGGAGCTCTTAGTTAATGTAGGAGAGACTCATACTTCACGATAGGAAGTTTCATGCTCTGCATGCCCAGCTAGGTGTGTGGTTTAGTGCTGTGTTCCTTCTACATTGGCTCAACAGCCCATTTTCACCTCTTGGCTTTAACTCAGGAACATACTTAAACATGAACTTAGATCTTTAATTCGTTAAGTGTGTTACTGAATTGGAGCCACGGTGGTGAAAGTGAGAAGTTTCTCACTAAACAAATTATTGTTCTTTTAAATTTTTTTTACAAAAACTGCAAGTAAGTTCTTTGTGAAGCCATGTAGGTGATTGTACTACTTGGTGTTTCCCATCTTTTTTAGCAAAATAAATATTTGTTGCTCTAATAATTTGCTGCATGTACACCTCAAATGCCCTTTTACACACTGCAAAGGGAAGAAAATTTACGTACTATTGCCACCAAATTTGCTTGGATAGAACTCTTGTGAAGTCTCTGGTTTGTTCTGAGGTGGGTTGTCTTCTGTCTCCTGTCTCCTGCAATTCAGTAGAGGTTCGCACTGGTACAGCTCCATTATGAAGTGTTTTGACGATACTGTACTACTAAGATGGAATTGTCAGGTGTAACCCAGTAATGTTCTGGTTGATCAGTGAAAGTATTTTTTATAGTGTCTCTATGTATATGCAGACATTTATTCTGAATACTTTTATTCAATGGCTCAGGGTTCAGTTGTTTTACTGGAAATAGCAAGTATTTTTTGTCTTTTCCTTACTTAGCACCCGCATAAAACATTATGCTCATGAAACATTTATCGTAGCAATCCATTAACAGGAAGACAAAGGTTTTCCTCTAAAGAGAATCGCCAAAATGTCTTGCTGAAATGAAACCTGTTCTCCTCCAGCTGTTTTGTATGCATTATTGCTGCCTCTTATTGAAAGTTTAAAAGGTCCATGTGATGTAATGCAATGATACCTTTGTGTGCAAAGCTGCTTGGAAGCAATCTGAGTCAACAGGAAAGCAATATCTTCTTAAAGCTTGTGACTTATATTAGTTTTGTGATCTCAGGTATGAAGGAGATAAAAAGGGCAAGGGTTTACTGTAGATTCTCTTGAAGGCATGTAGAGTTCTTGAAGGAGTAATAAATGGCAGATTAAAATTGATCTCGGTGAGACTTCCAATGTTAACCAGTGTTATGGAAGCAAATGACTTCAGCTTTTGGGCTGCTTCATCAAACAGATCATGTTGTATCGTGCTGTCAAGAAACTGCTTTACCTGAAAATTTCAGCTATGGAAAGAGCCTTTCTGAAGTATCTCTAGAATAGTAAGCTTAAAACTATAATGATTGAATGACTATTTGTGTGTATATACACACACATCATTTTAATGGAAGAGATAATGTTCTTGAAGTCAAGATTAAGGATTCAGAGGAGCATTAAAAGCAGAAATATTATTTCTAAGTGAAGGAGAGATGAGAATTTATTATTAAATTGTGAAAATAATAATTAATAGTGGTAGGAAATGGTAGAAGAAAAACTGTCTACTTCAGCTGGTATAGATGAGAAGTTTTAAAACCACAATATGCCGTGAATCACTTCCTCAGAGTGACAGGATCGCTTACTGTGTTGTTACCACTGATGATTCTGTTGGCTTGGGTGCTTTTCAGTGGAAGAAAAGGGAGAAATGTGTCTATATATGTTATTTTACAGCAGAGGGCAACTGACTTAGCAACTGCTAGATGAACATGGTGATGAGCCTAAAATAAGCAGCTGTTTGAATACAGAGCCTGCACACGGAGCCTTGATCAAATTTACCATCAGCCAAAATAAGCACATTTCTGCTGAAGTCAGTGGAGTTGTGCCTATTTTCACTGCTTCAGAAACTGGCAGATGGTTTGCTTTTGATGCTTAGGTATGAACTGTACTGTCTGGTGCTGAATGGAGAGTATGGGGGGACATTCTTGGTGTTCTCTGTTGCTGAAATAGCACTGAATTGCACCGTGACTTTCCATGAACCATGCACACTAAAATAGTTAAATGGAGAAGGCAGGATTTTAAGAAATAAACATGGAGGATTTTTATAAACCTTTTTTTCAGTTTGTTTTGGGTTAAATTTCTTATGGATGTGTGAACTGTAGGAGCTGGTCTAATAGTCACATGTGGCACTATTATTATTTCAAGATCTGTTTCCAACACTTCCAACACTCAAAGGTTTAATCTTGTTCTGGCAATTGCTCAGAGAGCCCTGAATGAAAGTGGGGTTTTTTTGATAAAAATATGATGTACTAAGTAGCTTATGTGTTTTGCTAGGGTCCATAGTTTCTAGAGGAAAGAATCACAATTTTGTGAGTTCCCAAGCGCTTAAAATGTTCAAAATCTGATAGAGAAGTGATTGGTTTTCTAGTGAAAGCTAGAACTTAGTATATTATCTTCCATGGATGAATAAAGCTATTCTATTTTTGTTCTGCCACACTAGTGTTAAATTCATGAAATGCAAATCTGAAGTGTACGTACTGTGCATATTTGCCTTAATACTGGAAAGGAATGGAAGTTTATTACTAAGCACAGAACAATTTTTCAAGGTGTCAGTTTACATTCCTTTTGCTTACTAATGAACTATGGAAATTGCTTACTAATGAGGTATAGAAATGGAGATTCTGCTTTCTCCCAAGTATGAAAGTGTTCTCTACACAGTAAGTAAAATGACTTGTTACAGGTTGTGGAGAATATGGCTGTTCATTGTATTGCTTTTATGTTCTGTGAGGCCAAAGCTCCAGCAGCTCCCAACTTTGCTGTTGCTGCCTGCAGTTTTCTTCTAGCAGTTCTGAAAATAAAAGTTTTTGTCATCAATGCATAAATCTTGCAGCACTGTAGCAAGCAGGTTCTTGCATATAGAAATAATAAGCCAAGAGATACTGAATCAGAATTGAACTTAGGCAATTTAGGTTTGCTTGGAAACGCTCCGTTTTTAAACATGGAATGCTGTTTATTGATCCTTGTGTGCTGGATGGCATTTGAGAACAGCTGAGGTACACTAAATTCTTTTTTTTTCCTTTTTTTTAGTGCTTGAGCACAAAAACTAGGGAGACAGGATCTGTGAAATGTGTAGAAGGAGGTAGGATGCATATTCTCCAGCCATTTGCAAATCTGCTGGAGATATAGAAGACCTTTCAGTAGACATTAGGTAAGAGCACTTCCAGTTTGGTATATGAATTTTAAGTCTTATGAGCTTGAAACCAGTAAGTTTATGTGCAAATAAAATGTTAACCCAAGTTAGAGATATTGAGTGTGAGTTTGTCTACACACATTACACTTTGTAACATGCAAAGGCTTTAGAAGTGTTGTTATTTCTGTGCTTTAAAAAGAGCCATGAAGAATTTACTGATGCGGAAGAAAATAAGTATAAAGAGAAATAGTTGGGAAAAATTTAAAATGCTTTGTTATACACCCTTCAAAACGAAACCTTCTTTTCTGAGAAACAATAAAGTGTGTTTTCAAAATAAAAGTCCTGGTTAGAGGGACTAGCAAGTATAAATAACAAAAAAGAGAAATTTACAGGAAATCGAAAAAATACAAACAAGGCAGAAGCAGTAAAAGCAGCTGGTAAAGGAAGGTAAGAGTCAATGAAGAATTACTGGTCAGCTGACTTATGCTTAATGAGGAGAAATATTTTAAATGAACTGAGACAAACCAAATATGATATATTATGAATGAGGATGGTAAATTTGCCAATAGCCACTTGTCTATATTGTACTAAAACAATGTCTGTTTTATAGTAAGAGGGGAACCAGATGCTGTGTTCCCATATTGCATGACTAATAACTTTTCTCCAGTAAGTAAAGAGGATGTTAAACAATCACAATTAAGGATAAACATTTTTAGATAGCAGTTTAGACCCCAGAAATACGGAAGACTTCTAGTACATTTTGGGACACTGGGAAGCATGAGGGGATTGGAGAATAACCATTATTTTCATGTAGCTAAAAAATGGATGAACCAGGGAGAGTGTTTGGCCTGGGATCCCTTTCAGGCAGAATAAGGAAAAGTGGTTGTGGGAAGCAACGAGTAGTGTGAATAAAACAGTAACATAATTCATGCTGACCATCACTGTTTTATGGGAACCAGTCAAATTTTCTGAGTAGAGGTTCAAGTTTGACTGAAACACAATGATATGGTCTACTTGGATTTCTGTAATGGACATCTGATTTATTTCAGTGTGACAAATTTAACTTGGAAAAGGGGATGGGGTAGAAGGCAAGCAATAGCTAACATTGGGCAAATTCAGTCTTGACTTATTTCATGTGTTCCTACTGGCTAGTAACTGAGTTTGGGTGCTGGCCCAACAGTGCTCTGTTGTAATATTCCTGTGAAAAGCAGGATCACATTCTTTCTCTAGAAATGGCAATTAACAGATGCCTTTTTCCCCCCTTACATGAGTAGAAAGAACTAGTGCAATAGGAAGCTATGTCCAATGCGAACACCATGGGTTTGTTTGTTTTGCCCGTGTAATACTGTCAAAGCTTTATTGAATGAGCTGACTTCAAGCTGTTGATATAGTTCAGACCTTGGCAGCTCTCTAATCTCCTTGAAGCTTTAGTGTTTGATTGCATTCGTTTGCCCTGCAAATAGTCAACTGTGTAAGTTATCTCAAAGTGAGAATATATCTAAAGCCTGTATTTATAATGGACAAGGTTCACAGGAGTGCAGAGACCTTGTAAAACACACATGAGCTCTTTTTTGAATATGCAGTGAAATATTGAGTTCTACCTCCTGAAACATGTCAAACCGTGTGGTTACAAGAATCCTTTGGACACTTAGCTTTAATTATTTAATGGTATGTGAAATTGCTGTCTGCCTGTTGTTGGCAGGTCACTGCTTAGTTTTATGTTGATATTACATGGTGGTGCCTTATCTGCTGTATATATGTAAAACAACATTTTTTTGGTCATTATTGGAGAAGAGACTGATGAGATACATTAAGTGATTTTTGGGGTTTTTTGTTTTTTTTTTTTTTCTTTTAAAGGTAGAGGGTTGAATTTTCTTGTGATTTTTTTCATGTTTTGTCATCTATATCTGACAAGTATTTCTTTGCAGCTTTTAGTAGGATAATGAGTTCAGGGAAACAAATGCATGTAGTCTGTTCCTCATTGATAAACTGCTTTCAAATACATGATAGCCCAGGTACAATGTGACTACTGCAGTTGAGGCTCTGTAAATAGTTTCATTCTAAATGGCCCCTCTTAGGACATTGTATCTTCTTTCGTGTACCAGTCTGACAGGTGTGTGCTTAGTGCAGAGTACCATTGTTGAGAACCTGAGTAAAAACATTTGACTGCTTTTTGAGACCATAGAAAAAGAGGTGTATGTTTTAAGAATGCAATCTTTTTTTGCATGCTTTTTTCATTAATATGTAAGCTGCTTAGAGGGTTCTTTTTTTGAAAGAGAAATTAAGTTTTCAATTTATCTTTTTCTTAAAAAAAGCTGCTCTGGAGGGGAGAGGAAATGATAGGAAGGACTCTCTTCTACTTCATGGGAAAATATTCAAGCAAGGGTGTTTGTCCTCCCTTTCCTACCCACGATTTCTTTTGTGATTTGTTTGGGTTTTTTTAATTGTTATCATTCTGGAGGTAGTGGGTGAACACTGCACACTTGAAAGCTTTCTGGTCTTGAACCAGTGATGAGTAGCAGCAGTCTGAGAGAGGAGGATAATGTGGCCATTAAGTCCTCTGCTTATTCTGCCTTAGGACTAGTAGGAAACAAGAAAACAATTAAAACCAGCCAAACAAACCCCCCTAGATATTGACTGTCCAGGAGTCTTGAAGTTGATTGCCCTGTATCTGATCAACACAGACTCCAGTAGTTATTACTACAAATTTATTGGCTTGTGTCTTGAAGGAAAGGAGTGCATGGATGATCTTTAGTGTCTGTCAGCCTGTGGTTCTGTGCAGCTTTTTCTGCGGGCTCTGCTGCTCTGACCAGTGCTGGCTATTCACTCAGCTCTGTGTGGAGTCTTCTGTGCTGTGTTGGCACAACTATTTTCTGTGTCAGGGCAGTCATTAGATTTTGGGAGGAAACACCGAAACATCTAGAAATGCATCCTTTCTGAGATAGATCCGTGTCTACCTGATGCATTGCACAGCTGTTCAAACTGCTGTGCTGAAACAGTGGGGGAGTTAACTACTGGAAAGGTGTGGGAGGATGTCTGCTCCAAAAGTCTAAATGTAGCATGCTGTTAAATTTCTGTGGTTGTTTCTCATTCAGCTGTAGTAGGTCGTAAAAGCTGCTGATCAATAGTACAAGCAGGTGATTAGCAGTTTGAGTTCTGAACACTACTTTTAATTTGGTTGATGCAGTATGCTGGAAATTGAAGAATGCAGTAAAAGGCTAGTGGTGGAATGGATGAGGAAAGGAAAACAGAATTGAGGGCAGTGCCGAAGGCATGTAAGTTGTCGAATGAGAACTTGTTGCGTGTTTTAGAACTAAAAGAAAATCACTTGGTTACTCAGGATCATTGGTTCTGCCAAGATCACTTGATGTGTCATTAAAGGAAGTATTCAGTGTTTGAAGAGAGCAGTTCACTGCATCAGATTGTACAAATGAATCGTTTTCCAATTGATGACACTTACATCAAACACAGAGGATTTAAGTTCCTCCTTCATGCCTCCTGATAGCACCTTTAGAAATTTCTTCTTCTCAGGCAATATGTAAGTATGTCAAAATTCAGCTGATAAGGTCATAAAACTAACTGAAAAGAAGGAGAAACGTGAAGTCTGTCAAGAATGAGCTTTCTAAAATGCAGCACAACTTGAAACAGCATTGGAGTGCTCTGCTATAATATTTTGCTTCTACAGGTATAAAACTCTTAAGTAGTTTAGGGTGTGGTGGTCTGTTCTTCAGTGCTCCCATTCCTCTTGTGCATTGATTGTGGCATGAATCTTCTGAAAATTTATCATTTGATAATTCATCTAAAGACTATAGTATTATGCAAATATAGCAGGCTAAGAAGACCCTTTTGTCCAAGTTGCTTTAATGTTGCCACTTGAACATTTCAATCTGCAGCCTTAAAATAGCTTTCAATATAGCTTTCTGAATGGAATATATAAATAAATGCACTCTTCCTTTCCCAGAGAGGCAGGAAGGGTGTGTATGAGTTTAACTATTTCATACTTCTTTGTCAGACGAGTTACACAAAACAATACTTCCCCCCGTCCCCTCTGCCCCATACCGGGTTTGAAAGAAACATTTTTTGGTGGAACACGTGGTTGTATCCTGATGCCATTAAAGACTTATTTCAAAATTCATGTTTTTCCCCCCAAGCAAGTAGAAGTTCAAATTAGAACTAAAAGTTTGAAATGGTGAGTATACAAATATAGAAAGCCCTCAGGAGAGTTCTTATATATATTAACTGAGGATGGGACTGCAATTCCGAACTTACTTCTAAGAGACCCTTTCGGTCAGCAGCTTGAGGCATACATGCGGGCCCCTCTACTGCGTGACTTTTCTCATATTACATTTTCAATACTTAAATCTGTGGAAGTAAATTGGCTTCGGAACATGTGAATTTCTACTGCTTAAAAATAAGCAAACATAAAACCTTTATTTCAGTTTTGCAGCCCCAATTTATCAAGTAACTTTCTCCTTTCTTCCTATCTTTCTTGTGTCTCAATTTTCAAGGTTTGTTATTACAATTTAAATTCCTTTCCCTCCTAATAATCTCTTGCTTGCACATACAAAATGTCACATATATGGTTTTGCTGAATTACTAAATTGACAAAGCACCAGAATAAACAGCAATGTGTGGTGAGTAGACTTAGCTGATCCTTAACCTCCTTTTTAATATATTCAGGTTCTACAGCTCTGCCTGCCTTTAGTAAAAGCAGCCCAGTTGCTTGCTTCAGATGATTCTGTGGCATGCAAACCCATTACACTAAGCTATCAAGATTAATGCTGGGTGTAACTGGGAGAGCCTACAGTCAGAATATTTGCAGGATTTTTTTCGGCAGACATCCAGGAAGAACCTGCTCAGTAATCTACAAATGTGTAATCCTTTTAATGCATCAACTTTGTTAGAACACATTAGTGTCAAATGTTAAGTGTAGTATTTTAGTCTGTGAAGCATATTGTTGAAACAAAATTAAACTGGAAATGTTATGTGACGATGGTTGTGGTAGGGGAAAAACCCCTGAGACTTTTTTGGAGATGAATCTGGATTAGCTTCACTAGGTGTTGGCCTACAAGTGCTGATGGCATTATATTTGCATGTGCCTGGGTTGAAGGTGTTTGACCTCGAACCTAATGGTGGCCACAGGAGACCTCATCTGGTATGAACTAACTGAAGATGAGACTCTACTGGCATTAAATTATTGTGTTGGATTTTATTGTTTATGTATCAATCCATATTTGCAGTGCATCCTGATATATTTCTAGTGGAAATTTGACTGGTCAATGGAAGTGCTTTGTTACTAAAGGCTTCAGTTAAAGGAATGTTCCTTTTCAGTGGCATGCAAGAAAGCTTGTAGGGTTCAAGCTGTTAAAAAAAAAACTTTTGAACAGTACACTTCCAGCTTTGTGTGCTTTTTGGAAGGGGGAAAAAACGGTCTTCTCTGTCTGTAGACCTCTCCTTCCTCTGTAATTTTAAACCTATTTCCTCCCCTTTTCTCTATGGACAATCTAATGTGCAGAACCTTTTTTTTTTTTTTTTCTTTCCTAGTTACAGGGCAGGGGTGAGAGGGGCAGGAAAGCCTGTGATAAGCGGTAGTGCAAGACTGGTGTAGCCAGGGGCCACAACCACCGGGGTAATCATTGTTCTGTACTTCTCTTGTACTCCTTTCTTTCTGCCCCTACATTGACTTACTTGATAGTACCTAACCTATGACTGGGCTGGATTACTGACAGGTTTCCCAAGCTTTTTGTGTAGGTTGAGGATAACTGTTCTCACCATGACATCCTCTCAGCTTGTAGTGTCTCCCTGGTGAGCTAGCCAGTTAGTGCACTGACAGGTGTTAGATGGGCACAGAATCTTTAAAATCGGAAGGAATTAATGTAAATCAAAGCTTGCTTGGATTTAAGCAGCATGTTTGATTGAGCCTCTTTATCCTTAATGCTACATCCCCCAGCTCTGCCCAGACGCTGTAAATCAGCAACTTCCTCTAACTGCCTTATGCAGATACTGAAACATCCCAACCTTTTCTCTTAAATTTATCAGTGCCTTGACATTAAATATTTCAAGTAGGTTTTGTTGAACAGAGTGTAGCTTTTTTTTGTGTGTTCTTCTTAAAGGTTACTTCTCGTTGGAATGAAATCGAAGGTTGGGAGTTCTTAGCAGATGTTATGATTAAATCTGACTGGTTGTAGGCTCCTTCCTCCCCCAGCTCCCAAATGTAACATTTGGGATGATGAATAGCAGAATTTATAAGTGATGTCGGTAGCTCTAATTGTTCAGGTTTCTGTGTGTGTGCACATGAATAAACTCTTTTCTGTGAGCAAAAGCTGTGCTGCAAAACCGATGGTTCTTATCTGGCTTGTAACTGTATTTAATATGTCAGTAAGTCCCCTTCATATGGGAGCATCCTGATAATTGTGAATAAATGGTTTGATACATGGTTTCAGTAGCCTCAGCTGAAGATAAATCACATAAAGGACTTGATGTGTGTTAAGTCTTTTCTGTATGTCCGGTGGGCAAATTTTATGCACTTACACATTTCAGATAGATTTTTTGTTCTTTTAAAGTGCAGGAACTAGATGTTACTGAATCTTACCTCCAAAACAGTTGTCCTTATTTCTTTGTATTCTTACAGTGAAATTGCCCGCTATCAGGCTAGTGTTGACCCAGTCGTCTAATATGTGCCTTTTTTTGCCTCTGGCTCTTCAGCTTTCAATTTGTAAAAGCATTGTTAAATCGAGCTCACGCTGTTCATTCAGCTTCTCTCGTGCAGTTTGTCAGTCCTGTGCTTGCAGCCCTTCTGTAAGGGCCTTTCTCAGCTTACCCCAAGGGACGCTCTGTTTTCTACAGATGCCTTTTGGGGATGGTGTGGGGATTGTTCTAGCAGTGAAAGGCCAGGCAGAGGACTCTCTCAATCAGTGCACCAGAATTAAGTGCTGTTGTGGAGCACCTTGAGTACAAAGCCCTTGTTTTTCAGAGGCTTGTTGCTCAGTAGCTGCGTGGCAGCTCTTGTGCCAGCAGTGGAGGGATGCACTGTTAGCATCAGACCTGAGGAACTGCATTACCGGAGTTAGCACATGCGGGGTCAAATAAACCATATGCTTCATTTAGCACATTTCTGTTGGCTACTAATTACTTCATATCTTTTATTTCTATTGTCGTTATTCCCCAATAAAAATGCTGTAGTGAATTCAAACAGTTGCTTTATTTCCATAGCAAAGAGAGCTACCTGAGAATGGAGCAAGTCCCATGCCACTTAAATTTTTCTTTCCCCACACAAACAATAACTCTATCATGCCAATGCAGGCACAAAGGCAATGGAAGTGGGTTGTTGTGATAGTGCTAGTCTGGAGGAGTCTGTTCAACGTCTTCTGGATGTTCAAGCAGGATTTAACCACTGGAAATGTGAATACTGAAGAATTACTGGGGAAGAGTAACTAAGAACTGTCCAAAAGCCCAGCTGTTCCTCAGCTTACTGCTGATAATATTTCAGGTTTCTGCTAGACAATTAGCAGTTAAGGAATGGGTGTTTGAGGAGCTGACTTACTGGTTCTTTGTACCATATTTCATAGATGTTTTATGAAAGTCTGAGTAGTCCACCAACTGCTAATAAATTTGATCATCTTCCATGTACATAAATATGTCTGAAGTCTACAGGATATTGTGGGAATCTTTTTTTTCATCTCTGATAGATTTAACTTTAGGTTTTAGTGGCAGTGCTGCACAATGAAAATTAAATCAATGCCTCTATGTCTAAGCCTTAGAAATAAACATTATTAATAGACTTAAAAACAAGACATCATACACTTGTGCATAAGTGTATAAAAGCTTATAGATCAGGTGAGAACTGGGCTCTTCTAAGGTAAACCCAGAACTTTTTTTTGAATCCAAATTCTCTAAATTGTGTCAGACTTTCCTGTGCATTCATAACATCTACGCCTATGTAGGTTTATTTGCTTTGATTATTTTGTAGGTTTTTTTAGTTCTGAAACTTGTAAGATTTGTTTTCCATGATAATTGCACTTATTTTTTCATGTGATATAAGATTTTACCAGTATTGCCTATGTGAGTGTAGAGTTCTGAGTGATAGGTGATCACAGAAGATAGTGAGCAAAGTGTTTCTTCCTTCGTGAGGTCCCCGACCTCTTCCTGCCATATGTCAGGGAGGTGAGTAGGGCAACAAGTTTAATTATTGTACCTAATCACATTTTTTTATTGGTTTTGTTTTATGTAGAACTGACTAAGCTGTTTGCAGTTTGTGAAGTAAGTTTCTAGTACCAGCTGAGATTTCTCAGGTGATCTCTGTGAGGCAGAAATATCTAGTTATATTATATATGCACTACTGTACCCTTGCAGTGAAAGGAATGATTTGGGGCAGAAGTCCATTATTTCTGGACTGGCTTAATTTAAAGTTACTAGTTTACCTTTGAACTGTTGTTCACTGTCTGGTGGCTTTACAAAGGAGCAGCTAAGGTTTATTGAAACTTAAAAATAAATTAAAACAAAAATCCTGCATCCCTGTATATCCATTTGTGACCTCAAGAGTGGAGGAGGCACACAAATGCCAGATTGATTCTATTTTTGTCTTGGATAAATATTGATATTAAAGTACGTTTTACAAAGATCTGCTGAAATTCCTAGAAATAATATCTTATCTACAAGAAATTTAGTGCCCTGACCTAGGTGAAGGTAAAGTATATTAAAATATTATTACATTGGAAAAAAAAAATGTCTGAGTACAGTGGCTTCCAATGTTGTCTCTTTGTCTGGGGGAGCACTGAAAAGGCTGTTAATGCGACTTAAACACTGCTGCTCATACAGTTCTGGGTCTGACAGTCCAAACTAAACAGGATGTTTTCAGTTGTCAGAATGACAGTAGACTCAACATTTCATTGTCTCTGTTTATACAGCAACAGTCTATATTTAGTAATCTTGAATCCTAGTTAAAAAAAAAAAAAAAAAAAAAAAGAGAGAGAGAAAGCTCTGTGTTTGACAAATACAATAGGCCATAGTCCCCTAGTGCTTTAGTCACCTTGCCTGAAGAGGCAGGTACAGCTGGAGCAGACACAGACCTGGTAATGGGTGTGCTGTTCCAGGCAGAGATGAAATAGCACACAAAAGACCCTGAATCATAAAGCAGGATTCCCAGCTAGGATTGATCATACTGTTACTTTGACTTATCACTCAAGTATTTGTCTAGCTCCTAATTTTAATGGTTCTAGGAAAGTAATATATTTCTTTCGGTGATAAAGAGTTTATTAGATTGAAAATATAATATAAAAAGGAGGCTTTGTTATTGCCTCCAATGAATCCAAAATTTAATTTGTTTCTTGGTGCTTTGTTAAAACTAGAGAAAATAGTCTCTACTGATGGACGTGTATCTCCCTTGTACTGCTGCACATGCATCCTCAAAGCGAGCTGCCATTTTAGTGAGACAAAACCATTTGATGCTTGGTCAAAATACAGCCAGAACCTTTGTGTGTTAATACTTCAGTGGATGCTGCCTAAAATGGTTCTGTTCTTTAGGATACGAAGGACATGAGCTTCTGGGAACATCTGGCTGGCTGTTTAGAAGATGCCAGTGATCTAAGTTTGAATGAGATGTCCTTTTTGGTAAATCTGTACTCATTATTTTTTAATATTTAATAGAATGAGACAGTGCATGAAATCCTGGCTCCAGCAAACTGCATGGCAGAACTCCCACTGATTTCAACACACTTGGGCTTTTTCCTTTCTGTGTCTTGGTTGCTATGAATTTTTTTTTCCTCCTATCAATGTTGCAATGAAGTTTTCAAGGAAAGGAGAAGAGCAGACAAACTCCACGTAATTTAAACTGTCACTCGGCAGTCGTCCTCCACAGCAGCTGAAGGAGTGTGACACTCCGGTGGTCACATGCCTTGACGGTGAACTCAGACCCATGGAGACCTCTCCAAGAGTACGTTTAATCAGTGTTCCTCCAGAGAGTTTTATCATTCTTGTTTGCCTCTTGCTTATGCCACTGTAAATTAGAAGTTAGTCTACTGAAGTTGAAGTAACTAAATCAGCATTAAGTGAGAAGAGAATTAGACTTGTGCTTCTTCAATTTAAACAACTAAAAATAACATAGCTTCAGGTTGTTTGTTTGTTTTTTTTAAAAAAAACAAAACAAACAACCCACTGTTCTTTGAAAAATACCAGGTCTGGTAATTTGCAGCTAAGGATAGACATTTTCCTGTTAAACTAAATGACAGGCTTAACTTCACCTCCCTCAGACTATGAAGTATTGTCAAAACTGGAGGTCAAAGACCAGTGACATTTACTGGCATGGGGGTTTTGGGATTTGTTTGAGGATTTTTTTTGTTACTGCTCTGCACTTGCTGGTGAAACTGAAAAAATCTGAGTTCGGTCAGGAGAGGGCCATCCGCAGAAAGAGACCTTTTTAGTAAGCATTTTTACTTGACCAGTGGCCTTGTTAAACATACTGTGAGGGGATGTTGACTGCTGTCTCCTTTAGACCTCACCTTCCTTACCTTTGGGGAACCTGAAAGGAGTTTTCCAACATGAGGCCATAGAGAATAGATAGAGGCTGTATTAATGATAAAGCCTGCTCAGTGCTTTTTTTTTTTTTTTTTTTTTTTGTGGTGGCCACATGTGAAGTATCTGGCCACACTTGAGAATTGCTGCTTTGGATACAAAGCTTAATAGTTTGAAATCTTTGGTTTCACCTGTTGAGCCTTTGAGTTAATGTACTCTTGGCTAGACCTGTTGGACTTTGTACTGTTGTGGGATTTTTTGGAATTGCTTGTTGCTGCAAGTAAATGTAAGCTGGCCAACAAAAAAATAAAAGTCTTACATTAATTTAGCACTAAAAATAATGCAAGGTGCAAAGATAATTTGACCTCTGATTTCCCTTGGAGCATAAATTCGGGAACCTGTACTGTCTGCTGCTTTGCTCTTTGTGTTTTTGTAGGAACTTTGCACATCTAAGCTTCTACCTTTTGCTGTAAAATGTATTAAAATAACAGTACAAATGTTTTTAAAACTCATTCACATAAGAACAGTGATTCAGCAGTCTAAAGTTTCTTTTTGTATGTGAGGAATATTGTGGCAGTCACTCAATGGTAACAGTTACTCTAATGATGCAGATAAATTGTGCTTGCTCTTCTCTCTGTATATACATTTATATTTCTTCCCTGCTGTGCACAATTTTAGCGCCTGATTTATCAACCTCAATTACAGGGGTAGAGCTTGATCTCTTTTCCTACATCCCTTCTATATGCAGCCAGATGGGTGCATTGGCTGCCATGTTTTTTAAAAACCAAAAACACTCAGCAGCCCATCTGGAATCTCGGTTGGTGTTGGCTAAAGCCATCATTGAGCAGAGATTCCAGATAAGTGCCAGCAGCAACACATTTCTCACTTTAAAAAAAACCCACGTCATTTTCTTCCAGTGCTTCAGTTAAAACTTAAGATGGAATCAAAAACTGTGTTACTTCCAAAAATACAAAAGCATTGCAATGTTAATACAGATGCTTACTGAAATATTCAGGGACTGTTCTGCAAATGTGCTGAGAATCCTGCAGCTACTTAAAGAGGCTGTGGTTATGATGTACTTGAAAACTGGATTGCAGGCTGTGCCGCCATTGAGGCTGTGGCTCTAATGTAGCAAGTGTGTATACTGCTGAGCATGAACTCTGGTAGCAGGGGCTTCCACATGGAATATATTAGCCCAGCACGGCATCTGATTACAACTTTGGGTAGCTTTCTCAAAGGAAAAATGAATATTTTTCGAGTGAGGTGGAGTGCATCTGAAAAATTGACCTTCCCATTTAGCTATATAAGTAGTTGTTCAATGTGGAGCTAGAAGTTGTTGCTGCTTCCCAAGTTGCTGCTAACATATGCACAATTTTTAAAGTTAATATATTAAGCAGTGTGTGCATGGGAAGTAAGAATGTGGGGAAAAACAAACACCACCACCACCCCCAGTATCTTGCATCAGTAGATATCAGATGTTTATCTGGGACTCTGCCTGTGTGAGTGGAAGAAAAACCCAACAAAGCCATGCCTCAACTTTTGAATTTTTTAAAAGAATACTGTTTGGTTATAGTTAATTGCCGCAAAAAGACATGTGGCAAGAGTGGGAAACGCTCCAGGATCTAGTTTTGAATTTTTTTCTGCAGCTTTTACTCTTATTTTTAATGCAAAGTAAAATGGAAAGGTTTATTTTGTGACTCAGTGGAGCAAAACTGACCTATCTGAGAAGGAACTTTGCCTAGCAATAGAGGGAATGCAATGAATTCCGTTTCATCCAAAGTGTAATTACTGCTGTAATTACTGTTGTTACTGTAATTATGCTTTTGGATCTCAGCAGTCTACTTCGGCATGATTTTGGGGGGAAAGAGCAATTTAGTAGATAGCTGTATTAATATGAATTCAGATTCTTTAGTATAGTTCTACCTTTTAAAAAACCTCAAAACTCAACCCAGAACCAAACAAAAATGATGGCTTTCTTTCCTCCTTAAAACTTGATGTTTAATTCTAAGTTGTTCCAGCTTTACATTCAATTTTTCAGCAAGGAGTTTAAATCTGTGAATATGTATTCTTTGAGTACATTGCAAAGCCTTATTATCATGTGCATGGGATTTTTAAGTTGTTTCCATTTTCATCCATGATGAAGTATTCAGAGACTGTATGCTACCACAAGAGCCATAATAAAGTTAGCTGTATTTACATGCAAGTTACAGGGTATAAAATTCAAGTTAATTCATACTGTTTTGCTGCATTAACTTCTCTCCAATCCTCTTTAGGATGCAAAAGTATTTTTGTTTCTTTAGACCGGAAATTTACTTCAGTTCCATCTACTCTCTGAAAGACAGAAGACAAGCACAGTCTGCTGCTTCTGTGCCTATGGAACCGCGCTGAAACCAGTGCTGTACACCTCTCTAATTATGTTAACAATGTTGAATTTTTTTGGAGTGATGGCTTCCAGGATGTGAACTCTGAATTCTCCCCAGGCTGTCCTCTTACATACTTTTCATTGGAAGTGCATGAATTTAGCTGAAATACAATAGCAAATACAGTGTAACTTGGTTCTGTAGGCTAGGCTGCTGTACTTAGTGGAGTGGCTGGTGGGGATGAACTGAGGAAGCCCTCCTCTGTCATAGGACTCATTTGCCTCACACTGGGAAGCAGGGGGTGTCCTGGGCAGGCCATGCACTGTGCCTCCTGTGAGTGCTTTCTCACCCAGCTGCTTTCACGCTTTCCTCTCCTATCCCCATGTAAAGAGGGCAACATTTCACTGGGTACTGGAGAGAGACACTGGTTAAGGGTGGAGCGGCTCAATTTTTGTACAGAAAGGGTGATTCGTTACATTGGAGGTTTAGATGTTGTGAACAGACTTGGCTCTTGCTGTCTTCAGTCACTGCTTTTGAAAGTGCTGTGCTTCAGCAGACTGATGGGAGGCACGATACAGAAAGGTTCTGGTGTCCTGTGATCTGTGAAATAGGCTGGCCTCGTGGGTCAGTTTGTGGTACAAGTGGTTGCCGCCTGGTTATTGCAAACAGAGTAAAGCTTGGAAGATTATGGGTTGAGTTTTGAAACCTCTCTGGCTTGCTGCTGAAGGGTGCAACTGACATCAGATAGTGCCTTAACCACAAAAAGTTTTATTGTCATCATCAATATTACAGTTTAAAACAGTAGTACAAAATGCAGGAGTCTGATATCTATTTTCTGTTTAGGTACTCTGTTTCATTTAATGTTCTTTGTGGTACATGTATTTAGAGTGCTATCTGTTTCTTGTACCAGCAGTAGAGAAAGACATTGGAAATTAGAGTGATAACAACTATGAAACATGAGAACTGGCTGGGGCTGCAGGAGCACAGATAGGGCCAGAATCTTCCAACTTGTGTTTTGATTTTTCTAGGTTGTGTTTCTTTAAAACTGGAATGACTTTACGCAGCCAGAAAATGCTAAAGCTTTAGCATAATGATGTGTGGGTGTGGTGTCAGGAACTGTTATTTCCCTTGAGAATATTTGTCATCCTTTGAATAAGATCAGAAATAGATTTGAGCACTCACTACTATGAGTTTTTCTTCTTGGTATTTATTTTATTCTTTTATTAGATGCTGTTCACCCTTTATTGTTTCCTTCTCCTCCCAATACCTCTTACCCCTTCTGCATGTTTAGTCTCCAGCTTGTCCTGTCTGCCACGTGGGTTATGACCTGCCTTGGCCAGGAACTGCTGAATTCCTGGAAGCGAAGTGGTGTCATTTGTTGTTCCTCTTGCACCTTGCACAGCAGGGCTCTGAGCTTGTGAGTGCGTTCCCAGGCATTGCTCTAATGTAATGGTAAATATTCCTGCCTACACTTCTGCTGTATTTCTCATCTTCTAAAGATGATTGTAGCTTAAAAGAAAACCAAACAAAAAAAAAGTGCCTAACCAGAAACAGCTCCATACACTGAAAGTAGGAAATATCCCCCCTCCCCATCTTTGCTGAACACTGATTGAGCCAGTTCATTTGAGAAACTTCCTGGCCAGTTCGTTTGAGAAACTTCCTGAAGAGTGATGCTGTAGTTAATGCTGGCTGCAGCGTAAGAGATGTGGAGGGTGCAGTCTCAGCTGGGAGCCTGTGCTGCAGCCTCCAAAACCTTCTCATCACTTGGGCTTTCTTAGGTGCTGTCACCAGAGGGGCAATTTTGCTCTCAACTTCTTTTGGCTGGAAGGAAAAAGGAGAGGGACTGCTCTCAAGACTAGCTTTGCAGAGCAGAATAAATTTTAAGCCATGTGTACACTGTTTAGTCAGTAGTCTGGGCACAGTTCTGCTGCATAACCATAGATATGTGTATAGTACCTTTCAAAAAGCTGTAGGGTATTTGAGACAATGCCTCAGGGTCAGCAAATCTGACACAGGACCTATGGGATATCCAGGTCCTTCTGAAGCAGCCTCTAGAGTTGTTTTAGAGCATCTTGTGTGGCCTGTGAATGAGGAACTCCATCGTTTCATGGGTTTTCTGCCCACATTAGACATACAGTTTCTGGACTGTGCGCTGATGGAGACAGGAAATAATCTTCATCTGTATATTAGAATGAACCTGGCACAGCTTGAGTACCACATAAGCAAAATTTGAATCTCATCATCCATAGCTCATTTTTATTAACTTTGGTACTGATATCAGCATTTCATAAATGAGAACAGCATCTCATATTAAGCCAGCTTTCTTTGCTGCTGTTCAGTTGATGGGATCTAGGTGGCAACGGGCCACTAACTCAAGGCATAATTCTGGTTAATACTACTGCTTTGTTTTTCCCTATTCAGGAAATACTGTCAATGTAGACATGTTTTTATGGGCTTTTTCTGTTTACATGGGTGCTTGTTTTTTGCCCATGGCAGGTTGCTCTAAGAACTTTCTCAAGTATTGGTACTTTCAGTATCTCTTACTTTGTTTGTTTGTTTTGCCTTTTTTTTTTTTTTTTACTTCAGGGAAAGAATATTATTTGTGTTTTACTTCTGGCAGTATTCTTAAAATGGGACTGTGAGCTGAACTTTTTGATGTCAGGGAACTACTTGCTCTCTGCCAAGGTAGAATTCCTTATTCTATATATATAGTTTGTGGGATTTTTTCAGTGTCCCTAAGGAATTTAGAATACATAGCAGTTAATCATGTCTTGTTTTTCTCTGTAATTGCAACTTTGCAACTTGTCATTTTTTTTGTGCCTGTAGACTCCCAGTACACTTGAGGGTTGTTTTTCTGAGAGGGAGTGTGTGTGGGGTGTGTGTGTATATGTTTGTATTTGGCAGTAGGAATTTACAAGATGTGTAAGAGGCTGTTTTGCATAGCTGGAATTGGAATGATTCCTTGCATTAGTATGATTCTTCACCTGGAGAACCTGGAGTGGTGGTGACAACTGCCATCCAGTGTGGACAGGATAATGTGCCTTTGTTTAGAGTTGTTCTCTGTCTGCTCAAGAATTAGTAGATGGAAAACCACTTCTAAACCATGTTTATTTAAACGTAAAAACTTGCAACAGTCAATAGAACACTGTAGCACAGAAGTCAGATCTGCCATGCACAGCAGATGTAGCCATCTCCCAAACAGCATAAGGATGCCTAATAAATAAGCTCAAATCCTTGAGAAAATTATGCTGTGTTTGAGGGGATATGCGCTATCTCCTTTTATCAGCCTCTGAGCTGCTGTTGTTGTGCTCTCTACATGGGATTAGTAATAGTGGGATTAGTAATAACATACTTTAACTAGGCAAAGGGAAAGGAGACACCATATTATAAAGCTGCATAGTGCCTCCAGGAGGAAGGGTGTTTTGGTTGGTTTGAGGTCAGCTGTTTATGCTATGTTTGGTGTGGGGATTCTTTGAGGGCAGAGAGGACAGCTGTAGTCATATGTTCGGTTGCTGTTGGCAGTACTAGGCATCTAATTTTGCTGCTTAAATATGTTGTAATAAAAATCATAATAGGCTTGTTTTGAATGGCCAACTGTTTGGTCCTTGATGCTTTTCCTCTTATGTGAGATGCTATTTTCAGTTACTACTTTCCCCAATGATTTTAGGAGGGAAGAGGTTGTTCTTTAAGGCTTTGTTCTTGGCCCCTTTGCTCTTCACCTTGATCTTCAGGTAATTTCTTCAATTCATAGCTGAATCAATAATAGCTGAGGCTATCATATCTCTGTGTAGATGATTTGTAAGACTGTCTTTCTGTTCTCTGCTAAGCTTCTGCTTTTCAATCTTGTCTATTGGCTTGTCTCTGTAAAATGCCTTACAAATGTCTTCTGAGAGCAAACAGAGTGTTACGGGAGCCTCAGTATCTCCTTTGGCTCAGGACTGCACCAGGCAGGTTATTCTGAATTTCCTCCATCTCTCCAGGGTATTTTCTTGTTCAGGCATTTCTCTGCTAACCCTGTTCTGATTAATATATATTAAGTAAATCTGTCTTCTCAGTCATACTCATTAGTCTTGTTGGTCCAGCTGAAACGCTTTTACTAATCTACTTGTCCATGAAATTCCTTTTTTAAAAATCCCCCGTAAACTTCTCATCCAGTTATTGTACCTGATGGATACTTTTTGTCATTCTCGAAAGCTATACATAACTGTGACCTTCTCCATTTAGCTTCTCTTGCCAGGCTTTCCAAGGTCTCTTGTCACTTCTGCTCTGTTACTTGCTTGTCAGATGCTTCATGATCCATCTTTGTGCCACCTTCTCTGTGCATCCCTATATGTTAATTTGTGACCTCCCTGCATGCATCTACACAGGTTCCTGCACTGTCTGCTTTGTAAGTCCCTCTTGAAGACCTATGTGTACCATGCTGCTCAGTGAACAGAGCTGACAGATGTACAAATTGCTGACTGTTCCCTGAATCAAGGTTCAGATAAGTGTTTGGAAAATGCCTCGCATCTATATTTGCTGGCAGCACCCACAAAGCAATAATACTTGAAGTGGAAATCAGTCTGACTTCTTGGTACAACTTCTCCACTTGTAACTCCTGGCATGGATGGCTGAATCATCTTCGTCTAAATAGACAGTACTGTGAACAGATGGTAAATAATTTACGAAAAGTGAAGCTATGAGCAGGCCTAAGATTGAACTTCATGTCATATCTTTCTTACTGTCATAGATGTAGACTTGCAGCTCTGAATCACAGCAGACTATACTCCATTTATAAGATGAATTTTAAATCATTTAAGAGTAAATGAGACAAAGCTGAATTTCTTGAATTAGGCTAATAACAGGCAATGATCCCCCAGAACAAAGGGTTGTGAAGGGACTGAAAAGCATTGCCAGAAATTCATCTTTTTCTTCTACGCCGAAACCCTGGTCCAAAGTAATGCCGAAGCCACTTGTCATTTTCACTTCAGCTGTTCCACTGACACATTCAAACCCAGCACTAGATGCTGTGTCAGAAAGTTTCTTGATGTTGGAAGAAACAGCATTAACTGTGAATTTGGGAAGATACTGCAGGAGGAATAAATTCAATATTTCAGAAGAAAGGGGCCATACGGGTGACTGTGTGCTTTAGGGATGTTTCCCATCAGTGACATCTCTGTAAACTTGGGGTGACTTTGATAGTGATCCCCGCTGTCCAAGATCACAGCATCTGCTAGTGTTTGAGAGAAGTGCAGGGGTCTGCAGTCCCTGGGTAAGTTACAAACCTGTTCCTGATTGTAATAAGGGACTGAAAATACTAAATTATGTCATTCCTCAATTTATTACAGTTAACCTTGTAGACATGTGTTCAGTTTTTTTGTCGGTTTGCCCCCTCCGCTAGTTTACAGAACTATGGTTCCCCCTAAGCTGTTTTAGGGGAAACATAGAGTATTAGCTGTTGTTTGGTGTTGGACTCCAGTATATAGAGCACTCATTATCTTTCAGTCCTCATGTGACTGCTTTGAAAGCAGAATTGGGATAAAACTGGAGGGATGCTTTGACGGTCAGCAATGCATGTTTGCAAATAACCAGTGGAAGGCTGCACTGTTGCAGTGGTGTTTTTCAGCATGCAAAGCTGGGACCAGCTCTTGCAGGCAGAAGGTGATCTGGCCCAACAGAAGAGATCTTGGAGGAAAATAAAGGAAAACAAAGAAGTACAGTATGTTTTCAGCTCTCTTTTTAATCAGCCGATTCTGTCCTGATGTTTTGCATCTCCCACAGCAGTCAAGGTGTTGACTGGGAATATCTGCCCAGTTGCTCCCTGCAGCAACTGTCTGTCAAAGGCTGTGCTGGCTGAGGACTGCCTGATCTCTTCTCATGCAAGAAGGAGTGGATCTTTGCTGAAGACAGCGGGCCGACTATCGACTTTTATGACTTGAAGTAGTTGCTGTTCTTCTGAATAATTCCCTGTTGTAGAACAGACCGTTATTGACCTTCGGAGGATTCTGCCACTGCTTTTCTCCTATGTAGACACTTTTTCCATTTTTTGACAATGCCTATGGATCTGTTGACCAAACTTAGTGGAACCATTGCTTAATTCAGTGGCTTGTAGCACAGCATGCCCAGACTAGCTATGCTGTGTATCAATACCTGCAGTTGCCCTAAGTAACTGCAATTTTGCTGACCTTTGGGTATATGTACAATAGGGACTGTGTAACCCCTGGAACAAGTACTTATTTATAGAGCCACAACACTCCAGAGAGAAAAAGAGTTGGTAATGTCTGCTAGAATCACACTTAGTCTAAATGTTATCTGACTTACTATAGTCAGTGTTTAGCTCTAAGATTTAATACAGAAGGGAGTTGCACGGTGACTGCTATGTGAGAAGTCTTGGATTCAGTTGTAGATTATACACTTTCTTTTTTAAAGATTCTTTCATAAGTATTCTTTGAACTTGCACTCTTTAATCAAAAAAGTCAGTGGTAAGGCTGTTCTGCAGTAGTAAGTAACAACAGTACTTCTCATTAGTCACGAAGATAGACTTAGATTTCAGTCACACTGATGAGTAGAAATTTTGTTTGGAATATCAAAGTAGTGGTAATGTAGAAGTTTTATCACAGTAATGGGGGATTTTATTTTTTTTTCCTCTCTAGTCAGCCTTGTGTCTAATGGTACAACTTAGATGATGGTTCCTGCACAAAGAGAAAAAGGGGCGTAATTCTGCCAAATGAGAAGTTACATGATTCATTACAAGGACCCTTAATTTGCCTTATTAATTTTTTAGGAGTAATTTGTGAAATCTATTAAGCATGGTAGTCCTGCTGAAAACGTAGTATGATCTCAAAATCGCAAAAATCCCGGAATTATTTTTGAGATGAGTGCTAGAGTGTGCTAAAAATATGTTGCACTACTGCAATCATTTCGTAGCTGGATTCACTCCATCACACAAGCTCTTTATCTGAAATTGCTATAAGCCATAACATAAAGCTTTTTACTTGCACACATCTAATTGAGGGAATATTTATTTGGTGCATATAAAATTCAAACTGGCCTACTTCTGAAAGAATATTTATTACTTAAAATCTCAGTACTTTGAAGAGAGAAGTTTTAGAACAACTCTTATTCATATGACAAAGTTAATTAGAAACTTGTATTTTAGTTCCTGTAATATTTGAAAGGGAGTGTTGTAGTGTTTGACAGATAGGTATAGTAAATCATGATTTGTTGACAAAATTAAACTGTAAATGAAAATTTAACTTTCAGTGGGCACATTTTGAAACAGTTTACAGGATACGCATGGAACTTCACAGACAAATCTGGTGTTATAGCTTAGAGCTTGTAACGCTGCAACGTCTATTCTGGCTTTTACAGCTTGATCATGCATTATGGATAAATTGTAAAATGGGGACACGTTCCCTGCTGTTGGCTTGGGGAAGCAGTGTGGCTAACAACTGCAATGTCTTTTTATAAACTCTTGGGTGTTTGTGCATATGGAAGGATGTCAAGAACCAAAGCTATGTCTCAAATACTTACTAAATTTATTAAATACAGACCAAGCTCTTAGCTTTCACTGTGGCCATAAAGCTGTGCTTGCGGTTTTTTGAGTAGATCTTGCAATCTTGCATCACAATACCTGGCTCCTTCCACTGGGGACTTACAGCTGACTGCAATCAGAACCACTTGTCTCCTCCCCCATAAACCCCTCTGAAGTGGTGCTATGTGTGTATTTTGAGGAAGGCATCTTCCACTAAACTGTGCTCTCTTTCTGATGATGGAGATCAAACTTACGTGCTAGAAATCAGCAGTAATGAACAGCAATTATTGGGCTGAGGCACTTGTAGTTATGTGCAGCACATGTTTAAAAATAGGTGAGAGAAGTAATTCATTGATCGTTACATAGCACAGCAAAACCTTTGATGTTCCAAGTCTTAAGTGTTTGTGTAGTTGTCTTATAGTGAGCTATTTGTGCCTTAGACAGGGTTATGCCTAGTGCTTGGACTATTTGCTCTACGGTTACAGGTTTTAGCCTGAAACGTGTTCAATCCCAAACAGTGTACTTGGGATGTTACAGAATCATGACAGGATGGACTTGGAGGAAGGTTTGTTGAAGCTCGTGTGAGGAGTTGTGTTTCAGCTAGATCACTTGTTAATATTTTCTCTAATTTATTTATTTGTTTTGCTTGTGATGTCCTTAAAATTGACTAAAGTCTAAAATGTTTTTTGCTTCTCCTGGAGTTCCTAAAAAATTTTTTTTTCCACTAATCTGGACAGAGCTCAGGATTCAGTGTGAACATTCAAAGGATGCTACTCGTATCTAGGCATGTATAGGCATATATGTGCAAGTGTATGCATTTTTTCAAGAAGACTATGTTTGCACTTTGCATTTCTGTGATGTGTGCGTAATGTCTGAGGAGTTGTGTAAAGTTCAAGCAATACAGATACACAGTATCAGCTAACAACTTGAAATTGGATGTTATGTCTTTGAGTCTGCCCAGGTGCAGCTGAGAAAATAACAATACTCTCAGCTCCCTTTGTTCAAAACTATATGAAAGCTATTTCTTATTATTTAAAAGTACAAAACAAAGACAAATCTAGATCCATTTATGAACTAACACAGGCTGAGGAAGACATTGAGAGAGTATCAGCTTAGACCATGCAAAGTCTTGACCTTCTGTCAAAGTTCTGGAGTATCTAGTAGAAGCACACCTTATGCTCTGAATGCCTCCTAAATTATTAAGAGGTCATTAATATATGTTGGAAGTATTTGAAACTGATTTTAAATATAAATGCAACAGTTCAAAATGTAATGGGAAATAGGACATGAAACCACAGTGAAGGTTATAGTATGTGAAAGGCAGTTTGGGGAAGAAGGGGTGCAACAAAACCACTAGGAAAACTGGGCACATGTGAGAGTCTGTAGCAGTTTTTCTGCCAGACTGTTTAGACTTTTTGTTCCTGGGATTTCTTTTATATTTTTCTTCTTCTGGCTCGGTGTTCTTAAATTGCATAGCGTGGTAGTGCAGCTTATAGGCTACCAAAGCATAGCTTCCCATCTTGTGATGTACCATCAAGAATAATTTTCTAAAATGGTAAAAACCATATGTTTAGGAAATAGCCCATTAACAAAGTAACTAGAAGGCAAATGCCGTACAATGTGTTCTGCATCTTTAACTATATAATCATAGCAGAAATGAATCTGCTGGTGAAATGGATAACCCAACCACAAATTCAAGGTGCCGTTGGCTTTTGGCTATCTATCATAATGTCATAGTAGAATTCAACCTCAGAATACTAGGGAAAAGGGCCAGTAATATGGCTGTTATCTCTGCAGATGGAGAAAATAACTGAAATTAGCTGGAAAAATGCCAGTGAATCAGCCTAAGATGATGAGGAAGTAAATGAAGTATCACTCTTTCAATGCTGCTAATATCAGTATTAGATTTTTTGGTATGGGTTTATGTATAGCTTGTGAAAAAGGGGATGGCTATTTCTTCACTGAGTAAACATTGGCCACTAACTATATGGGAAGCTAACACGGGAAAAGTAGACCTGCTGTGTAAGTATAGAAATAACATCTGGTTGCCAGGCTTAAGGAAAAAAAAAAAAACCAAAACACCACTGATATTCCTGAGAAAGTTAGAGACTTAAGATGCTGAATATATGGAGTTCACTGACCTTGTACTTTAACTAATTACTATCTTTAGCCTTATCAGTAGTTACAACCTACTGCCCTCCAGGTGCTTATTATACAAGTAAGAAATTGTCTGCAGCTCTTGTTGCATCCTGCTGTTAAGGAATCTTGTTTTTACTTTGGGACATGATGAGCTTTTAGTAGGACTCAGTCCTTAAAGTTAACTGAAGTCAAAAGTTTGATTAAAAAAAAAAAAAGCTAACACACTTCTCTTCATTCCAAATATACATCTGTCAAAGCTAGAGACAGTATGGGACTCTAGAAATGTGGATGTATTCCTGGAGCACTATCAAACATAATGTGATTGGGGATCTGAAGTCATGCATGTGGGAACTGTGGAATATGCTGCCAACAGTGGCATGTTTGGTTTTGTTTGTCTGGTGGTGGTTTTTCTTTTTACATAGTGTCACTTGCACAGAAGTTTTTTCTCTACTCAGTTATAGAAGGATTTGAGTTGAAGGGAATGTCAGACTGGATGTTACAACAATGCTATAAGACATTATGATCTTTTTTGCTTGTTTAATTTACTCACTAGCAGATCTGCTCAGATGATGGTTCAGACATCCTTCTGAGAAAATTTGGAGATTAAAAAAACCCCTCAGTACAATGGTTTGCTTCTCGTGGAACAGCTCTGATTCAAAAAATGACTTCTGTGAGGGACCGAGAGTGTGTTTGTAGGCAGATGTGAATTCATGCTTTGCTTCAAACAGATGTGGCTACACTCTGAGCTCTAACAGGTAGCTGTGATCATGCGGTTAACACAGTGAATAATTGGCCAAAAGTAAGTCCAGTTGGCAAATGTGGCTGCACAGACTCTGGTCCAGGCAAGCTTGCATCTGCCTGCAAAAGACTAAAACCTGTGGGGAAGAGCAGACTTCCCTGCTGCTTCTTCATCTCCCTTTCTGAGAACTACTGCCTGTACTGAGTGTTGCATGACAAAACCCAGCAACAACACAGCAGGTCTTCCCAGGACTGCACGCTTGTTTGCACAAGGAGAAAAAGCTCGGAAGGCTGCGTACTGGTACCTCTTAAGATTCAGAGGCAGTCTACGCTAGTAACAGGCAGGTTGTGAGATCTAGACCCTCCTAGGAGTATATGGCACTCCAGAAATCTTGCTGTGTTCAGTGGGATTATTTGTGTTGTAAGGTAGTATGTAACACAAGTAAGGGACATCACAATCTGTCTCTCTGAATTAGCAATCTGTTACAAAGATCAAATTAAAATTAAGGTCAGATTTCCATTCTCCCATGCACGTATTTGGCTGACATGCAAGTCAACAAGAGTTCTGTGTGTGACTCAAGATGCAATTTGGCCCTAAATTAATTTCATTAGTAAAACTGAAACTCAAACATGGTGTGAATGAGACATCTGTTAGTCTGCTGATTCACGTCTAAAGAGAAATGTCATAAGGATTTTTAGAATGCGATGCTGCATATGAGGCAGCTGCACTGACGTTGCAGATCAGTCTGTTTCAAATGAAGTCTTAAACAATAAACCCTTCTGTGATTCTTTTTGTTGTGAATGTATTTCTTTGAAAAAGCAGAGAAATGAATGTGTAACAGTGAAAATGAGATATGAATGCAATGAAAGAACCATGGAAGCTTCCAGCCAGTGCTGACCCATCAGCTTTAGGTAAAGGGTCAGTGTCCTTGAAACTTAACTCCCCTTAACTCCCCTTAAATCCTCTTGGTGCTTTCCTTCCCCCCCACGCCCAAGAAAAGGACTTTCCTTAGGTGTGGCAGCACACAGTAGTAAAGAAAGCATGTACCTGGGACATATTAGCTTTAAATGACAGTCTGTTACCCTCTTGTCTGAACTGGCATTTCATCTGCCTTTTCCATTTAATTTCCCTGGATATATTTTGCAATGGTGCTTTTTTATTGTTGGAAACGTATTTGCTCCTACTGAATACTCACATAATCACAAACCTTCACTAATGGTGACAAAATGTTATTTATTTATGTTTATTTGGTTTTTATTGGCTTTTATAGCATCTGTTTCCTTTGGCATGTTGAGCTTCCCTGCTACTAAAACTGGGATTTAAGAACCATGAGCTGAAACTGGAGTGAGATTGCAGCTTCTTTTCTTTTCTTTTTTTTTTTTTTGTGGAAGCCTGGGTAGGCAGGGATGGCAAGGCAGGTAGTATGCTTCTTCCAGTGAGAATAAGCACTAGGAACACAAGAATGTCAGAGTAATAACAATCCTGTTTTCATGCAAATTTCCAGGAGTAGGAGAGGCATATTGTAGATGACACATTAACAGGCTTGACTTAAAATAGAATGTTTTTTCAAAGTCTTCCTTGGGGCACCAGTGACTGTTCAATGCAACATTAATGGATGCGTTCTCCTGATAGAATAACAAGAATTTGGAGACTGAAAGAGATAGTAAACTTGCCTTCTGCCAGATTTCACATATCTCTGTTATTCTTCTAAAACCGTACCATGATTGAGGGTTGGCTTTCTCATAGCAAGGGAAAATCCGCTCTCATGTCTGCAGTGCCAGTGACCTCTTTTAGAAGAAAGTCTTCTACTGTGTAAGTTTGCGAGATTGTGAGTAACCAGAGCAGTAAGTGCAGCTGCTCCCCGTGATTTGAATACAGGAGATGTACGCTCCAGGAGCTGGAGTGCTGCAGGGATGTGGAGCATCTTATGAACATGGCTCCAGTGACAGAAAGATAATAAAGAGCCTGTATATTAATGCAGTTCCTCGTACCCACAAGTACTGTCCATCGGATCAGTTCTGCTTCATCATGCAGAAGCCTCGTAACTGCCTGAGAGTTCATGGGGCGGTGAACAGCTGCACCACAAGCAGTGAGAGAAATGAAAAGCGAATGCAAAATACAGTTTGGCCTTATTTTGAAGTGAGAAGTGTATTTCTTCTCTTCCTTGGCCCCAAAGGAAGTTGTTCGGCTTCCCGATATGATTTGATGAGTCAAATAATTTAGTTCTGTTTTTCAAAATTTTTAACTGTTTGACAACTCATCTTTCTTACTCTCTTTGTCCTTGCTCTCTTTTTATATCTGTTGTCAAAATTAGGAGCTTTGAACGGTCCCTCTTTTTCTTATTCAAGAGGGCACTGCAAATCAGTCTGGGCACTAAAACTCACACTTTAGCTTCTCTTCTTATTCCTTGTGCATTGTCATTGCAGCACTCGGTTATATGTATGGTCTCTGATCAGCTTGTGGAGAGGCTGCATAGAACAACATTTCAGTGTCAGCAGATTTTACCGGCTGTGGTGATTTTGCAAAATTTCCATCTGGGCTATGTATGATTTCCAGGTCTCTTTATGTCAGAGGGACAAGAAATGTTTTTTATTTTGACAGGTGTCTGTTGTTCATTTTTTAATATGCTTGTTGGGATGAAATTATCATTTTATCTAGATGAAGATGGCGTAAGTTAGCACATCCATAGAAAACCTAGATTCCTAGAGTAGTATTCCAGGGACATGAGTATTTACAGCCTACCAAATGTGTCATCTTCTCTTCCAGGTTAGGTCTCTTGTTCCGTTCCACTGAAGCTCTTCTACTCTGCTTAATTTAAATACTCATTTTATTAGAACCTGGAACTTGAGTTCTTTCCTCTTCCTCTTTTTCTGCCCCTGGCAAACTCTCTTAAGTACCAGTCAATTGAGCCTTTTTCTGATCCAATTAATATTTAAATAGTCTATATAAATATTTCCTATGTGTTAATTGAGAGCAAGTGAGCAAGCAAGAATAACTCCATATGCTGATGCTTACTGTAGTTTACTGGTACAGGAGAAACAGGATGAGGCTAGAGCTCCAGCACATGCTTTTGGAAGTACTTATTAGGCAATGAGTAGCTTTATGTGATGGTCTGCTCTTAAAATATTCTGTAGCTCAGCAGTGTAAGGGCACTTGGTGAGTAGGAGATCCAGATAGGTCAGAAAGGAGATTTAAACCTGATAGTCTCCAGGTGAATGGTATAATTGCTTATTTAAATTTGAATTAAGTTCATGCACAATTTCTGTTCCTTAAAGTTGAATTTTTGTCTTTTTCATTCTTGGAGAGAGGAGGAAGTACTTTAGTACTGAAGAAGACTGTTTTGGACCTCATTAGCTTATGCTACAGGAGTCACCTGTACTTCGAAGGCCTTCCTTACTTCTGCGTAAGCCTGGAAGAGTAGGGAGGTGCTAACACAAAAACCTGTAAGATGGATATTCTCGAGTATACTCCAAGTACTTCCTTTTAAGCACATGAAAATGATAATGTTCTGTATGTGATAATTTCAATTATTACATTTCTTAATTCATGACTTGGCGTCTCTGATATGCTGGAAGAACCTGTACAGATTCAAATGCCATTGTAGCCATTAATTTTTTTGCCACAACCCCTTTCTGAAGTATAAGTAGTAAGAGGGAAATAGAAGAAACTGATCAAGGAGTGGCTAATCTTTTCCTGTTGTTTTATATTTTTACCGATGCAAAAGGAATAATTAATTAATGTTACTGCTTTATGTTCCAATATGTAGGTGTGTTTAAATTTTAGTCTCTTGTCAAGCAACCACTTTCAGCTAGTACTGAACTGTTAAAGAAGGAAGAAAAAGACTTATGAGGAAAAAGTAATGGTGCAAAGTTCTCATTTGTGTGGGATTTTGTTCTTTCATAAAGTCCCGAGATACCTGATGAGAGAGAGTGCATGGCAGCTCACACTGTAATAGATCACAGGGCTTTTTTTCTTGGAAAATATCTTGATTATATAAGAAAATTGCTTGTTTTTGTTGCTAATCATAATTATGCTTTACTGGACCATAGGGTAGGATCTTCTAATATTTTTCACTCTAGTCTTGGACTTTCAGGGTTGAAACTTGTTATCTTACTATTAATTATTCCTGTTAATGGGAGTGAATATAGATTTTTCTCAGCATAATAAGCATGTACTTCCATGAACAAGCAAGTCTGGCAATCAACTTGCTAGCAACGCTGCAAGAAACAATAGAGCATATTACTCTTTCTGCATACCCTTGAATTGAAATCAGTGGCTCACTCATCAGTCACTGAAAGAAGGTGCTGATACAATGTGTATATCTTCTGTTAGATCAAAAAGACTTGAAGAAAACTTTTTTCTGTAGACAGTCTATTTATTTTGGCTGAAATAACAGTAATTCTGAATTGTTTTGCCAAGGTGGGGGTGGGAAGTGACGGACAAAACACAAATCCTTCCCCAAACAGATTTCTTTCAGTAGATTTGGTTAAACTGGAAGAGACATCAGAGCTGGCAAGTTTTGAAACATTGTCTTTTGAAGCTTAACTAAATGTTTTCTTTTAAAGCTAACTATTCCCCAGTCCCAAGTTAAACCTTGCCTTTGGCCAAAACCAGAATTCCAATAACACACTTATACAGAGCCAAAGCAGCTGCCATGGTAAAGGAGTGGGGAGTTTTGTCCTTTATTTTTTCTCTGACCATCCTCCAGAAGAGTAACTCAGAACATTCATCGTATCTTACCACTTCAGCTCACCCATTAAGAACCAAGGCTGTCAATTTTATGCTGATAAATAGCTCTTCAGAGGATAATAATCAAGGCTCCCCATGGAAGCGGGAAGCATTAGAGTTCTGTTCTTAGATCTTATTCTGGATCCCTAATAGAGTTGGCTTAGTCAGAAACTTCTGAGTGTCTGTAAAGGTGGAACAACTGAAATTCAGTGGCAGAACTTTGGTTGAATAAAATAATGAAAAAATGTTCCTTTTTAAAAGAAAAAAAAAAATAGCAGAAGTTTAGAAGTAATTTGAGGTCAATGCTTGTAGGAAAACTTGTTTGGCAGAGAGTACCAGTAAGTGTTAAGAACAGTTCACTGAGACTGCTTTTGAATGCCTCCAGCACTCTTATACAACAGATGAGAGTATTACAGAAACAGTTTTGAGATATTATATTAATATTCAGCAGTATATGGTATAATCTCACAAATCAATTGATAAAATGGCTTTGCAAATAAGAAAGCTTAACTTTCTCATCTCTGGTAAAAGCCTTGAAGCTGTTGGCTCAAATCCATGTCAGTGTGGGAATTGGACTATCAAAGGTCTAGTGATGCAGAGTGAGAATGGGGTATTTCACACTGCAGTTCAGTTCTGTCCCAGTTTAGTATTAACGTTTGATAGTCTGGTGCATCAGAAGCAGCTTCTTTCAGCCAGCAGTGAGTTCTGATGCTCCCAGGTTTGTTTCATTGCTTTTTTTTTTTTTTTTTTAATCCATGCCTTACTATTTGGGGAGAACTCTGTCAGACAGCAGAAAGCTAATGGGTTTTGTGCATTGTTTTGATGCTTTGGAAGTTAGTATGCTATAAGTAATGGGAAGGCTAGTTGCCAAGAAGCTCAGGTCATCTGGAAGGTGAGGATTCAGCTTTGCTCAGGCTCTTGCCTGCTGTGTGGACTTGGTGCTTCAGACCGAAGGCTTTGCACATCCTGTGGCACAGCCAGCTTGGGGCGCAGGGCTGCTTCCAGTTGCTCATTTCTCCCTGAGCCAGCAGCTTCAGTGGGTTTGTGCTGCTGGTTAGAATTAGCCCAGAAAACCATGACACTGAGGGGACTTTCTAAATGGAATAAAAACATAATTTTGAGTTTGGCTAAGCCAAGCATTTGCTGGAGCGATTACATAGCGTACACTCAGCAGACAGTCTTTGTACAGCTTATGGCTCATCCTCTTGCCAAACTTGGGGAAAAAAGCAGCAGTGCCTTTATACAGCAGGACAGTGTACTTTATTACCCAGTAGGTGTAACTTAAAAAGATCTGAGGGAGAGATGACAGATGTGAGGAAAACTTATGTCCAAGTAGGGTCAGTTATATTTAGATGCCCTGGTATATTTGTGTTTTGAAATGGCCTTTTGAGAAATAGCAGTCTTAAAAGGAAGACCAAAGCCTAGCCAAACAACATGCTGTTTGATTTTTACATCAAACCTTTAAGACACGATAATATTCACTCCAGGGAGAAAGAGTGACTGAATGAATGTGTACAAACTGAAAGGTACTGAGGTTTTGAGTAATTGGTGTGTAGTGTCCAGTGACGTCTACTGAAGTTTTATGAAACGGCTCTGTAGATTTAGTCAGAGTGGAATTTAACCTACACTGTAATTATGGAGCTGCAGTTTTTGCAGAGGCAGTCGCCTCCTTTTTTTTTTTTTTTTTTTTTTTTTCAGTGACCCATGATTTTGCCCTTTCTAATTAATCAGCTGTTGAATCTTAATCTCCAGCCAATATTGCCAGAAGTTTTCAGCAAGTCCTTACCTTCTCTCTGGCTTTGGTGACCTAACCCGAGCACTTACATAAGTGCACGTTGTGGTCCTCTGTTCCTGCTCCCTCCTGGCATCCTCACCTACTGTCTTTCCTTTTAAAGTAGACTAATAGCTCCTTGGGAGGACACCTGAGTGTCTCCGCAGCCATGCAGAACCAAGCCTGGTGGATTTCTGGTTGTGGGCAGGGCCGGCAAGCTTTAATTTTTAAGAATGTGTTTTATTAATTAAATAACTAGTAGGAAAAACAGTGATGGAACAAATGCAAGTGGCAAAGTACTGGAAAAATACTACTAGGAAAGTAAACATCTGATCTTTCTGTGTTTTTTCCTTGCCAGTTTAGCTTTTCAATATAGACAGTTCTGGGTTTTTTTCCCCCATATTGAGGAATTCTTGGCAGTTGTATAATGAAGTATTATTTTTTTAATGGTGGGGTTTTTCCTGTTGATTTTAATGTAAGGTTAGCCTGTTTGTGGTGTGTTGGGGTTTCTGTTTGTTGTAGTTGTTGTTTGGGGTTTTTTTTTCCTTCTTGATTCATATGCGACCTCAGGCAGTGTGGGATTTTCAAATTTAAAGAACCTTCCCCTCCCCTTTCACCACTCTGGTACATCCTTATTTGCTGCCTTAAGTCTCTGGCTTAGTAAAAGCCACTACTGTTGGTTTTGCTTCTCTCCTTCATCCATCCGATCAGTACTCCCACAACTGCACCTCTGTCAGTCTGAGAAAAGGCCTGGTGTGCAAGCAGCCGCTTGTGTGTAGCACTGAGCGAAGCTTTCCATCTTTTCTCGTATAAGCTACCAGTAGGGGTTCGACACATTTATATTGTCCCTCCAGCCTCCTATGTCCAACTAATTTTCTGCTGGTTCTGTGTCCAGTTTTATTTACTGCATGTTGCTGCTGCTGATTCTTTCGAAGTCATGGAGACAAGTTTGGGCCACCCTTGGTGCCAAAATTGTTGCATGTTCTCCTGGTAAGTCCCTGGTGTGGTGTTTATGACGCTACACAGCACTTTTCCTGTGTGTTAGTGCAGAACAATTCATCATAGATGAGCAGGACAGAGGGACGTGCAGGAAGCTGTTCCAGGGTTTAATAACCTACTGTGGTTTGACTCCTTTGTATTGGTTGTGCCAATTTTTCTGATGTTTAATCAGAAATCCACAGTACTGCTTCCCTGAAAGCCCTAGTTCCTGGAGACTTGAGATTATATGAGAAGCCTTTTCTGTTTGTATTTTTTTGTATTTGTGTGTGAATTGTTTGCCTCTTAGTAGAAATAGATCCCTTGGTCCTTAGAGCTTTAGAGGAAAAATGTCACCCAGTAAGGTTCCAAATCTGAAGGGGAAATTAAAAAATAATGTATTATTTCTATATAAAAACACATAACAAGAAAAAGAATTCTCTTGTGACTGTTTTAAGCTATGTTTGTGAAAGGTCTAGGCCGTAGTGTAAACTGGGAAGAAAGTGTGGAGCAGACCCTGCAGATGTGTATCTTCTTGTATTACTATACCCCTTTTCCGGAAAGAAAAAGGAGGGGAGAGAAATAACAAAGAAACAATTGAGGTGAAGTTTTCTTGAGGGTGAAATTGTGCACATCTTAAAAACCATCCCTCTGCAAACAGTTGCTGCTCCTCTTTTTTTTATTTTTAAGTAGCTTTAAAATCATGAGCTAGATAGTGAGGAGGGCAGAATCTTTGCCTGCTTCTAGCTCAGAAATGAATATTTAGTCATGTAGAAAGGGTTTATGAAAGCAGATTCCCTTTTCAAAGATGATTGTCACAGTAGCTTAAATTGTCTGCCAAGCATCATAATAGAGTTTTACTACTGTAGGAAAACAAAAGCAAAAGATAAGCTTAACTCACTGAAACAAAAAGAGAACAAAGGGGGAAGAACAGCAAAGAGTCTCATTGATGACAAGAGAGTGCAATGATTTCCATGCAAGTAACAACTTGAAAGGGGCTTCTAAAATAAGGTTAATGCACTGAACAGATCCAGAGGTGTTTCCCTTCTGCAACAGGGCTCGGATACTGGGGGAACAGGTTTGTGGGCTCTGGAGCAAAGCCACCCTCTTGTTCTCCAAGGAGGGGCTCTGAAAGCAGCATCTGGGGCCATGTGCACAACCAAAAGCCTTGTTGAGCAGAGAAGGAAAGAAATTCCGTAGTGTGAAGAATTGCAAAGTGATGCAGACATGGCAAAAGCCAGTTTTTGAACATTTCTTGCCATCTTTGTTCCTTTGCTGGAAGCAGGATCAGTTGGCTACCCTTCCTCTTCCCCTGTTTTCAGTTGCTACTAAAAGCATTACTTAGGCAACGTGAGGGAAGATGTCTAGGTAAAGCAATAGTATTAGAAAATATTTTCCTTTCAAGAAGGAGATGTTTGCGTTTGAGATAAGCAGTTACAAGGCACTAGCACTGTCAGGAAGCCAGAACTTGCTACCGGTCTTAAAATGTCACGTATAGTTTCTGTCTAGCCCTTGCAGTCTCTAAGGCTTCCTATTTTGATTCCATTTCTTAAACTGTTTATAAATATTCATTACTGGATATGAAATGAATGAGTGAATATCAACCAGGTGAATAGTTCCTAGGACTGTAAGACATACTGTCTATTGGGATGTAGCAAGCTATCTCAGTTTCCAGAAATTCAGCCCTGATCCTGCATATACTTAGACATTTAGGCTTCCTGTAGTGAATATTTGTGTGTCTAGACTTGAACATAGGACGTGAATCTGCGTGTTACAGTATTGTGCTGAGGTATGGAAAGACTTGCCAGGACCTCACCACAGTGCTCTATGAAATGCCCTGTGGGCGCCACTTTTCCTGTGAAAATGGGAAAGAATATATTATACAAAGCCTTAAAAGTAGCTTGACCACACTATTGTGTTTGTGGTAGGGTTTTTCATTGCTTTATTTTTTTTAAGTGTGCAAACTACATATAGAAAGAAATGACGAGCAGAATGGCAAATGTGTGACTGATGCTCACACCAAGGTTTTCTGTTGTCATTGCCCCTTGGAGTCAGTGGTGATGCTGCAGGTAGGGGGACTGGATCGCTGAACCTTGTGCTTAGACTTGTATAATTAATTTATCTCTTCCCTTGAAAAGGGATCCCCAGCGTATACTCCAGAGCAGTGGTAGTAAGCCTGCTGATACTGCCGTTCTCCACTGAAGGACAGAGATAAGAGGTTGATCAGGTGGCTCCTCCACACAGTGAGGCAGCGGGGTGAGCTGGAGTGTCTGTGTGCCCCAGGCTGCCTGTGGGAGACTTCTGCGAGCTGCCTTACTTTGGCCATTTGTCTTTCATCTAAATTTTCAGTGTAACTTCATAACCAACTTACATCCTTACTGTGGTCATTGTGACTTGCTAGTACAGATGTGTGTCAAGCCGAACTAATTTTTTTTTCTACAGTAGTATCCTTTGCAGATAAAGGAGAAATGGCTGTTGCACATCTTGAGTGTCTTGCTGTGGAACTACTGATGGGTGTTAGATGCAAACTTGGGTAGATAATGCTGATGAGTGTTTACTTATCACTGTGTTCTTTTCAGAAATGTATGGGATAACGTACTGAGCATGGCTTGGAGAAGGTCTGTCCTGGCACCAGTTCTGTTCAGTATTTCTCAGTGATTTGGATGATGCAGAAGGGAGTGTACTTACTAAGCTTGATGATGACGTGAAGTTGGGACGGGCTAGAAATACATCACATAAATAATCTTAAAAAAAATTTGGATGATTCATTGAGGACAGATGTAGGAACAATCACTTGGATTTGTGCAGAAGGCTTGCAAAAAAAAAAAAAAGATCGAGCTGTGGTATGTCACAAGCTGAACGTGAGTCAGCAATGCCATTGCTGTGAGAAAGCTTTTCACAGAAATCACAACTCCTTGTGAGAAATGCAGGAGTCACACTGGCTGTGCTGCCTGCAGGTCACCTGGCATCATCTTTCTGCTTTGCAGTGTTCCTGAGACCCATGCTAAGCTGTTATGGCTGGTTTGGGGCACTGAGCTTCAAGGGAAGAGGTAGAGTGAGTAAGTTGACTTGAGGCTGCTTACACTGAAGAAGGTTGCCAGGAGGTGCAATAATAAACTTCAAGAGAAAAATCGGTTCTCTGCACTCCTGGTGTAAGAAACTTAAACTTAGTCGAGTGTCAGACACAAGGGAAACCCAGATGGTAAGGCTGGGAAGATTTGGGCTAGATAGTTTGAGAGGCCATGAGGTCTGTTTGCCAGCCTTTAACAACAGGCAGGTGAGGTCTGTTAGGTTTCTGGTAAGCTTGGTTCATTTTGAGTGTTTCCTGTGAATTACAGCTGATGTTACAGCCCTGCTGAATCACTGCATTTCTGTGAATGAAAGCTGCCCATGGGCAGTGCCCCGTGTGTCATATGCCTCCTACACAAGCGCTCCCTAAACCTGCTCCCTTGGGAGTTGAAGGAGGGATGCTGTGAACATTGGGCAAGCTGAGATGAGGGCGTACATGTTTTATTTATCTATATCCATACTTTTGTCCAGTCCCAATACTAACAGTTGTGTTGAAAGTCTATAAAATCTGTGTGTGTGTTTGCTCCCACTGTTGCGTGTATCTGAGGGTGTCACGGTGAGTCTGTTCCTGTGTGCTGGAGCGCTGAGAAGGGTGTGCTTGTGTCTCTGCAGTTTCTTTGAGGGCCAGCTCTTGTCTTGGGAACTCGTCATGGCTGGGATTGGTTTTAGAAAGGTGTAGGAGAGAACTCTTGTCCACTCCAAGAAAGCATGCTGAGAGGAAACATCAGAGTTGGTTACCTACCTGCTCAGGGCCTGGTTTGCTGCCTGTCTGATGTGGTGGTAGTGCCTTTTCACTTGTGCTCTGCGTCCCCTTCAGTTGTGCTGCCACCACCTGAGGCACTATGCGATATTCATAGGCCCACGTAATGACCCGAGTCAATGAAGTGAGCTAAACTGGACATAACCATTAAAGAAAACTTTTATTTTGCTGAAGGCTTTTTTTGGCTTAAGTGTGGTTTCCCACTTGAACCCACAGACAGCTGTACCAGCCCAAGTGGGTTTTTGGAGCAGGGAGAGGAATGAACAGAATGGGAGGGCTTGGAGGATGCCTGAACTTTTACTTGTACCAGAGACAACGTGCCCTGCCGCAGCCCAAAAGGCTCCCACACCCGGAACAAATGGCTCAAATACAACAGCTCTGGAAGATGTTGACTTCAGGTGTGCCACAGAGGCTGTAAGTGGCATGCAGGTATACTGCCTGTCAAGAAGCAAACATGTAATTTGTATTCTGTCACCTATGTATGCATTAAATTCTGTGCTGTTATAATTTTGAAGGAAGGTATTTAAAGCCATCTAAACTTAATGGAAACAAGATTTTAATTATTCCTGTAATGATAAGGATGAAAGTTGGTTTGTTTTTTTTTTCTTTTTAGTTTATCTAGAAAAAGCCCTGTTCTTTAATGGACCTCAGTAATTAGAAAAGCGCTAGTCTATAACTGAACTTCTAATGAATAATCTATAGATTTAGCAGCTTCCGTCTTCTTTCCCCTTGTCCTTTATAAAAAGCTCCCAGTAAGCTACATATTTCCCACTGTGCACTCATAGAGCACACTACTGTCTTGCCATATGGTTGGCTTCCTCTAGCAATTAATAGGATTGTATGCAAAGGCCCCTGAATCTTTGGGGACTATATATTTGCTTGTGGTCTTGTCAGAACATGCAGCATTTTGATAGGCAATTTCTCACGTTTATGTCCACTGAATAACAAGTTGCCCAAAAGACAGCATAGTAACAGAATTGTGCAGAACTTAAACAGAGCAATTTGGTTTATACAATTTCAAAAAAAAAAAAAAAAAGGATATATCTTTTCAAGCTTGGGTCATTTTCTAGAACTAGTTTTTATGGCTGGATGCATGTTTCATGGATGCATGTAATCAGTTTCTTGGCAAATGTATTTACAAGGACATTATTTACAGTCATTTTCCCCCTGCATTATTTAAAAATTAGTATGACCCCAAATAAGTAAACTTGAAGGAATCAACTACCATTGTTAGAGATGTAGTAAGGGAAGGAGGAGAAAGATTATGGAAACAATAAAGGTCTCTATTGAAAAACGTGATTAAATAGCAATGTATTGATGTTGCTAAGCAGTGCACCTTTACCCCATTTATACGAGCACTGAAGCATTTGAAGAGTATTTTAGATAATTTCCACACAGGTTTTTCTTCAGAGATGAAAACTATAGGCACCTCTTTAGTACAAATTTTGTCTGAATTACCTCTTTGTGCTCCTGGAGCCTACTTCCGTGACATTTGAAAGTGGCTATGCATGATTTCCCCTTTCTCATAGCTCTCATTATGTATCATGGCAGAAGCTGTTCTGCACTGAGACACCCACAGCACCAGGGGTTTGAGCTGCTCTGTGCTGGAGCATCCCCTCTGCAGTATCTGTGCCACTGAAACACTTCTTTCACTGGGATTTAACTTTTTGTAGGGACATTCAGGGAGTGACTGACAGGTGACTCTGACCTAGGCTTGGGGAGAGAATGTTGTGGTTTTGTGCCTATAAGAGTATGGGCTGCTCTTGAGGAAGGGGGATTTTCAAGGGTGAAAATACAGCTCAATTGCTTTAATGGAAATCAAAGAATCTGGGCCAGTTCCTGGGTTTGGGGCAACTCTGAACAAGCCTCTTGCTTTAGAACTATTTAGATTGTAAACTTGTGGAAGGTGGAGCATGTTCCCTTCTGTACATGCTACAGCATCTAGTAACAAATTATCTTTATTCAGTGTATCTTGGTGGAGTTTAGTCCTGCCAAAAGAGATGGAATGTGGGAAAGATTTATTGTATCTTCCTCACAGAAATCTTAACAACACTGGGGACACAGTGAGTTAACAAAGCTGACACTCCCAAGGAAGCCAGTAGGTATTTTAGTGCACCAATATTATGGTGACTTGAGGGCTTGCTTACCTGCCGAGGAATTTAGGAGGTTGTCCAAACCTTATTTTCTTTTAGTATATCAGGAATGGGAGGCAGAGAGAGGATGATGGCACCTAATCCTCTTGTGATGCTGGAGATGATGATTTTACTAAATCTGTTAAGTTTCTGTGGGTCTGCCTGGAAACTGGCTTAGGGCAAGGGATTACAAGGCTTGTAACAACTATCAGATGCAGAGTTGCAATGGACTGCCACTGGGTCCTTGCCTGAGCTGCTCCTGAGGTCATGTCAGCACATATCTGCTTTGTGCGCATACCTTGATTTCAGGATACCTCCTAAGCATCTTGGGGAAAAGTCCTCCCCACACCTCCAGCTTAACTCTGAAATGTCAGTATCTGTATTTTTGATCATCTTCCCCCCTGCCCCCCGTTTCACCCTGGAATGAAAATACGAGTATTTTGCGCTCAACTGTGCTCTGTGAACATCGGATAGTTTTGAGCAGATACGAGGATGCCAGCTTCATTTCTGTCTACAGACCTGTTCAATCTACATCAGAAAATTTGACCAGGAGTTTTAATACAGAAAATGCAGCTACCACTCTGTTGATGTTCAAGATGCTGATGTGATCTGACAGTGTTAATGAGTGGGTAATATCATCTAAGTCTAAAAAGCTATTGCACAGGAAGAATCCCTTAATTTTCATGGCCATGGACACATTTTGCCTTTTTAGCTACTCTGATAAGAAAAGAAACTTATTTATTGTGAAACAAATTTGGAACAGTTGTTCAGCTTATGTCCCTTTCCCATTAATTTAAGTGTCTTTAGGTAAAATGAACAGTGAATGTACCTGGACTGGAAGTATCTGGAATGCTGCAGTGTTCCCACAAAGGTTGATATGTTTATACATGTACCTGATACAGCAATATCAAACAGAAAATGAGTGAATAAGAGCTGTACTAATAAATTTTGGGGTTTTCTATCTGGCATGTGAGTAGGTGGGGAGGTGTTGGCCCCCCTTCTGTAGTGGTTAATTACATTTCCCACATGACATTTCTCTCTCCTTGACATATCCCATCATTCGCATCAGTGATGATTGTCACCAGCCCCTCTGGCATCTCCTGTGCTTGTTTGAAAGATGAAGCCATTTGTTTAGGGAAAAAAAAAAACCTAGTGTTTTTTTCCGCTGTCCTAATTTTCTCGCCAACTTAGCTGAGATACTCTGTAAGATTTTTATTCTCATAAACAAGCTTATTCTCCAGACAGGCTTTTCCCAGATGTCCCAGCCCTATTAGATACCTTGGTTTCTATGTGTTTGTTACCTGCAAGAGGAGTATGTTTGACATGGTATTTTCCTAACTAGAAAAACATATTCCATACTTAATGGAATACAACTGTTCTGTGCATTGAGTTTGAGCTGGTGAAGCTTTTTTCAAGTAGGCAATTTCTACATGTCTAAGTGTCCAAACAGAAGTATTCTGTGTACATAATGTATTAAAAAAATGACACCAGCTTCTTGTCTTCTGGAGGACAAGAAGGCTTTTATCATTTTAAAGGTCTCTCAAGAAAATGAAACAATTTTATCAGTTTACTTATGTTGCTGCTGTTGTATCAGTATTCCATTTAAATGGTTTTATTCCAGGAAAAGAACCCGTATGGAGGTAATGGCAGCCCTAGTAGCTATTCCAGGAGCTGTTCCAACAGAAGTGAATGCATTGCAGCTTTCTGGGAAGATGCTGACTGTTTTGGTCCAGTACAGGTTATCCCTTCTGCCTCATCTTCCTTGGTGTAATGTCTCATGGCAATGGGATCAACACTGGGACTTACAGGAGAGTGCTGCCTACTTTCTGTGACTTCAATATGAATGTTGATGAAAGTTGTCCAAATAGTCTCTGACTTTGTTTTTATTAATGAAAAAATTTTCCCTATGATGTTGCCAAACTCTGTTGAAAATTTGTTTCACCTTTACTTAAGCACTGCTGTGCCAGCAGATGTCCAGTTTCTGCCTCTCTAATCACCTTCTAAATTCTTCCCCAATAACTAACTCCCACCTTGTTAAATATTCCAGGAGATTCAAAGCTTCACAGTGTTTTTACCTCACAGCTCAGGACTGAAACCTGGCCAAGCAACGGAAAATTAGATTTAGATCTGGGAAAAGGCTAATAGCTGAGATCCCTGCGCTCCTTATGACAGTGAATTCAAATTCAATTTCTATATGTGAGCTAAAAAGGGACAGGCAATGATGCAGAATTATTTAGGCTGAGATTGAGAAGCAGCAGAAGGTGTGTCATGGAGACCTGGGAGGGAGGCCAGCAGGGTGGTGGGTACAGTGTGGGGCACTCAGCATAGGAGGAATTAGACCTTGGCTGAACCAGGCTGACTTCTGAATTAGCAGTAGTCTCATGGGACAGAACACTTGGGCATTAAGGTGAGCTGCTCAGTGTAGCATGGTGGTGAATGCCTGATGGCAATTATTGATTCAGGTCTCAGAAACTGGCGTAGATATTGGATTTCAGAGGTGATGTGTTGGGCTGTCGGAGAGGAGCAGACAGTTTCGGCTCTCCCCCTGACAAGTGGATTCAGTCATAAGACCAGCAATTGCAAGGCATTAAGCTTGAATGGATCTAACTGTCTGGGGCAATTAGGGAGGTGCACTCCTGGAGGGTCTGTTTGTCTGAATTGGGAAAAACTCTTCTGAGGTTTAAAAAGCAATACAAAGCTGAACATAAAACCTTTCAAGTCTTTATCCTTTGCTAAAGACACTGCTGAAAAGTACAGTAAAAGAAGATGAGGAAATGTCATATATACATGTGTGTGTGTGTGTGTGTGTATGTATGTATGAAGATGCATAAATAAGTTTGTGAGGATGGCAGAAGGGAATTTGAAAAGGTTGCTGCTCTTGGAAGCTGGTAACAGATCCCATCTCTTGGATAGGGAAACCGATTATCAGGTGAGCTCCCAGCATGTCACTGAAGAACATGCTCTTGAAAAAGTCTGTCAACCTTCTCTTGTACTGAAGTGTAAAATACATGAGATGTGACATAACCATCTCAATCTTTTTTATTCTCAGTTAAACAGAAATGTTCCAAGAGTGCTTTTAGTCTGTCTGACCTTGGGCTCGGGTTCCCAAAGGATCTGTGTATCTAGTCAAAACCATGTTGGACCTACGTGGTGGTGTCTGACACTATATCAGGGTAGTATACTTTGAACGTGTTGTAAAAATGAGTTACAGTTAACCAGGAACTTTGTAAGCAGGTATCAGGATAGCAATGTTGCCCCTGGTTGTAATACATCAGTGGCCTTAGAGACTCAAGATTTAGTTAATGAAGAAGTCAGTTATTGCCCTCCCCCATTTCCTTGACTGTCATTGAATGCAAAATCCACCAAGATGTTTGGAAAGACTGCAATGTCTGGTGGATACAAAGGCAGAGGGGCCAGAGGTCTGAAAGGAACACCCAGCTGCACTTGCAGTCTATGACATTTTACATAATAACACCACACAACAGTGAAATCCTATTCAGCTGTAATGCAATAAACTTTAAAGGAGATCTAACAGTGGCTTGGGGAATTCTACTCGTATTGGTATAAAACTGTAGATCCAGTGGGGTTATTCTGATGGAAAATTGTGCAGTTTAGAAAAGCTGTGGTCCTGTATTTCTTTAGAGATCTGATTATCAGAGCACTTAGGATGAAATCACATCCTTGCTGAAGTCAATGGCAAAACTCCCACTTATTTTGATGGTGTCAGATTTCATCCATTGCAAATTGCTGAACGTTATAGAATTCAGTCAGATGTAATCAAAATATAAATGCAAATTGGTATCATCTCATAATGTAGCAAATACAGGGGGAGTATCTTGCTAGTGGTGGGGTGAAAGACACATCTGTGCATATTTTTAATGCACCTATGCTGTGATAAACAGATTTAGATACTATGTCATTATGATCACAGGGGAGATACTGTCATTGACTGATTGCTTCTGCTTATTCCTTGGTCTTTCATCGTGAGAAATCTTAATATCCTTCATAGTAAGTGGTGTGATGGACAAGGCAAAAAAAATAGCCTAGCTGTTTGTGCTGTGGTTCCAGATGCTAGTGACCTTCTTTCCACCACCTGGATGTCAGATGCACTGCTGAATGGTAAGAGGCAGTGGAGTTTCATTCTTTGAAAACCCAAGGGAGGGGAGAGAAAGTACCCATCCATTATCAGGGAGTTACTGTGATGGTAAAATTACTGAGCGCTGATTAAGTACTGGCTGCTTCAGATCCCTGTGTAGATCTTCTCAAATCAGTGTTACATTGGATAGTGTTTTGAGGTAATTTCTTAAAAATGTATGAAATACTTCCTAGAAGCTTTTGAAAACTCAATCTGATTTTCACAACACTTTCCAGAGCAAAACTACTCAGGATAGTGAGAGTGCTTATGAAGGGATTTAGGTTATTTACTTGGTACAATCTGTCAATTCACTGATTAAACTGTTCGTGAACCTTTAAGGCAATCATAAGCTAAAAACCAGAACTGCTATTTCAAAACTCAGCCTTTAAAAACATTGAGGGGGAAGACTACCTCTCCCAAGTTATCTGAGTCAGCCTGGGAACCTTTCTTTGAATAACATGATTCACTTCAGTGAATGCAGCTTGTGAATCAGAATAGGGCTGAAGCGTTGAAGAGAGGGAAAAGTATCTTAATTTGTCTTCCAAGCAACAATTTTAACTTGAAAGCTAGTTCTGTCCTCTCCTTCCCTGCTAATATAATGGGATGTAGCAGTGGATGAAAAGTATTAATAAGTTAGTTGGCAGAGTCAGAGACAAGTTGGACAGTGATGGGATAGTTCTGGAAATAGTTGTGCCAAGTTACATAACTGTCAAATATTGTAAGAAAATGGGATCAGCATGTTTCTTCAGTGTGAACCAGTAGGCCTGTATGGGTTACAAGAAGTAGTACAGGTGGAGTTTGCAGGCAGTTCTGGATAAAATGAGCTCTGTATTTGTGGCCTGTTACTTAAGAAGCTTTGTTTAACAGCTGTCCGTGAGGTGTCGGAGTCTGTTCAGCATTTCTGTGACCAAGTATTGTGGGAATGAGGAGAATATTCCTGCTGTTAAGGCAGCCATAAAAGCATATGTAAAGTAAGTATTTCTGGTAGCATAGTGAGTCTCCTCACCTAGGGTTTTGAATTAAAATTTCTCCATGAATGTGTACTGTGGTCAAAGGAGAAAAGTCTGTAAGACTTTTGAGAAAGAGCTAATACATCATGCTGATGCCTGTTATAGTGTGACATGAGATTCCCTTTATGCTGTATCACTGTGACTAAAGGTGTTTCCTTCCTTTGTAGCGGTGGTTGGAAGCTAACCAGACGATACAAGCTTATGTCTCATTTCTGTAATGTAAATTCTGAGTGCTACTGTGGGGCTTTTAATAGTTAACTGCTTCAATGTCTACATATTGAGCTGCAGCGTGTCCCCTAGGTATTGTAAATTATCCTAATAATAAATTTTAAAGTATTTCATAGGAGTGTACCTACACTAGCAGGATGGAGAGTGGGGAGGAGGAGGAAAAGGAAGGCAGTGGGTATTTGCCAGGGCTTCTAATAAAACTCAGATAATTGAATATGTACTAAATGAGAGCAGCCTCTAACGAGAGTAGATGAGCAGAATGACAATTGAGGCTCTGCATGTCAAGCTTAAAACCAGGAACGAGGGCAGTAAACATACCTGGTATTAGGTAGCCAGATAACAGAAAGTTTAAGACTTAATAAAAATGAGCAATGTTCTTTCTTCAGGAACACAAAAAAGAACTGTCTTGAATCCTGTAGCATTGTATCATGTCCTTTCTTTGTCCTTAATCAGCTGCAGCAGAGGCTTGGAGTTCAATACATATTGACTTAGAGCATATGCTGAAGTCTGAACAACTTGGGTTTCAAAACTTCAGTTGTCAGGAGCAGCATACAAATCTGGGTCAAGCTATCTGTTCTTTAAAGTTACTTCTGCAGTGTAGTCACACTTTTAATTCGAACATATTAAACTTTGAGGTGTTTAAAAATCCATGCATCCCTACCACTGAGCAGCTTGTTGGAAGACCAAGCGTATAACTTATTACCGAACTCTGATTGCCTTTAGAACGGCATTGCCTATGTCCATTAATCTCAGTAACATTATATACACATAATATATTGATAAAATGTTAATGACCTAACTTAATGCCAATAAAAGCAGGAAATGAGGGTGTAGGAGTTCAAAGTGTAGCACTCTTTAGCCTTCAGTCTTTCTGGTTGGTTTATTTGTTTGCCTACTGATTTATTTTTATTTAAAAAAAAAAAATCCCCCCTGCCCCCGCATTGCACCAGACTGGATGCAAAAACCACACGTTGTGCCCAGATTCTAAACTAGCTATTCACACATCAGAGGATGAGAAATGTCCTCAGACTGGCCAGTGCACAAATGTTTTGATATTCTGATCTCCTTTGCCAATTTGCGCTGTTCTTTGGGCACCTTCTGTGCACGTTGCTTGTTGCACCACTGCCTCAGCCAACAGTCAGTGCCTGCCCTGCCCCTATTGGCAATCAGTGATTGAGTTGTCTCATAGCATGCCAGTCACTTATTCCTTTATTTAAAAGGCAGCTGGTAGCTTAACAGATTTTCCACTGGGTGTAAGAGCACACAAAGTTGAATGGTCCTGTTTGGAGCCTCTTGGAATATTTGTACTTATGATCAGTAAAACAACAGCAAACACTTTCAAATTGCTGCTGCTGCTGGTACCTACACAGCACTGTGAAAACTGATGGATTTCTGCAGCTGAAACTCAGAGAAAAATGCAGCCTAGTGAGGTATTAAGGCTTCCAAGTATTTCAATTAAAACTTGAGTCTGAACTCTGCAATGCATCAAATGGACAGAGGAGAAACAGAGCAACAAAAATCAGTATTAAAAATAGTTCAGGCTAATGACATTTAACAGTCCTGCCCTGCGGTGTGTTCTCACTCAGGGGGGAGGCAAGTGTATTGGCTATTGAAATCTTACATAAAGTGTGAAATGAAGAATGTGTGCTGGAGGGCATCAATATAAGTCTCATAATATATTTTAAATTTCTCCCCTCCTAATTAAACCAAACGAAGCTTATGGTGATCCTTGTGGGATTTTTCTTGAGAAGAGGGAAAAATGAACTGAATCTAGATTCTGTGTATTGAAGGTTTATTCTAATAAATCAGAAGGCAAAGATCTTGTAATGGGAAAGTATTTTCTGCACTCACCCAATTAAATGTTAGAAGCTGGATAATGGAATAATTGTAGTTAGTCAATTGCTACAAAGTCATAATAGCTTGAGTACAACTAAGACTCCAAGGCAGTAAAATGCCGGTGGTAAAATAATAAAGCCATTATTTCAATAATAATCTCAAGTTAATTAGAATAAGGCAGCGCAGTGTATTTTTAATACTAGACAAAAACAATTAGCATAGTACTTAGTAACAACAATATCCTTATTATCTGAAAGACAAAATAGGATTAATACAGCAGTAAAGCATTGAAACCATATGTCAACAAAAGAACACAGAGGAAAAATAACTTTGTCAATAGCCCAAGCCCCAGCACAAGTGATGGAAACTTCCACCTCCAAAGAAAGGAAAACTTGGTTGTAGCAGATGTATGGTTGAGTTTCTCAGTACGAATGTGGTCTTTTCCCTGTGCCAAATGTTTATTTGTGTGGATTCATTCCTCACAAAATGTCTTGAATCTGTTCTGATTATTCCTCCCTCTTTTCTTCTTGGCAAGATTGAGACATTATATATCCCCTCGTGCCTGCCTCAGTACAAACTAGCTAAAAGTTAAGGCTAGAGGGATTATTTAAATTATGGTCTGACCTCCTGCAAAGCACAGACCAGAGAACTCTGCTCTGTTACTCTCATATTATCAGGCTGACATTTGAAGCTGATATGTGTTGTAGATGCCTCAAGTTTCAGGACTGCTTTACAGCATGCGGCAGTCAGTATTCTGACCCCATCACTTCTTAATGATAGGGCGAAAAAGTGCAGTCTATTTTGTTTCAGTTGCCCTGATAGAGATCTGGAAGGTTGAGAATACATTTAGCATTCGAACCAAGCCTCATCCTATGGCTACAGCAAGCTTTCCGTGGGGATGTGCAAACACGGTCTTTTTACTTTCAGAGAACAGTCAAGAACACAAAACTAATTTTTGTTCTAAAAAAATCTTCGTAGTTGCTTTCAAGAGGATCCACTGAATGTTATGGCATTTTTGCTTTGGTGCTTTTGTCCCCTGTGTGTTCTTGGGTAGTTGTTACATTTTCAGGGTTTGAGGTGGAGCAAGCAGTCTCCTGCTCACCCTTACCAGTGCTATTACTAGTCTGGAAAATGAGGTACTCCTTCTCCATGAAAGGGGGGAAAAGCAACTAGAATAGTTTTCATGTTAATTCAAGCCATCTAAGCTTTACTGTCTCACTGCCTCTGGTTTGCATTTAGTTTCAGGCTAATCTCAGATCAAGAAGCTGGTCAGCCTGTCTCCTCACCCTCATTTCGAAATTTTAAGAAGGATCCAAAGTGTGTGTTTAGTTAGGTCCTTGCCCTATCTTTGCAGGATAGGACAGTTTGCAATGCACTTTTCTCTTTGCTTTTCTGCTGAAATCTGTTACTTGGTTATTCTGGAATTGCACAGGGAGAGGCTTTCTGCTTGTGCTGCCTGACGCTCTGCTCAGCAAAGGCAACAGTGAAGGTCCTGTTGGCACAAAGGTGGGGACGGTGTGCTTGGGTTCCCTGCTGAGACACCCAATAAACCCTGACCGGTGCTGTTCATGACCAAATGCTGTAATGCAGCCATCCCATGGTAAAGACTGTCAGCTGGGTGGACGGGGGCTGAGTTGGAAATGGTGACCTAAATGGGAAAAGCCTTGACGAGTTGTGATGTAGAGAAAGGATGGGGAGAGGGGGAAAAGGGAAACTGAGAACTTGTAGATCTTGTAACTTGTAAGGTGCAAGTGCATTATGGTATAACTCAGGAGTGTTGGATGTCTGTGAGCTAGCTACAGTTCTTTTGAAAATTAGTTCTTCCCTGAAAATCTCGCTCTTTTTCCTTTCTGTATATGTTTTACAGAGAAATACACATGCTTGTGTTCTGGCAGATTTGCTCATTAATATTGGTGAAAGAAAGGCAGTGGTTTTGGAGAAGCTTGGCTGTTCAGAGAAATACCAAGCATTCCTGCATAGCTACCGATATCTGGATTATAGTATCTGCCACGTTGCAATAATATTTTGCAATTTAAGCCTCGAGATATAAATTCAGGAACTGCAGCATAGTCAATAAACTAAAAAATTGCTTGGTGTGGGTAATTATGGCACTGATCTTGCATTACACTTTAACCTACATGAGACCCTGCTGACTTGACAATGTTAGTTACTTCCTTTTCTTGTAATGCACGTTACAGTGCTTTGGTCTAGTGTACTGGCCAAAAAAAAGGGCCATGGATCTGTTCCACTGTGTCCATTCCTATTTTACAGTGCAGTTATTTGAGAACCACTAACTAGTTTGCATTCTGAGAAATCTAGGAGCAGCACAGTAGGAGGAAATGCTCTAAAAGCCTAACTTCAGTTTATTAGAATGGGGTCTTATCATTTTATTCCTTTTTATTATCTACGATTTGGCTGCGAGTTGTGCATTCCTCTTGGGTTCCATCACTGGGAATAATGGCTGACATTTGGTTGGGGAGCATCGGGTAGCAGAGAAAGGTTAGGAAACTTCCCCATTCTGTCATGACAGTTTTCTATTTAATCTAGATAAAATAAGAATCCTAATGAGATGTGTCCTATGATTAATTTGTAGCATTTTGCCTCCTGTTAATTATAACCTACTGTCTGGGGAATTGATAAGAGAGGGCAACGTCTTGCATACAATCAAGCATTTGAAAGAATCAAAATATATAAGCTAATTCCCACAAATCTATCTCAGAGAGAGGCATCTCCCAAAGGGCCTTTACATGATGGGAAAGCTCTTATTTTCAGCAACAACCTAATGTCTGTGTCTTGCTTGAGATTTTCATGATGCTGTCAGCTGCTGCAGACATATGGCTCCAATTGATTTGTCCTGACAATAACAGTTACCAGCACTCATTTCTCCACACTCAGAATGAGGCACATCTGTTATAAATTTGTTGACCGTCAAGGACCAGTAAAGACCTATCTGAAAAACATCCTTTTTCATCTTGTACTTCCCCTACTGTCCCTGCCTCCTCCTAACTGTGGTTGTGGCCTGCTGTCCAAGACCATGGCTATTTAAAGGTCATTTCCATGGTATGGTGTATATCACAGGCATTGATTTTTACCAAGAATATATTGCTGTGACTAAATAATTCCTGAGCACACTTGCTCATTTTGTTCTGGGAATTCTCAGTTGTTCAGAAGGGGGTTTGGGGGCTGGTTTGGTTTCTCCTTGGAGACAGCAGTTCTGCCTCTTAGTCCCATTTCAGGTTATAGGTGATTTATTTTAGCATGTACTTTGCCTTTGAATGGCTAACAGAGGTTTATTTTAATTTGCGTTTGGGCTATAGTCATGCAAACTCTAGTGGGACCTTAGCACTGGGAGGGGGAAAAAAGGCATTATCTTTTACAATATGGCAAATACACATGGAAGTGCTGCTTCTGCTTGTAGGCAAGTGTTAAACAAACACATGCAGCATAAGATTATTCCTTGGCCACCCAGACCCCCTTTGTTTCATGTACATCTTCCATGACTTTCTTCTGTGGTTAAATACCAGGATGCACTTTATGAACTAGTGTAGTCTTTGAACTTCTGTCATTGCCTTGTGTTAAACTTTTGAAGGACAAATCGGTGCAACTGCCTGGATGGAATATTCCACTGGCATTCAGGTCTGATCCTGCATTTTAATCCTGATTTGGCTGATAGCCATCAGATGATACTGAATAATGATTTCTTTTCTCTGCACCTCTGTTTTTCCAATGCTGACCACCTTTGCAAAATGCTATGGTATCTGATATCCTACAGGGCTATGTAAGAGCAGTTTTATCTAGCTGTGATAGAAAACCTCCATGACTTGGTAAGAGCAAGGGAATGGGACTTTCTGCTTTGTGAGAGGTGTGAGCTGCGTGGGGTACAGCGATGCTTCATCATTTCAGCAGAAGCGTGGACCTGGTCTTGGAGTGCTGCACGGGGCTGCTTTTTGGGTTCTGCTTTGCTGATCAAGCAGTGGAGTAAAACAAACTCCGTGGCCTTCTGCCACTAATTCCCAGTCTGTAAGCTCCAATATGTTCCCATTGCTCTTAACCACCAGAATCAGAAACTGCAAGTGTCTAACAGATTGGGGCAGTTTAGCTCTGGCACTGCAGGCAAGACATGTGTTCCCTCCAGGTGGGAGTAGGATGGACAGGCACTGCTGGTATTTTGCTTCTCCTTTGGCTGTCTCCACTCATTTGAAGATAATCACCTGTCCCCTTGCTCTGCACTTTACCTGACATAAGAATGGCAACAATAATACAGAGCAACAGGCTCTACCTGATAGCCTCTATTTCAGCAGGAGGAACAACACACATCTTGGCTTAGGACCTTTGCCCACAGACTGCACAAAGATGCAAGTTTTGGCTTTTTGGTATCTTTGAGGCTTAATGAAGTTTAGTTTTGTGTTTTCTTTGAGTTTGCATAAAAATGGTAAATCTTTCTTTCCTGAGTCTTATTCAGTAGCTGAAGCTGGGCTTCATAGCACTGCAAGGGAAATATTAATTTAAAAGAAAAATCCTTTTCCTCCACTTTAAATTAAATTTAAAATGAAGGAAGACATCTCTATTCCTCCCATGGTAATCTTTCTTTTGTTTTTAATACAATGTATTATAACATCATAAATAGAAATGTAATCTTATTAAAAGACATGCAGCAAGTGCTACTTTATTAGAAACTTTTTAAAAAGAATAATTTACCAAGTTGAAATATTAATGCAGCTGGCTGGATATTGCAGATTTTTACTAGGGCATAGTCATTTTTTTAAAAAGCAAATTAAAGTAGATATATTTTAAAGAAGTCAAATATCTGACAGTGCCAAGCTTTTACTAGTATATTCTGGCATCACTATATTTTATAATATTTTAAAAAATATATATTTAAAATTTATTCAAATGTAAATAAAAAAAATATTTTTTTCCTGCCTCTTTTCTCCCCTGTAATTGTTATCTGAATTGTTTAGAAGTGTGGAGGAGGAACAAAATTGTCTTGAATCTCAATTTGACTCTCACTTGACCTACATAGTACAAATAAACTTATACCAACCCAAGGCCCTTGCCTGGGAATGACACAATGTGTGTGTAACACCTTCTCACTTATCTAATTCTAAGGGGGATGAATACAGAGTGTGCTGAATATCTCAGTTGTGTTAGACCTCAGTGGCAGTTAAGGACTTGCAGCTCTTAAGGATTTCCTTCTTCCCAATTTGACATATTCTATACTATGACCTGGGAAGCACCTTCTTCCTTTTTTCTTTCCTTACCTATATAGAAAATAATGAGTAGTTATTGATTACATGTTGCTTAATGGGCTCTACTAAATTTACACTTAGAATAAAATTTTCAAATGAAGTGTTTCCAGATTAATCGAGGCTTGGTTCATTTGCAGTTAACACTGCTCTGCTGCAGTGGAGTGGCTAAAAATTGCAAAAGCAGCCTCCTGCTCTGTGTCTTTTGTTGTTGTTGTTATAATATTTAGACATATGTGAGTGGGTTACTGATAAGGAAGTAATCATTATCATCACAAATTCATGAAGGGTACTCGGCAGTAACTTCGGCAGTCCCTGGCCCTAAGTGGAATACCAGTCTGTGCGATGTTACTGTTTGTTTTCTCCTGTGTTTGTGCTCTCTCCTCCTTGCCCTGTCTCCAATCTGCTATGGCAGTCCTTCTCTGCAACCTTGGCTTCATACTGCCCACCCTTCTGCTCCAGTTACTTGGGGACAGATGATGCTGTTGTGTTCCTGTCCCAAAACGTTTTATTTTTTTGACTGCTGTGAGCAGTGCTTTTGCCCTGCTGACCTGTCAGACCTGCCACTGGAATGGGTTCTGCAAGCCAGATCTTTCTCATTGTAGCCATGCTGTGTTTTAAGAATTTTGGGTCCCTTCTGCATGGCATCCTGAAGAAATAGTCCTTCTCTATCCCCCCAGTTACATACCTCCCCAGGGTTTTGTTCCTGAGCAGTTTAAATGATCTTTGCTGATCTTGTGTTTACTTAGAAAGCTGCTGGGAAGACTGGTTTTCAAGCCTGTCTCTTCGAGCCTGGGACCTTTTATTCTTCTGTGTGAACCTCCTTCACATTCGCTGACTCTGGCCCATTGCTGCTATTCAGTTTTGAAGCCTCAGCCTCTGTGCCCCTTTCCCTGTGCTTTCTCTGGCTTTTGGGGGGTGAAAATGAGGATTCTCTGCTGGGATTTCTCTGTGTGTTGGGTGGTTGGGTTTTGGACTTCCAAAATTCTGGCAAGTCCTAGTATCCATCTCAATAGGAAAATGGCTAGAGGCAGCCCTGTGGAAGCTAAAGCTCCTTGCAGTTTCTTGGTGTTTCAGCAGATCAGCTTAAACTAACTTGTTATCTCATGTTTGTATCTTTTAGTTCATTTCAGAGCAGTGCAGTAATGAGAGGGATATACTCCATGTGGGCAAAGATGGGTTTTGTATACGCTGTGTTAACAGGGATAATATCAGTTGCCAAATGCGCTCTACATCAATCTTTATTTTCCTGCAGCTTTAAATCTAATCACATACAGTAGATGATATTTTACTAACAATTGTTAATTTTTTTAATAGCTATTTGAAGTTCTGTGTTCAAATGAGGTTTGTCAGTTGGCAAGTAGCTTGAGTATATAGATGCCTCTTTGTAATGCATCAGTTTGTTCATCAGAGAAAACCACAATGTCAAGAGTCCTTTTCCTCCTCTCCCTGAAATTTGGATACATGTTTTTTGAAGAAGTCATGAAAGGATTTAAATCCAAAGCTGAAAAGCCTGACTGGAACTGATTGCTTTGAGCTTCTTGTTTACAAAATACGAATTGGGGGTTAAAAAAAAAAAAGACAACAACATTAGATTTTATGAATAGTCTTACTTGTGATTTCTCTAGCAAAGACTGTGGTTTATGTGGAGAATGTAAAAAAGAATAACTAAAAGCATATTTAATAGGGAACAACTTTTTTGAGGAAAACTGATTTTTGATAGCCTGTGCAGTGTTGATAGAACTTTTTTATAGTTGTAAGATGAAGTTTTGCAGATCCCTGTCATGGATTGGACAAATGCAGTCACAGAACAAGCATTCATATGCTGACAATGTCTAATGCAGTTGTTGTTATAAATTTCCTTATCATAAGGTATTTTTAAATTCTTTAGAGTAAGAGAGAATATATGTTGTGATATTACTATCCCATTTTTGTGGACAAACTAGAACATAGGGTATTGCCACGAAGAAATCTTTTAGGCATTGCATAAAGGGATGACTGTTTTTTAACACTGACACCAGCAATATGGGAGATGAAATATTGTTACAGTTCACAGTGAAAGCATAAAGAAGCAACATAAAATATGGAAATAGCAACTGTGGAACACATGCACACACTTTGGAATTAACTCGCCTAGGGGGAGTTATTTTCTTGAGTAATTAAACTTTCTGTGGGTATTGAGGACCATTCTGGGGCTTTCTGAGTCAAGTGGGGACTAAGTACAAAGCTGTATTGTAATTCCATAGCCAGCCAATGTGCTTGGGAGGTGAGAAACCTGCAGCAGTCAACAACCTTGCTTTCTGCAGGTGGACTGAAGTCTTCCTGAGGATTCTTATGATCCTTAAGTAAACAATTACATTTGTTAGGCTGAGGGCTGTCCACTAGATCCATCTTCCATGGCACAGTGCTTTTGTTGTGCTTTTAGTAATTTAAGTGCTTGTAATAACTGTAGGATTAGTAACACTGGAAACTGGGGAATGTTGCAGAGTGTTTGAGACTGTGAAGTAGGAGGGGAGCAAAGTTCTATTGCCTGAGCCTTACTAAGAAGAGCTACCCTGGAGGAAGTGAAAGCTTGGGCATTGGGCATGCAGCTCTTCAGCTTCCTTCTACCCCTGCCAGAGCTGACTGCTCTCTTGTCGGCCTGGCAATGTGGGACCTGTTCACATCAGTCGAGAAGAAGGCTGTATGCCTCTGCTGCTGATCCCTTATGCTGCGGTCTCTATTCTCAGCCAGAGCTCATCTGCAGTGGCACTCAAGCCAAGTGTGTGTTGCTCCCAGCACTTGTGTGCACCGAGCGTCTCCTCTCAATCCTGCCCCTTACTTAAAGGTGGTGTGCATTTGAGCTCCCGCCCTGCCTGCCGCAAGGTGAGAGCATCCCTTTGTTCCTCACGGAGCTCTTCAGCTCCTCTTTCACTCTTGCGCTATGAGAGCACTTGTTGTCTGAAGATCAACACTTCGGAGTGCTCTAAAAATCTAACTCTTTATGAGGCTTGTTATGAAAATTGATGTATGAAACAAGGAGGTAGAGTAGAATGTAACGTTCAAGACCTGAGAGGGTATGAGCAAGAGCACACCAAGGCAAGGCCAGGCGGGGCCGAGCAGCCTGTGTCTGGGCTGTCCAAGCCAGCACAGAGCAGGGCACAAGGTTGCTGTTAAAGATGCTTTGATTCATTCTGTGTGTTATGTGTCATCTCTCCCTTCCCTGCTCCAGGTCTTAGATTTTTGGTTAAAAATGATTTTTTTTTTTTTTTGTGAGTAATGGGCATCAAACAGCATGTGGCAGTGCAGTGACAGTCTTGCCAAAGACTGTCTAAAACTGAGTTATTGCTTCCAGTATCTCTGTGCATGTGCCCCAGGATAGCAATTGCCTTTTTCTGCAGTGGTATTGCAGCATGAACTTTCATCTAATTCATTATCCACCCTAATGCTCAAGTCTTTCTGCATTACTGCTTTCTAAACAGCAGTCTCTCACTTCATTCCTGCACTGATTATTATTTCTCCCCAACTGCATAGCCTTACATCTATCTTCAGAGGAATGTCTCACTTACATCAGCCCATTTTGCTGAGCTTGCCAGACAGCTGAATATTTTTGAGGCATTCTTGCTTTCTTCTCCTCCTCTTGGTTTAGCATCATTTACATTTACTGAGTGTGGCATTAACTTTGTCCTCCAGATGGTTAAATTGGTATAGGAAAGAATAGTGACCCTGTGCCTTTTCAGACTGTGCTGCATACCGTCCCTGTATGATTACAAAGTGCGCACCCATTGCTGGCAATTTTTATCTATTTACTTCATCTGTGCTCTATTACTGCATTTTTATTCTTGCTGCCAAAGGCCTTAGTGCTCTTGCTCTTAGTAGTATGAGGCTTTGTGTCGAGATCTTTATTGTGTTCTCTGGAGACAAATGACCAAGGAACCAAGTATTCGTTTTGGACACTAAACAGCACCAGACCCTCCAGCTGGGAAATTTCCAGAAAAATTCTTGCCTGGGTGAAAAACTAACGGTGAACTGCAAAGCAAAGATGGAAGTTTGATTCATTTTACAGATCAGCTCTGTAGTATTTATAGTGTCTTTCCCTTTGAACAATGCAACTTACTTGGAATGAAAGGAGAGAGTTCTCAAAATGGTAGGTCACGTTTTTGGGGCATATATCCCTGACTAACAACTTGTTCAGTCAGCACAAAAAAATCTCTGTTTATCTCAGTTTCCACTTTAGATTTATATTTTGGGGAACAAATGTGAATGAAACCCTCTCTACAAAATCTGTATGTAATGCAAGCTGTCAGCATAAAAAAAAGATGAAAACCCCCTGTTTTGTAGATTATAAGCCAAATTAAATACATGTTTACACAAATAAAAAATGAATGCTTGTTTGCTTGGTTCTACTCAGCTTTTAAGTTTGGTCCTAAAATAATTTTTGTGGATCTGGCTGGAATTGCTGTCACATGCTGGAGGCACTAAATCTGGCCACCTGAGCGCTACTGATCTGTTTCAGTGCAGAGTGATACAAATCTCAAGTTATTTCTGCTCGATCCAGGGGAGCATGCTGGTTTATGCCCTTCCATCTTTCCTCCAGGAGATTGTGCAGCTATAGATGGCGAGACCTAACTGCAAACAGAGAGGAAGATATCTCACAGTTGGACTAGAACATTTCTCCTTTCTTTTCTTAAATAGTTCTTTATTGAGCTTTCCACCTTCTGCATTAATTTGAGCCTGAACCAAATAACCAGGAAGAGATTGATGTGGCCTCACTTTATTTCCCACAGTCAATAAATTGTTAAATGGGCCAAAGGACACGGGTTAAAAAAATCATTTTGTATAAAGAATGAGGAATTTTTATTAGCTGACAGAGCCCCTGTCTCTGAAGAGTTTATAATGGTGCAAGTTTGATCTCATGCCATGCAGTGGGAGCAGCTCTGTTGGCTTCATAAAGTGCTTTGCTGTTCTCTGTGTGAATGAAATCCGCACTGTGCCCTGTGTTTTCTGCAGAATGAATGAATGAACGCTGGCCTTGCTGCTCCTTTGGTGTTAGAGGTAGGTGAGTTTGAAGTGGTGCCTTGGAGTGAGGACTCCATGCAGTGCCAATGCTGACCACCTCCCCAGGAGGGATCTGGCACGCTCTCACGCAAGAACAGCCTTTCTTTCTAGGGACTCTATGCAAGTTTAGCGGAGAAGGGCCTGGTTTGTTAGATATAATGCAAAGACGGAGTAAATGACATTGTAGGCTACCTACAGGGAAGCATGAATGTGTCTGGGAAGATGGCAGCCTGGATGGGCAGAAGTCATGCCCAGAGCAGGTCTGCATCACAGGATCCTACCTGTGGTTATTTGGATGAGTCTCTAGTAAATATTTTTCTTCTAAGATAGTTCTTATGTGACTTAGGGGAATATGTTTTGAAAATGTAATGAGGCTGTACTATGACATATGCTGGCAGTGGATACAAGCAAATTATTTCCAGAGCAGAGAGGTGAAACTGGTGATTTTTCATGAATTTGTGTTTTTTTTGTGAGTATTGCCAGGTTTAGTGAAATGAAAATGGTATGATTCTGCATTAAAGGAACTGAAGATACAAAATACTTCATTAAGGTCACATTTATTTGCTATTCAGGCTGCTCTTCTACCACTGCATACTGGAGCACCTGATTATGTGAGGATGAGAGTGAGACAAGTGGTTCCAGCCACAGTGTTTTCTGTTGTAAAACCCTTAAGGTTTAGGTACTTGCAATAAAGCAAGCCCCATGTCACCATTATTAATTCATTGTATCAACAAGTCTCCATTATACATCTGTGTGTTATACATTTTCCTGGATAAACTATGCCATGAATGAAGATACCAAGATGGCCCCTTCTCAGTGTGCCTGTGCTGATGGACTCAGGTTTTTTTCCTGCACAAATACACTGTGATGCCTCAGGGTTCCAGCTTGTTCCAGGCTTGACTTTGACCTTGCCCTTGGGGAAATAGTGCAGCAACTTTGGGGCTGGCTGTGTGAGCAGTCATTTTGCCCTGATACCAAGGTATCATTGTCAAGGTTTTCATTGCCTTGGTTCACTCTGACCAGGCTACTCTAGATATTAGAGAATTGAGTTTATCTGTTTCTTCCCCAATATCTGATTCAGTCAGCGCTGGCTGAGAGCGCATCAGCTTTCCTGTGGAGGTCAGCTTTGCTTATGAACCTCTGCTCTGAAGTTTTATTTCTGTGTTTGCATCACTCATTGTTATGAATAAAATTCAGAGGTGACATGACCCTTCTGAAGTACAGCATGGAGAGGCGATGAACAAGGATGAAGATTCCTCCTTTTAAGAAATGCAGATAATGATGGTTAACAGAAGTCTGAGGGACTGTGAAGGATGCACAGACCAAGAGTTTTCAAGGTTACAGAGTTTTCAGGTGCTCCCAATTATTTTTCTGTCTGACTACCCAAATTAGAAATGTCTAAAAGGAGTTTGATTTTTAGGATGTAATGTGCATCAGTCTTCTTTAAGGTATCTCAACTCAGATGGCTAGAATACCAGTCTGTTTGAAAACTTTATCTTAAAGGTAAATGGAGTGTATTTCTGCCTGCAGGGAAGTGTCAGGGAACAGTTCAGTGGGATAAAGGTTTTACTCTGGATTTGCATCAAACACATCTGGTTTTGATCTGTTTGCAGTTCTTGGTGATGGGGGATGAGTGTTTCTGAATCTGGGGTCCTCAAACGTCATTTCCATGGCTGTCACCATTGCACGCTGTTTGCAGCGTGACACGAACAGCAGACCCTCCATCCTGAAGAAGTGCAGTTGTCTGGCCTTTTTTTTTTTTGCTCAGCATTTCTGCATTTTATTAGGGGAAAAGAAAACAGACTGGATGTTTTGTTTTGGTTTTTTCATGACACATTGTTCATACAGGTAGATCTGTGCTCATGTATTGCGGTCTGAGAACTGTTAGTCTAAGGGTATTCCTTTAGTTGTCTGGCAGAAGCCTTGCTGTGGGGCACTATTCTCCTGGAAGGGGCGATGTTGTGTTGGTTTCATCTGTGTGGGTTTTATCTTGAGATGGAAGTTATTGGCACTGTTGGTTTTCTGTCTGACTTTGCTTATTCCCAGTAGAAGTGGTGCAGGTGGTGCCAGTTGACATCAGTGGTGCAAATTCACCAGCTATGTCATATCTTGCACAGCTGATGCCAGCAGAGTATGAGCCATGAAAATGCAAAATCAAGTCCTTTCTCATCATCCGGCAGCATCTGTCTCCTCCCGGCTGCCCAAGCTTCTTTTTTGGAGTCCCCTTAATGGGGCATCATTAATGAAACTTGAAGTTGCCTTACTGTCTTGCTAATGAGCTTTGCTCATCTTGCTTATAAAGCCAGGCAGGCTGAGAGAAGAATCCTTTGGAACGGGTGACTGAGGAGGCTGCTTTGCTTTTCCCTGGGAAGGCATTCGCTCTGCCTGAGCGCGCTGGGTGTTGCTGTACACTCTGGGTCCTTGCTCTGGTTTGGATAAGACGTGCTCTGACGTAGGAGGCTTTCCTGTCACCCTTAAACTCTATCCCTTGTCATGTAAGGATAAGTCTGCACTAAAAATCTGTTTTATGTTGCTTGTCTACATCAGCCCTGAAGCTTGGGGACTTGCTTTCTCTTGATACATTGGAGTAATATAAAATGGCATTACGCTTAACTCACTGGCTTTCAACGGAACAGGTTACCAAGGGTTAATGCACCTAGTGACTGGTGTATTCATGTTTGGGATAAGGGCTTTTAATTCGGCTAGTTAATTTAATCCCCACAGTTTGACAGCGTGTTCCCTGGACTATTTTTCATCTTCAAATTGCAGTCTGCTGGTTAGTTCTTGTAAAGGCCTGCTGTGCTCCGCATTTATGTTCTTGTTCTTAGGATTTGTGCTGTTACCGCATCATCTATCAGACACATGAACAGAGAATGAATGGTGTGAAAAGTCCCTATGTCATTTTTAGGAACAGACCTGTGGATTGTGCTCATACAGGAATTCAGGGGCTTCCAGGGTGACTGTCATCTGGGAAAGGGATATACATCTTTTGGCGGATGGAGCATCCGGGTGTCTGGTATTTCACTTAGTCGCGAGAAACTTGTGATTTGTAACTCCCATATTTCATTAATGGAAAGCTGTGAAAATTGCATGTGCGTTCATAGGGGAATAGATTTTGTCTTTTATCTGATAATCAGAAGAAATCTCTGCAGCATAATCAAAGGAAGAAGTCTCATTCAGAAAATAATTTGTTGATGCTGTCTGACCACCATATGTTGTTTTAACTTTCATCCTCCTTTGGCAAGATATAAAATAATCTGCAAAATATGGGAATCCACGGCTGAAGAGTCTGTTTAAAAGTAATGCACTATCAAAATGGGTTAGCTGTGCCTGAAATATTTCTAGATTTATTTGCTGTCAACGGATGGTAAAATATTTAAGGCAAATAGCCTAGTTTTGTTTAGCAAGTTGTCCATGAAAGAGCCTAAAGAGATGAATTTAAACCATGATTTATTTTAATTGTACAAAAATATTTTAATTGTTTAATAGTATGAATTTATCTTCTATCAGGTTTATTTTTTTACTCTCTTTTTCCCTTCTGTCCCATTTAACAGTATTTATTTGAAGAAATTGCCCAGAAGCCTAAACTCTTTTCAGCAGAGCATTTCAGCAGAGAGTTACAGTGTGTAGCACTGCAGTGTCTTCAGCTTACCTGCTTCTCTTTAGCACAGGCCAATTAAAAACACAGTAAATGCACCTAGATAAAGATGCTGATTTTTTTCAGTGAGGCATGCTTGAAGCTTTAGGCTTGCAGATGGCTAAGTGTCTTGGCTCACTGATCTCTTAAACTCCATTTAAGAGATGATACAAAAGACCTTGAGGTAACGTTTCTGTGCCCCATCCCCCTTTTAAATTGCAGTGTTGTGCAGTCTCGAAAATAGTGGGTTTTATGTTTTTGAAAAGTTTCCTTACTACAGCCATTGATTTGATACAGAACTAATTGCTAGCATTCCCTATGATTTAGTGCTTTTTTGCTACATACCACAAGATTACAAGATCTTATTTTTACTCCACCTGCTTAAAATGTTTTCATGGTGTGACACTACTCCAGATGCCAATAGTCAAGTCTGTCTCCAAAGGCTGGCTGACTGATGGAGTAGCATCAGTTAAGTAGTGCATCCACATTAGGGACTAGGACTAAATCTGATTCAACTGCTAGTATAATCTACAATGGCAAGTCACAGAATGATTGAGCTGAGCAATGAGCATACCTTTGACTTTGAACTGTTTTAATTAGAACAGTTGAAAACAGATTTGTGTGCAATTCTCATCTTCAAAGAAGGCTTAAAAGAATCCTAATTTGGCACACAATCTAGTTAATCTACCATCATAACTATTGATTTCAGCATTCGGACATAAAATATCAACCTTAAAGGATTTTTTCTTACGTAGCTGATGGCTTGATACCTTTTAAACAGTAACGCCAAGGGTATAATCTCTCTGAATAGTCTAATAGCTTTATATTTAAGGTAGATTGGGGATAAAATTTTGTGTTTTCATGTGAACTATGAATACCAGTAAGGTATTCAGGCAGGAATTACCTTATCGTACCTTTGAGGGCACTTATCAAATAATTTTTATTGGAAAGTTAATACATTGAGACAGAGTGAATGGAAAGCTGATCAGAATGCTAAGGCATATCCCAGCATTGCATTGCTTTTGCTCTCTGCAGATATGCGGCATGGGTTGATTCATTTAGCACATCATCTAAAATCATGTAGCGTTCAGTACCGATTAAAATTATATGAAATTGTGTGTAAGAGATTGCTCCATGTTAGCTTTGAAGGATCCCCTATTCCTTGCAGAAGTAGTTCTGATAGGCACAGCACAACTCCACTGACTGCAGGTGTTACGCTTCATAGACACCAGTACTGCACCAGCAGCCAGAGAACTTGCTCGGGATTTAATTTCACGCTTGTGTATCTGAGTGTAAGATTGGTCCCCTTCTCTTTTCATCGTGTATCTGCAAGTCTCAGACCATATATTAGGGTATTCATTACTCCTCCACCATCAGCACTGGCATGATGTATCAAATGAAACCTTGCAGGGCAAGGGCTTCTGCTGTCCCTTTTCTTCTTCTCTCCCTCCTGCTCTGTGTGTGCATGCCTATATTCCACCCCACCCCTCTATTTTGGCTTCTCCATTTTGAGCCTTCCTGGAGCATGTTCCTGACCCTCCTATTGTCCCAATTTCCACTTCCCTGACTTTTCCAGGGTTCCCAGAAGAGAGGAGCCTCCCCGTGTTAGCTCCATGACGGGCCAGCCTGTCTAATTGCTGGCTTTTCTCCAGCATCCAATTCTGCAGGAGTGGAGCAGGAAACCACTTGTCTGTGTTCTGTTCTTGAGCTGTTAACTGTCTCCCAGCTGAAAAAAACCCTGTGGAAACCTGTAGCGATTGGTGATAATATAACTGGACTTTAAAAAATATTTTCTCCAAACTTTGTTCAAATGTTAGAAACGCTGGAAGATGTCAGTTGAGTTTGAGTCACTTATTTGCATGCATACCTTCTGAAACTGTGGAATTGGAGGATCTCGCAAAAATGAGTAAGTGTACTCTCATGGTTGGAGCTGAAGAAAATATTTTTGCTGTATATATTTTCAGTGAGAGAAGTGGATTCTGTAACACTGATGCCTGTTGGTTTCATTGGTGGTGTCATGTTAGAAAAATTAGTGATTCTGCCTGAAACATGAGGTGGTTTTGATACATGAAGTACATTTTGTTGAAATAACTTGACTTGAATGCTTTGGCTCTTCCAAACTTCTATCGAAAAGCCACTGTAGGCTCTGTTCTGTACCCTGCACCTCTCCAGTATGAGAGAGTCCATTGACCCCAGTTGACACCACAGAACAAAAGCACCATGAGATTGAGTCTGTGGTTTCCTGATGACTTTAGCAGTACAAGATATTGCCAACAATAGCTATTTGTTCCCACAGTGTTTCCTTGGGAGTGTTTGTGTGACCCCATGCAGAAATGTGTGGCCATACTGTGAACAGGCTGGGGAACTGAGCCAGTTTAGGGAAGAAGGTGGTGTCATGATTTTTGATAGAGACAGACCATTACCTTTCCAGTTCACAGCACTGCCAGAGATCCTGACCTGTCATCCTTTTCCCAGAGTTTCTGCAGCTATTCAGTAAACATACATTGTCTTTAAATTGCTAATGACTACTGAATTATTGCACGTTTGTAAGGGGACTACTGACATTAATGTTGGGCTGCCTAACAGTGATGCAGCATTTATTTGGAACAGGATGTTCCAATTGGTTTCTTTTTCAGTCCTACAGAAGATTTTTAATGGTATAACCAGCAAGTTCCTTCCCACAGTTCTCTTGACAAATACTTGAGCTCCCCTCTTGGTTTCTAACATCCTTTTTGCTGGAAATAAATTTGTGTACAGCATAGCTCTTCACCATTTATAACTATAGAGAAATGTACAAATCTATTAACTGTCTATGCAGAAAACTAAAACTGCATATTTTCACAAGAATGTCAGGTTTTTTAATTGCATAAATAAGATGCTGACTGAAGCAAATGTTCAATTTCACATTAAAGTTAGGCATTCATAACGGCTTGGATTTGCATAATTTAATTTTCTGCACAGAGGATACTGAAAATCAATGGTATGATTCATAGCCATACCATGGTTGCCATGTGGCTTTTTGATGGTTCAAGCTAGGAGTACAAAGGGTTTTACAACTTCAGATGTTTCTCACTGACTCAGAGCCTTTTTACCTTCAACAAATACAGATTATTTAGACATAGTTTCTTTCTTCTGATGGTAAGGCACACAGAAGGGCTCACTGAGCAGATATCTGCAGGAGTACCTTATTCCTTGGAGGAGGCAGGCTGAAATCCTCCTTCTGCTTGCAGGAATCAGTTTTTCTGTACAACAAAAACCCCACAACTATTTGCCTCCTCGATGTGGAGGATGCTTGGAAGAAAGCTGCTCTTGCCTTTGATTTTTGTAATAAGGAGAGACTTTATGTGTGTTTCTCAGCAGATGTGATTTTAAAGTGAATAATTGGGCCACTTTTTTTTCTTTTCTTACAACCTTTTTAGCCATCCATCTAGGTTATTTCTGTGTTCTTTTTCCTTGGGGTTTTCATGGTCTCTGATCTTTACTCAGTTTTTGGTTTTTTCCTTTGCCAAGAGGGTTTGGGGGTCTCCACATCCCGTTCTCTGCTCTTTCCTGTTGAAATGAGTGCCTGCTGCTGCCTCCCAGCCAGGTAGACATATTAGGGTAAATCAGAAGAGGAAAATAAGGTATGCAATATAGCGTTGCCTATAAATCCTGGTGGCATGATGTGTTCCAGTGTTTCTAGTTTGCAGCCTGGAATGAATTAGCATTTAGAAAGTTGCCAAGAAATCTGGAAAACTCATTCAAATCAGAGGCTCATAATAAATTGCACAATTAGTACCTTTGCTTGCACAAGAGAAAATTTGGCAAGGGTGTACCTGTAATACCTTTCCTGGGATTGCATGACTTTTCCTACCACTTAAGGATTCCAAAAACTGCAGAAATCCATGATCCACGTTGCAGAGCAAGGGTTGGCTGTAGAGGTGTTTAGCATACATGGATAGCCCTTGGACATAGCATGCTCTCCACTATAGTGGTACAAAGTGGGTGTCACCCAAAAGCTTTTCTAAAGGGAAAGAAAGCCAAATTCTGTTACTGATACCTGGTGTTCGATAACATCCTGCTACAAGCTTTGTTTCAGCCCAGCTGTAATTGGTCTGGGAGGAGAAGGGAGGGAGTACAGTGCTTGGTGACTGCATAGAAGCAGGGCTTTACGTGGTTTTCTAAAGTTTTAATATGAAATATTCAGCTAGTTTCTTACTGATCAAATAAGTGGTTTGGGTCAGTTGGACTTAAATTTCCATAGAGCCAGTTGGTGCATACTTGTTCTTCATGTTCCATGTCTGTGGATCCAAACTTGTTTTTTTATTTGTGTGTGTTTATTATAGCACAAATGTTTTCAGCTATGGTGCTCAGAGGAAGGCAGTTGAATTTATTACAGGCTTTTTACTGGTATTTGTGAATTCACACACCTCCAGTTCGGTTCAGTCAAATGCATAGAAACAATAAGCAAAATTTGCAAATAAAAACCCCAAACAACCCACGTCCTCATGGAAGCTATGCATTCCTTTACAAGGAAAACCAGTAATTGTTTGAGATCTAGAAGAAAAGTCCTGGGATGCAGTGTAGGATGTGTTCCTTCCCATTTTGGTTGATGAATTTAATTCCTTCTAGCTTGTAAGGTTTTGCACAGATTTCTTTAGTGGCCTCTCCCTTTGATATCATAAGGCATTGGTATTGCATGTGGGGTATTTTGTCTGACATAGTCAGACCTTCCTTGGGCTAGAAGGCAGTGCTGCACGTCTGCCTTGCTTGAGTGAATCCCATGAGGTGATGTTACTCGAGCCTTGCTCGTGTTGAGACTGTTACCCCGTGTGCTGTGGGCTCAGGTGTGCAGGCTGTATGCGGAGGAGATTCATTCGGTCCCCCCTGAAAGTGTGCTACGTGGGATTTCCAGATGTGGTTTAAAATAGATGCAGTTATGTTAACCAGGGTAACACCATCCTGGCATGTTCCACATACTTGCATCTGTATTCTTTTAAGGATCTTGATAAGTTTTGTGTTGAAGTACAGTTAGCAGTTTGGTAGTCACTAGCAAAGTAAGGTATATTTTGGGTCTAGACAGAGAAAGTTTGGTCATATGTTATGGCTCATATTTCTTTGCTTGTGAATATCAGAATTTCCTTATGGAAATGACTGGAGTTACACGGGCATGTGCCAGACCAGAGTAATAGCATCAGTTAGTCCTGGCTTCTGTGAATCATCTTTGGATGGTGGAGTTTCATGGCTGAGGAACACACCTGTTAATATTTTTGTTTTGTTTTTCTGAGCAATGCCAAGTTTGTGTCTGCTGCTCAGCAAAGATGTAAGCTTCACTGTGTAAGCTCCAGGGAGTAAATACCAATTCCCTAACCATTCCTGCTTCTTCTCTTCCCAGCTCTGACTGAAGGTTATGTTGGCTCCCTTCATGAAAACAGACATGGTAGTTCTGTGCAGATACGGAGGAGAAAGGCTTCAGGGGATCCTTACTGGGCATACTCGGGTGAGTTGACTTCTTCAGAGGACTGAAATATAAAATATCTTCAAAATCAATTTATTTACTTGCTTTTTGTTACTATGCTCAGAAATAGTTTAAACAAGTTTTACAGTGTATTTTCTTCTACTTGCAAACTCCCTCTACATACATACTCTCTTTTCTTGCCTTCCTGCCACTTACCTGTAGGATTTGCATTATTACTCTGTTCTTTCCCTCAATAGTCTTTCAGTTTCATAACATACCCTTAAAAAAAAGCATAATCACACAAACTTTTCTTTACTCTTCCTGTTCAACCAGTGCATTCCCAAGCTCACCATTTCCTTATCCGGTCAAGCCTTCTAGGAAGACTGTGAGCATCCATATATACATGCAGATAAAAAAACCCTAGAAATTTTACAATTTCTCATGTGCATGTATTTTTGTGGTGGTGTATAATGAGAACAAGACCTGTAAGTGCAGCATCGCACCAGGATGTGTGATGCTGAGAAGGTAGGATATTGGGAGGGTATTTCATTGTTCGTCCAATTGCCCTTAAGTCTTATGGAAAACCTGATGTGTCTGCACAATTTTGAAATGCCACAAATCAAAATATACTTCAGAATGATGGCTTTGATGTATGGTTTGACAATTGGTTCAGGTCTAGAAAATTCCAGGTCTGTATTTGAAGTTATTAAAAAAAACCCGACAGCTTGAAGTCATGTTAATAGCTATGTTGACTCTATGAAAAAATGTCTAATATCTAGAAAGTTTTAATGAAGATTTCAAGCATCATAATGAACTTGTATGTGCTTTTTTAGAAGATCTGAAATATATTTCAAACATTTGGTGCTTGTCCAAGAAGAATGTTGCACAGGCCTAGTTTTAGCTGAAGGAAAAATAATACTTTCTAAGAAGTCTGAATACCGATAGCAGATAAACAGGCAAATGTTAACTTTTGACTGCCAACTCCTCTCTTCTATGCAGAACATTAATTTAATTGGAAATTAATGATTATAGGTAAGTTTAATCTTTTTCTGTTAATACACAAAATACCAGATGTCACAAGTTTTCTCTGTTAGAACTCAAAACACAAGCAAATGAGGTCATGCAAGTAAAATAAATCTAAACATTTTAGTAGCATAGGACTAATGACCACTTCCACTTCTTGTTAAACGCTGAGATTATCAAGCACACAAATATTTCCACAAGATGTGATTCTGTATTGCATCTTAAAATATCTTTTTTAGATTTTAAGCCCCCAAACTCATAAAGTGTAGAAATAAGGAAGCAGAGGAAAAATATGTATGTTGGAATGAATGGCCTGTGTTCCTATCTGCTGTCTTGTGTAAAATATTACAAGTTAAGTACCACTTGGCAAGCTTATTTTGTTTCTGTTACTGAAAAATGTGTTTGGAATATCCATTGCAGGTAGCTAAATTAAAATGTTCTAAAAAAGGTAAAACACTAGTGGAATTATTCTGTTGTCATATGCATCAAGTCTTTGCTTGAGTTACTGGACTCTTTTTAAAATTTTTTTAACTAGTCCTGGTTTAAAAAAAATGGGAGAAACGGCACACGACAAAGCAAACAAACAAAGCAACAAAAACCCACAAACCCACCACACCAGTTTAATCATAAGCAATTTTGCTAATTTTATTTTTGTGATGGTGGTGTTCTTTGATGAATAATATCACTTGTTCAGCCCTCCAAAACAGCTTTTGCCACCCACAAATCCTTTGAGATTTATGTCAAAATAAAGTGTATAGTCCTGATGTGTAATTATACCATACCTTTTAGGGTTTTGCATCCTTTTGTCTATTGATAAATCGCCCTCTTCTATGAGGAAAATAGCCAATCTGTTTTTCAGAGAACAGACAGTGACTTCTCAACTGTCAATCACATGCCATTCTACCTGATTAGTGCTATCTAATTAAAATACTTTTGTCACTATTGCTGATAAAAGGAGTAAATTAGGAGATGGAAAAGGTGGAAATTATATATTTACCAGCACTTGTCAAGAAACCAGTAGAAGATAGAATACAATTTTTCAGGATGCTTTGTCAGGCTACTGTTTGAATGCTGTTCCAGGGGGATGTGGCCTGGGACCAAGTATTCCAGCTGCAAAACTGGGGTCTTTGCCAAAGGTTTTGTGATATGAAATACAGGTGTGAGCAAACAGCTCAGGTATTGCATGCCCTGGCTGTTTGGGTTGTATGTACACTGCGTCTGAGTAAGCCCATCCTGGAAGAGATGTGGTGTCCTCCTGAGCTGCGTTGTGGTCTCTGCTTGCAAGGAGGAGCAGCTCTGCTCTGCTGAGCCCCACGTTGTGTCTGGGAGCAGGAGGGGCAGGGCCATGGGCTAAATGTTAATGCCGAGACTGGGCAACAATGTGGGTTGTGTCTGAGAGGGAAAAGGCAAAGGTAAGTCAAGAGTTGGGAAAGACATGGTTATTTCTAAAGGCATTTTCTAGGGTTGATGTGATGTCCTGCAGGAGTCTCAGAATTGCCAGATTCTCCCCAAGAAAGGGAGGAAATGAAGATGAGCAATTAGGCAGGGAAAGGAGCCCGTGCTTTGCTAGAAATTGGATGTTTCTCTAGGCTGCTGCTTTGTCATGGCTTTTTACATGTAAGAGTTTCTTGGTCTTTTCCCCCCTCACTTGGTCCCTTCTAGCTCAATGCAGGATTTTCAGCCAGTTCAGCCTCTCTTATCTAATGTCTTTTGTCCATATTTGCTCACTGAGGGGACCAGAGATAGTGAAAATGCCTAGCTTATGTTTAGGATGAAGATGGGAATAAATGGTGGGTGGCAGAGCCCAGATGCCAGACAGATGTTTGTTTCTAGCTGAGCACAGTGAGGAGGATGATCATGTTGTCTGTTTCTTTTTCCTTGCTTCCTCATTCCCCAGAATATGTCCCAGGAACCCTGAGCAGGGCTTGGCTAAGCAGTTTATGTACTAACAATGTTTGTCCTGCGGGTAGGGTTTTGGACATGACTAGGAAGTTTAAATCAAATGAGCCTACAGAGACTGGAAACTTTACTCTGCAATAAGCAATTAGCCTGTGTCAATGGTTTCCAAGCTCTTTTACAGACATTATCTGGTAGGCTGCTTTCCTTCCCTATCCTCAAATGGTTAGGCCAGCTCCCCTCCCGTTAGTTGTACAGCATCTGCTGGCCCAGCCCCAGCAATTACGGGCAGGGAAGAAACTTATGCTAGACTGTTTGCTGGTGAATCTGAGGTTTCTTCTGAGGGAATTTGCCAACTGGAGTAAGTAAGATTGGGACAGCTTCTGCCAGCCATCAGTGGACAGCCATCTGTTGAACCCCATATTGACCAGCACACCGGTATCTCTGCTGGGCCTACATTAGGCAGAACAATGGCTTCATATTCATTTCAATTGAGCTGTACTGATTTAGAGCAGCAGAGGCCTCGCTGTGATTATGGCTATGCCTGCCTCCTTGCGGAGCTTTTGTATTTTGGGGCTTAAGCGTTCTGTAATAAATCCTGAGGAGGGGGTGGAGAGGTCTGAAAGCAGCCAGCCACTTGTGGTTTTCCTGCCTGGATGTGGAAAAAGGGCACAGCCGTATTGCAGAGAGCCCTCAAGTCTTCATCTCCCACAGGATATATCTGTCCTCTAAAGTGCTTCTAGAGTAATTCCTCTGTAGCCTGTAGGAAACCCTTCTGCTGATCCATGCTCTTGGGGAGTCTGAATGGTCCAGGAGCTGATTTAAACTCTGGAGATAAGGAACTTTCCTGGTTTCATGAGCGATCTGTAGCATTACCATGTACTGCCTGGTAATACTGCTGTTCCCAGGCACAAGAGTATAGAAAGGATTCATTTCAGTTCTTGATTAGGAATCAGACAACCCTTGGGTCTCTTAACATTTGCATAAGACTCTGGGGTACCTAAATATCCCTGCAGGACCCTGTGGTCGTACTGTTTGTGCCCTGGACAAAGCTGCGGAGCCTGCACCACAGAGCTCTCGCTTCGCTGTCTGATTGTAAAGGAAAGGATTTTTAAGCCTTATGAAATAAGCCTGTTGTCCACAGACACAATTCTAACATTTATTGCAGTTCAGAAATAAAACTCGCAAAAATAAAGACTAGATAATTAAATGAAGAAGGCCCATTTTAAATGGGTTCTGTCAAAAAGACAGAAGGAAACACAATCAGCCTTTCAGAAGAAACTTCGTTAAGTCTATGCTAGCAGCTCTTTAAACCAAATTCAGAAGTGAGCAAACACTGAAAACAGAAGACTAACTTGTCTTTAAATAGGAACTGCAAGACTGAATAGAGGTTGAGATATTCTAGATGGCCACCTTAGGATTTTTCAGGAAGCTCAAACTATATTTCTAGGGGGATTTCTCTGCATGTGTGTATTCGTGTATGTTTTGGCAAAGTATTTATTCCGTGATCGTGTCTTATAGTTTGCCAAAGACTTCCTAAACTGCGACTGGCCACATTGCTTGCAGTGTAACAGGAATGTGGAATAGGCACAGCAGTCAAAGCAAGAACTAAGTGTGGATCCTGAATGTGCTTCAGTGCAGTCTTTGCTTTTCACAGTGATCTTTTCTGTGAGGCCAACCTCTGAACGGACAAGTTTGAAATTATTTTTAGCACCTCCTTATAATTGCCACAGAACTCGGTGTGTTTCTAATACCCATAATAATGACTGATAGTAGTTCAGGTGCCTTGTCACCGATGTGGGAATAATCTTGTAAATATATAAGCTGTTTTGAAAAACAAAACAAAAGTTGAAAAGAAATCCTATAGAAATATGCAATTGAAACCTCTACCAGATCCAGGGCTTTCTGAGTGACCCTCCCGTGTGTAATGTATGCTACTTCACAGAGCATAGTATTCCAGACATTTAAAGATGCCTCTCAGTGTCAAGTGTTGCATCTGTCAGTGCTGAGCACACTTTGCTGGTGACCTGAGCAGACCCCATTTTGCCTTGCAGTAGCCCAAAAAATGGGTAGCGAGAGGGTCAGGACTTTATGAAATGCCGACGCAGATGCTTCTGTCTTAAGTGATAGTAGCTCTGAAGGGCCTATACATACTCATATCTGTTTTTTTTCTGAAAAACTCTTATGTAGAATAAATGTGACAGTCATTGCATGAGATTGTGGAAAACTAGAAGTGGCTATGGGGAAATACTGCTCCTCACTCTGTTACTCAAATTGGGAAACTCCTCTTGGAGTCTTCAGATATAAGATGTGATGTCTAATTACCCCCCGTATTAACATGTATGATCAATGAGTATGGAATGGGAGGCTGCACTGTCCTGGGGCAGGATGTTGTAAGTGATGGTGCTTTTGTCACTGGAGTTTCCCAGTTGAGCTGTGGTACTGGTGGGACTGGTGTACCCTGTTTTCTTGATGCCTGTTCTGCTGATCATCCTCAGTGTTGCAGGCTGACTCATTCAGGGAATACTCTCTTTTAAGTAATCAAAGCTATTTCAGCTCATCAGAGAACAAAAAGCAGACACTGGCCAAAGATGTATACATGTTCTTTTTACTTGTTTATTTAACTTGGCTTTGTAAAGAGAACCCAATGTAGAAAATGCACACAGTTGTTTTTTCTCTTTAATCTTATGGTGTATTGAAGGCATCTTTTTCCTCTTCGTACCCTGGATCTCCCATTTTCTGTGTGAAATTATTAGCTCTGCTTATGATGCTTCTGTTCTTTAATGCATGTTCTTACTGATGTTTTTTCTGTCTAAAATCTTGGATCCTTTCTCTCTAAGATTCTCTGCAACTACCATGAACATTAGTAGAAGTTAATAGAAGAAAAATAGGCTTCACAGCCTGCGAGTGGGGAACAGTGATGACCCTGTGAGTGGGGAAAAGTGTTCATTAACTGCGGCCATGCCGACATGCTAGTGGACACTATCAGTGTGTGAATGCTTTGTCCTATAACACTTAGACAATTATTGCTGTCCTTTAAGATGCTATTATTTAAAACACAACCAGTGGTGAATGCCAGAATTGAGTGTTCTTCTCAAAAGGAATTGCTGGCATTAAAACAGGAAAGATCAGTAAAGGTTATTTCCTGAAAGAACAGCAAATGTTGTTAACTGTGATGAAATGTAACTTGGTGATGTCCTTTGTAAATGTGTGAATTTCTCTCTTTGCTTAGATTGTTCTCATTAAATAAGCTGCTAATGTGAATTGGGCAGGAAATAATCAGCACATAGTAAGGAAAGCATCAAGACTTAGTGAACTGAGAGTTAACTAATGGCCTGTTTGCCATGGTCAGTATTTCACTCTCTGTCCTTCAGAATACTAAATCTTGATATTGCCCAAAACCCTGGCATACTGTGTGCACGGTTATCATTCCACTGTGAGAGTACTCATCTCTGTTAAATGCAGGATTGTCAAAATGAGCAGGTTCTGGCTCTCTCCTTTCTTCACACTTTTAAGCTGACGTTCTAAAGAGGCACTAAGCTCAGAGAACTAGGCAAAATATTCCCATTAATATCTGATCAGTAAACTGAGCTTTGAATATTTTATCTGCGTTCATCAGAGATGAATGGTAGTTTTCACTGAACCCTGCTGAAACCAGCTGTGATGCATTCATTTCCATGTGCAATCTTGTTAGAGTAACAGTTGTTCCAGAAATCAATGCTACACTTTTTCATAACAGAAACATGAAAAACCATAGCTTGAGAGTTTGTTGTTACTGTCTAAACATGAACCCAGATTTTTAATGTGCGCAGCTAAAGCGAGCGGTATACTGCTGTGTGTGTTTTCTCAAATAAACTGGAAGTACCATCTGTACATTTTGATTGTTTGTATTCTGACGGTACTGGGTCATGAGCCTTCATGTCCGTGAGCTAGGCACTGAACAAACGTGCACTAGACACATACTTGTCTGCAGAATCTGTATTAAAATGTGCACTTACTAGGAGGATGTCAAGAATGCTTTTTATCTATCTTCAGCTATTCTGCATTGTGAAGTAACAAATACAAAATATTATCTTTTGGTTTTGCTATGAGACTGAAGCAGTAAGTTTTCAAGTTCCTGTCCCTGAGAACAGGATATATCTTCCTAACCATAAGCTAGCGTGAATAAAGAATTCACAATCACATGTTTGTGTTGAGTATTTAACATCAGCAGTTCTCTAAGGAGAGCCAGCCTTGCCAGAAGCAGTCCAAGTAGTCTGTATCATTTTTACTAAGCCATTTTGCTGGGGAACACAGCTCTGATTGAGAGTCTTGTCATTTACTTTGTTTGTCTATTGGCAAGTTTCTAAATAATCTGCTAAGAAAACCTCAGATAGTAATTTAGTTTCTACTTAGACACAGACACGATTTCCTTATTGAATACCATTAATACTGTTTACTCTTTCTTCTTGCCACCTTTTCTTGTGTGCCACGCTTACAGTTATTCCAAGTACTGTCATAGTCAGTCCTGGTATCCAGTCTATACTGAAATGGTTCACTGATTATTTTTTTTTTTTTTAAATATTGGACATGGTTATGGTGAAATTGCCTTTTTTTTTTTTTCTTCAAGGTTCTTTCTTGAAGTTGATTGTTGTTTTTCGTGACTTAAATACATTAAAGCAAATCTCTGATTTTTTGAACGCTCTGAATTTTTTCTTTACCGTTTTTGAGTAGATAGGCCATTGGCAGATGAACAGCTTTGAGAAGCTCAAATATAAGAGGTACAAAGAACCAGACGTTCCCTCAACTTCCGTTCTTTCATGACGTTTTTCACTACCACAGCACAAAAGTATAAAATATCTGCAACAGATGCTAGATGAAATCTTCAGAGCTTCAGATCCAATTGTTCCAATACGGCATCAAAGTATTTTTGCTTTGCACTGCTGCAATCACAGCTCTGGCTAGCTATGCTAAAATGAGGAAGCACAAAGAGCTGCTTTTGCTGGGAAGGGGGGACCTCTTGATTCTTTAAACGTACTGTGCTTTTTGTTTCATTTTCTTTCAATGTGAACACTGGGACATTTGTAGAAAACCTCTGGAATGACAACAACCAGTGCACTGTTTCATAAAACTGAAAGTGTACTGAAGTGCAGCAAAAAGTTGTCAATTTAGCTGATTTCTAGGCATTGAAATAAGAAACAGTATAAAATATTTCAAGCTCTTTAGATATAAAATCATGTGAAATGCCTATATTTTAAACAGACAACAGGAAGATGAAGTATTTGGGTAGCAGCTGTAATACAAGCTCAGCAAATGAACTGGAGAATATACAGAAGGTTGGAGTCTGCTGTTGCCTTGAGGTTCTTGAATGATTGCAGTAATACATTGAATTTCCAATCTTGATTTCATATGTAACTGAACACATATAGGAGAATTAACAATGGGGAAAAAGTATGTGAACAGCAAGGATACTGCAGTGAGAAACAAAGCAAGCAAGGAAGCTCTGAATAGCCTTGTAGTGTTGTGGATTTAAAGTAGCTTGGCACAAACATTATTGCAATAGTCCAGGCATGAAATAATCAAGGAATGAATCAGAATTCTAGTTGTGGGATATAAGTGGAGTCTTTGTATGAAAGGGCTGAGCAAGACCAGTACTACAGTTGATGCAGTAGATGGAGAATTATTGCCATTATTTTTGCAATGTCATGTTCAGTGAAGACTACCTGTTTCGTGTCATTCCAGACGCTGTTCAAAAGATAATCTTCTTTTCAATATCTCTGCCATGGGAATTGCCCCATCTTTCCCCTTTCCAAGAAAGTGCCTCCATCTTGCAGACTGTGGCCTCAAAGACTTGCAGTTTTTGTCTAATGATCCTTGAAAAAAGCAGCCCATGCCTGCAGGAGTACATCTGTCCCACGGGGTTCCCTGGCAAAGGGAGGAGTGAGCAGCAGCAGTGCTGTGGTGCTGCTAGCAGGGCTTTCCCACCCGGCACCTTGTCAGCGGCCAGCAGGGCCCTGTCTGCCATGGGTGCCATGCACTGCTTCTATGTTCAATGTCATGTGCCAATTAGAGAAAGGTAGAATTAAAAAGAGTCTCATCTATGTATGTTCTGAGGTGTCCTTTGGTACTGCAGTGTCATATCATAGCATCACAGAGTGATTTGGGTTGGCAGGGACCTTAAAGCTCACCTAGTCCCAACCCCCTGCCATGGGCAGAGCCACCTTCCACTAGCCCAGGTTGCCCAAAGCCCCGTCCAACCTGGCCTTGAACCCTTCCAGGGTATGAGCGCTTAGCAGTTGAGGGAGTTCTAATTCTTGTAATATGTCTGAGGTGGATGTGTTTACATGGTGGGAACTGAAGGACAGGACAGTTTGAGTAACAACTTTGATACACCCAACACAGCATATAGCAGAGTTGGGAATTCAGCCCAAGTCCCAGTTCTGTGCCCTGTTTCTTAGGCCAAATATCCAACCTTATCAAATGCTAATTGAAGAGATCTTGGTTGCCTTGGAGACTGCCTCTTCTTGGGGAGACCATGTCAGTAGCACAGGTGGTGTGAAGCTCCTGAGCTAACAGACCTTCCTGGAGGTGATCCAGCTATGGAGCTTAATTCTTCCTTCAGCAGCAAACTGAACTTCTCCCTGTGCTGGCCGCTTTGTTGAAGCTCTCAGTCTGTTTGGTGTTCTCTTTGTTTTTTTTCCAGTAGGGTTGGGACAATGTTAGGCTCGAGTAAGAAGACATTCTTTTCCTATTCAGTACGCTGAACACTTGGCTCTAAATTACAAAGTTTTTTATTAAAGACTGCATTTGCCCAAAGAGTTGGATGGGCACACTTTTAACCATCAAATTAAATAAATATGAAATCCTGCAATGGAGTGCAGAGCTGTGCATATAAATTACATCTTTAAACAGCACTTGAATTATTTTCTGGAAATGTTTTTAACTCTCCTCTGAACTCTTAAGGGTCATCTCTGTACCCTTCCTATCTGAGAGAGGCTATTGGCACTGGAATGATTTATTTAAGAGGTATGTTGCTCTGCAGTATAAAAGTAATGTCAAGCCTTTTTGAGAACCTGAGTATCAAGCTTCTGTTTTTGTGGAGCTGGGAAAGCAAGTGGGTTTAATTCAATTGAACCCTGAATGAACGTTTCCTAAGTGTGTTTTCCCCACCCACTCCCATCTCTTAGCGCTGCCCAGTTGTGAGGTGAGTGGAACTGTGCGTTGATGATGCTTTCAGGACAGTTAGTGAAATGACTGATTTCACTCATGAAGAATTAGGAGCCCTATGTTCCTGTTGCAGAGATATGAAGATTGCAACTTGAGCTGAGATAGTAAGGACTTGTGGGCATTGCTGACTCACAGAGTCCTTATGGTTGAACCCTCGGTAGGGTGAGACATGTAACTGCTTTAAAAATACTTAAGTGGACTGATTTGACCAGCAAGCAACTCTTCCACTGAAGGAGTCTTTGCTGCCATGAGTATCAGGCCTTCTCTCTTTCTCCATCTCAAAGAAAATCCTGCTTTTTGTCTTCCAGACAGTACTTTTGAGTTTAATCTAAAGCCAGTCTGTTCTACCCGAGGCGGAAATAAACCCTTCCTCCTCTACATTTCCCTTTGAACGCAGTCTTACTTCATGCATGTTACTCCATAGTACTATAGGATTACAGCCTTGCAGGCACGTGCACAGATACACATCTACCCCAGCATAGCTGCTATAAGGTAAGGTCATGCTGTGATCGCAGCTGTAAAGACTAGGAGGGTGCAGTGAGGCTGGGTGCCATGTCTCCGATTACCCAAGCATGGCAGAGCAGAGGTCTGAACGGAGGTCTCTAAAGCTGGCCCAAACTGTCTTTTTTTACCTTGCTGTAATTAGAGCATTCAAGCCAACAGCGAAGTTGTCCAGCTGCCAGAAGGCTCAGGAGGAGCTGTTTCACATGGGGTTTTTATTTCTGACTCACTTCCGAGACACTCTCAACTGTCTTTGCGTATAAATTTCCTTAGAAACAAACAAAAGAGGAAACATCCCTGCAATTGAATGCCTGAAGGTGATGAGTATTGGCATGCAGATTGCAGTTCATGTTGCTTTTCCGATGTGGAACAGTGAAACTAATGTCTCTCGTTTCCTTCCCAATGCACCTGTAATACACTCCCAGATACAGCTGAGGTGACAAAGGTCCCTTAAATGTTGACCATGTGCTTTTGCACCATGCTGGATCAGGACCTCACAGGACTCTTGCTGTATTTCACATCATCTGGACCTCGAGCACTGAGATCAGCCCCACGTGGTGAGCTCTTGTATGAACCCCCTCAGTAAGTGGGGGGTTCATACAAGTAAGTGGACTACTTACACTAGGAGTAAGTGGACGCCCTCAGAATGAAGAACAGAACGTTACGTGGTTTGCTTTATGTTTGTGCAAATATACTTCTCAAGTACAGAAATAAGATTTACCCTGAGGTAATGACAGCAGTGGAGTCGTGGAGAGTTTAGATCACTTCAGTTTTACATGCTGTCTTTTGCTCCCGAGGTGTGGTGGTGTGTCTCAGGCTGCTGCCGAAGTCTTCTGGCCCCTTGGGGTATGAAAAGCCATTTTACATGCCAGATGTTAGTCTGCTCCTAACCAGAGGTGACATGATCTTTTCAGATAGATTCCAACTTGGAAGCTTCTGCGGCATTTCAGATCATGTTTTTAATTTATATTTCTTTTGCTGGAGACATGAAATTGCGACACTGTATCTGCATGATACGATATTATCGTATGCTGATCTCTGAGGAAGGGGATTTGCTATGTGAAGGTAAGTTTGCAGAGAGAATTGGACGTGACTTTTGTAAAGAAGGGTTGGCTGTATGTAGTTCAGTTACTGTTTATATTGCACAAGAGCTCCCCAGATGTCTGCAGGACTTAATTGCTCTCAGTGCAAACACAGAAAAGTTACCTCTACCTTAAATGTGTACAAGCCATCTGAGAGATGGCTTGGTGTTAAATGCATGAATGGCTGAAGCAGGGTGTAACGAGGTGAGGACTATGAGCTGGAGAAGCCTTCCCTTTCTCTGCTGTTAAGAAAACCCTAGAACTGTGTAGCTCTGGGCAGTGACGTGCTTCATATTCCTGTGAAAAGTCTCCTAATGCCGAAGAAGCTTTGAGCTGCCTTTGTGGCCTTCAGTAGTTTTCCTTGCCACAGTTCCCCATGTTGTGACAGTTGCGCTTCGGAAAACTGTATCTGTAAGATCACCCATTTCTCTCAGATTTGGTCCGTTAGCCAGCAGGTTGGAAAGTGGTGGGGGAGGGAAAGGGAATTGGTAGACCAGATGCAAGAGAAAGCTCAAATGCATAAGCCTGTTTCTTTAGGAAACTAGGCCAATCTATTATGGGCCCCTATTCAAAATTGCAAGCTCTCATGAGTAGCTTTTCAGAGTACATGCCAGTTAAGTCCCTCTTCTGCAAGGAAGTCCCTGCAATTTCAGCAGATGGGTTCTTAAGATTGGAGTGCATCTGGGTAGTTCAAGTGATCAAATGATCAAAATATTAGTCATAATTCTATCCTGTTGTGCTAAGTGAAGTATAACTGTTGTGGGGAGACGGTCCAAATCCCTGCAACCTTTCTGTTAGAGGCCATCCATGGTCTGGATCATACGTGCCAGTGAAGGAGGTCTGCGCAGAAGCCCTTGGAAGAGTGCATGGTAGACAAGCATCTGTTTGGCATTAACAGAAAACCTTAAATTAGGGAAGGTGGTTGTGGTGTGAGGCCTGGACACGTGATTCAACATTGCATCTTATGATTTCTGTATGAACTGAAGTGGAGAGTATGGTAAACATTTTCAGCTTTTTTCCTCTTGAAGTACTGTTGGAAACTGTAACAAAAGTAACTGCTGTGAAAGTAGTTTTGCTGAGTTATGCTATTTTTGAAAATGCATAATACTCCATAGGCTTTTAAGTGATACTGGGCATATTTAACATTCTTCGATGTTAATTTCCTGGCATATGGACATCTTGACTTATTAAAATAAATAAGTACTTTCAAATTTAATGAAATGATGGAGGAAATGGCCTTTTTTTTTTTTTTTTTTTACATTCACGTCCGCTTCGCTGGATAATTTAATGTTTTAAAATGTAAGTTCATATTAAAGTTTAAAATTCAAGTATTGGCTTTTGAAATTCTGTAATAAAAAGGTTTTGCTGTAGGAGAGATATATGAATTAGTGCGCATGATAACACGATTAACAAAGTCTAGCTGGTGATTTCTTCTGTACAAAATGCTAGCTGTAAATCCCCCCCATTAGGACCTACAGCAGTGGTCTGGTGGTGGGATCTAGTAACCACTAGTAACCATTCCTTTCCTGGGACATGTCTCTGTAGCCTGTCGGACTTGCCAACTGCCAGAGTGGGGGTACATCTGTGGAAAAGCTTTTCTACATCGTTCTCCTTTCTTTCCCCCCCCCCCCCCATGTTTTACTGTCTCTTGGAGCTTCCACTGTAAGTTCCTTGGGGCAGACAGAGTCATTTGTTTATGTTGGTTAGCAACAAGATCTTTTATACTGGATTTGTATTTTTGCCTCCAAGGTTTTTACATCCAGTGGGAGGGATTTCTTTATAGCCGTAGCTGTTACTGTGTTATTAGTAAGTGTAGGAAATACACTTTGGTCCTCTCTTCTGTGCTGAGGGGGGATAAGAATTCTCTGGAGGATAAGTAATGCTTGGTTTAGTTGACTGGATATAAATATTTGAGTCCTAAATATTTAATGGAAATCACTGTGTTTGAATGTAGGGATGTCCAGATGATGGAAGTTTGCTCTGTCTTGCATTTCTTGAGAGACTGCTTACATGCTGCGTTGAAGCCAAGGATGGCTTTATTTCATTTCAAGGCAGACTAAAAACTGAAGAACTTATTTTCAGGGAGAAAAATGGCAAGGGACCCAAATGAAAAACCTACTCAGCTGAAGCAGAGGTGACAAAGTTCACTGTGATTATATTGATTTTAAATTACTGTGTAGAGCTGGGACTAGCCTATGTCTAGTCTTGCTCATGATGAGAAGAAGAAACAAAGAAAGGATGAATACTCCTCTGTGCTTCCAAATATTTTGTTACGAGTATGATAACCAAGAGCTGTCTCATCCTCCTCATGTTCCTGACATGCAAAGGCAAGGGCATTCTGGCATCCTCAGTGGAGCTGAAAGGGGATAAGAGGCACAGTGATACTGAAATGTGGTGGTTTTTTTTACCTCGGCAGCCTACCCCTGCGTACTGGCTGCCTGAACCGGAGAAGCATGCGGTGCCCTGTTCAGTGTGTAACAGATGCCTCCAGTCTATGTGCCCCCAGCTCTATGAGAGATGACACTAATAGGAAACAGAGCATGGCTGAGTTTGATGTATTTTTGGTAAAAAGTGCTACAACTGCCTCTACCACAAATTATAACTAAGCTAGAATTAATAGCAATTAACAGCACCAATATTCATTTACTGAAAGTTTTATAGAAAAGACATTTCTGTTCAACTTAACGTAGTCTGCATTTGTTTCACTGTCGATGAGAAAATTATTCCAGTCAATAAGAGTTAATGTTTTATTTCAGACCAGTCTTATCTATTTTAGTATCTAGTGTGTCTTTTGGGAACAAGAACTAAGAGCAAATAAAGCTAATTCTGATAGAAATTTGATATGTTACTGTAATGAAACTCTTAGTTGCTACATGACAGAAAGAGCACAGAAAAATGTCTTGTACCTACACTAAATCCAGCAAAGTTGTGACGGGAGATGTTGTGTCTCCTTGTTTGGTGTGATGGAGAGAATGCCTGAGGCTCTTGGGTAGGGAAGATGACTATTTCTGTTTCTTCCCCATGGTTTTTCAGCAATTTGACATAGTGTGCATGCCTGGGTCTATGCCAAGCAGAGATGCAGCCTCCAAGTGAGACTTTATTACTACAGTCCTAGATGATTAATTTTGTACCAAATTGTATGGGCCTGATTAAGCCAGAACACAGAAATAATGCTGTTTTAAACATCTTCAGTGTATCCATTACTTTTGTTTCCAGTGTGCATCTTCGCAAGGAAAACGTTTGTTTCTTACCATCAAATCTTCAGGTAGATTCTGGGCCATAAAAATCACACTGAGCTCACAGTGGCTTGTGCATTTGTTCAGTTTAACTTTGACTTCATTGAGGGAATGTCTAAGATACCCTTACTTGTAGCACTTCTGTAAGGCCAGAGGTTATTGCCCCACCATCACTGTAAGGGAGAAAAGAAAGCCGTTATCTGCCATGAGCTATCCAAAAGACTGAGAAAGCTGAGACTAGAATTGAAATCAGGGTTTGTGGATGTGCTTCATCCCTTCCAAGACACAGGCTGCTTTTGTATGTGGTAGCACACTTGTCTGATCCACCCAGGGCGGCAGGTGCTTTGTGTATTTCCTAATGAGTGAGGCTTTAGCTAGTGGGAGCAGGAACTGTTATTCTCAGAGCAGTGTTTATTGAAGCTGCAGAGGAGGCAGGAGGATGCTACTTGCCTGTTAGCGTTGGGTCTGTGTATGTGGGAAGAGTTGGGGTGGTTCTGCAGGCAGGGCAGGACTATTTTTGCATTCACAAACCATTTAGCTTTTTTATGAGATGTTTCAATAGTTTTGGGGTTGTGTTTGTGGGGTTTTTTGTTTTTAATTTTAAGCTCAAAAATACTTCGTAGCTCCCTTGTAGAAGTGCAGGTTAGAATAATCTATCCATCTTTTGCAGATCACTGAACTTTAATACCTTGATCTAAAAGCATATTTTGGGCACTGCTTGGCTCTTAGAAACTGTTTGTTAAATCACTCTTGAGGTTTTGCATAGTTCAGGTCTTTAAAAAATAAAAACAAAACACCCAATCTTCCTATTGTCCCTGGAAAAGCTTCTCACCCTTATCAACATCCTTTGGCTTGTATGGGGAAAAGCAAATACACCCCCTCATGCCAGTGGCTATATACAGGCAGATCTCATATTATTTCTGTAGGATTTTAACTCCTGTGACCTCTTGCAGTGGAGTGTTTGCATGTATAAATAATATGATGATGATTTGCTTCTGGCTGAACTTACCCATGCTGGGAGAGCAGTGATGTTGTGAAGCAGGGGGCACCCATTCAGACCCTTGCACTTGTGCAAAGAAGCATTTTTGTCAAGTCTGGAAAAATTAAAAATGGGTGGTGGAATCCTTTCTCCATACTATACGTGCAGTCCAAGTGTCACCTGCGTAGCCCCATCAGAAGGCCCCTGTCCTAATTGGAGGTTTCATATCTGGCAGAAAGTCAGGCCAGACTTCATCCTGGGCCTTGCTGATGTCTTTTGGGGTGAGGATGCTTAGCAGAATCAGTTGAGGTGACCTCCGTTTCCCAACACAGGGCAGTTCTGCTTTCTGCACTTTTTCAGGCTAGGTCAGGCTTTAACTAGAGGTGATAGACTTGGGTCTCATTATCTGTTCTCATCAATCCTCAATTTCATTGCCTCCACACATTTTTGTTCCTTTAGTATCCATAACAAGGCAGAAGTCTCCAGCTGATTACACTGTTCAGTCCCTCCTACAAACACTTTTTTGAATAATTGTGCCCTTTCTCCCCAAAACTCACTTTCACAAAAGGATATATTGCTGACTTTTTTAGACATTAGATCCCATTATCTTGATGCAAAGACATTGTCTCCCTAAGTGAAGGGAAAATTATTTTTAATCAATGAAACTATAAATGCCGTTCCTGTATGGTTTTAAACCCAAAGTACTGGAAACAATATGATGGTGTCCTGCCAGCCAGTGTCTGAGAGGTGTTTCTCAAGTGAGCTATGTTGCCTGGAGGCTGACAGGGAAAGCTTACTTCTTAAACAAAATCAGTTCCAAAAAGTCAGGTTTTGGCTCCCTGGATGCCTGTATTTTTTGCAACCACCTGTCCTGACTGCTTCCTAATGTGATTTAAAGCTGTGCAGTCTGCCAATGTATGCTGATAGAGATTGTTTTACGGTAGGCTGGGCTGTGGGACCATGTCAAGATGTGCTCTAGGAGTATTTCACTCCCTCCACTACCTGGAGGTGGGCAAAAACCCAAAACCTCAAGTCGAAACTCCACATGATTCATATGAAACTGTTAGACTGTAGGCTTAGATGGCACACAGATTGAACTGTCAGAAACTGAGTCCGGCTTCACTTAAAAAAGGACAGATAAAGGAAGAAGCATCTCCCACAGGCAACTTCTGTAAGCTGAATTTTATTACATACAGACCTCCAGGACAATCAGACAAGGATTTTGATTTATGAGATAACAGTTACCTTTAAAATACTGAAGGGAGGATTCAGGAGAAGGTTACTGTTAGATTAATTAGTGTTGATAGAATTGACACAGGTATAATGTAACATTGCCACGGTGGATGGCAGTCACTGGATAGACAGCCGGTGAAAGCATGTTTGTTCAGTTTTGTGCTCACCTTATCTCGTTTCTTGTTGTACAGGTGACTCATGAACAAACCTGTATGAATGTGAAAGGAGGTTTTCTGTGTTTAATGCTCTGATAAAGAACTAAATATTGACATTTTTATATAGGAAGTGCATTATAAATTAATTTAAATGAAGTTCCTCCTTTGATAGTTTTTCTCCTAATAGTCAGTGATACCTGTTGGCTTTTTTTACTGAATATGGATGTCAAATCAGGGCCAACTGATATAAAAGAGGAATATGTATTCCACAGCACTAAAATAGATTGAGAGTTTTGTCTTCAATGGCTTAAGAAGGCACTTTCAAGACCTTACAGTATGAATAAATTTTGCAGACTTAAAGCTTTTTTGCTTGTTTAATCCAAAATGATACCAATATCTCCTACAGAAATTGATAATACAGAGAAAGTGTAGGACTTCATTTTCCAGGAGATGAATTTGGCTGAATAAATGCTACTGGAAGAGAGAATTTAGGGGAAATCTTAATAGAAATCTCCAATTAGTTGAATGGCTGGTTATCTGTGACAAGACATAATATTTACTAGACACTGGAAGCTGCATGAGTACTTACAAAGGAAAAGGTAAAATAAGATTAAAGTTTGTGTACTGTGTGTTGTAAAACGTGGGCAATCTTTGCAAGGCTTTATGGCTTAAATAAGTTTTTGAGAAAATATTGGGAGAAAGGTATTAGTGGAGCGTAATATTATGAAAGTGACGGTGTTTAGGTACCTTGTTAAAAATCTTTGTCCAACGGCCATTTTATTACATTGGCTCTAATGTGACAAGCAAGGTCGGCAGAATTGGCATCATGTCTTTGTTACTAAAGGCAGCTCTATGAAAATAAGGAGGAAGAAAATCTATCCCTTTCAGTGTATAAATAAAATCAAATTGAAACAAACTGGAAGCTACAAGGTAAATAGTATTAAGTATGACCCCTAAACTCCTTTCATTAGATAGTTCAAGTTTAAAAAAAAATAAAATGAGATCTCACAGGAAGTAATTTTATGAAAATTACAAATTCTATTCTTAGTCCTAGACATGGCTTGAATTTTGCATTGATTAGTCATAGATGTGAGGATCAGGTGAAGTGGCACCAGCTCGTTTGTTATTTCAGAGGGAATTTTATAATATAAAATGTATATATGTGGATGAAAATGTAAAAGGAAAAAAAACCCAAGATAGGTCTTGAAACTGTTACGTATAAAATATGGTTCTTTATCCATCACTGACAGTTTCCCAGGTAATCCGCAAAACATCTGTCTGTCCTCAAGCAATGACATTTCCTCCTGTTCATATTGTAGTGCAAGGTTAATTTGGGGTTTCATCACCTCTTCTGAAGCCAGTTAATATCTATAGAAGCACACACCTGGGTGTAGCATGTACCTCTGCTTTTGCATCTTGGGTTTTGTTTTTCAATAGAAAATGGAGACCTGTGGTGATTTATGTTCTGCAGTCTTAATGGTAGTATTTTCACCTGATGAAGGTAGAGGACATCCAAACTTTTGAAGTACCCTGGCTGGGAATTGAAGCAGCAAAGGAGTTTTTAACACAAGTAAATGAAATGCTATAAGGCTAGAGACATGAGAAAAAGGGCCACTGGAACAAAACTGGGAGATGGAAGTAAACCAGAGCTGCATCTTCTTTTATTGTATTTGGCTTATTTTACTACTGAATTGTAAATGTTCCTACTTCACACAGCAGTTGGAAAGTGTCCTGGGAGATGATCCTTCAGCAGCCTCATGCTGTCTGTGTCATTGCATCTGGTGTACAAACCCAGAGAGGGGAGGGCAAAGGGATGAGATTTTTATTCCCTATCTCCTCCCACTGTGTCTGGAAAAGTCAGAGAAGGAAATAAGAGGCTGTTGACTTGGTGGCCAATGACTAATCATCACCTGTTGCTCCCACAAGAGCTGGACAGGGGGATTAGCATTCCCTGTGGTCCCCCTGCTACTCCTGCCCTCAATCTGAAATTTTTTCAAACCCTGTTTGGAATGAAAATGCAGCGGTCTGGCATGAATGAACAGTGATGTAGATCTGTCCAAGCTCCTTTCTCACTTAAACTTAGTGATAGTTAAGGCAGGATTATAAAGAAGCAAGAAAATTCAACTCGTAGGTCTTGAAATCAAAGCTGTAAAACTAAGGTATTCTTAAACCTTTGTGCCAATTAACACTGGGCTGTGACAGCAGAGTCTCTTCTACCTCATAAAAATTCTAACTTGTGCTTATGCGGGTGGGTGGATTTAAGTAGGGGGAACCTATAAGACTTCCTTTTGATTAGCCTTCCCCAGGCGTTGCGTCAGATCAAGCAATTCTCAACAGTTGAATTTTTATCACTTCAAAGAAGAAAATATTTAGCCTGATACAGAGATTAGATGCCCATGCTGATGCTGTTAACTGTGCTAAGGACACCTTTTTTTCCAGCCCTATACATGTCTTGGGAGGTGTTTTTTTCCTACAGAACAGAAACATTTAAATTTGGAAAAAATTCTGTGGATTTTGGTTGAAATTCTAATTATATGGAATAAATTTGTGGCCTCAAATTTCGCAGTCATTTAAGAAATCATGAAATTTAGTTCATATCAATAATTCTGTAAAACTATTTATGTGAATTACACTGCATATTTGCTCTTAATAATGTCGGGGCACTGGCATCCAACTGTGCCTGAAATAAATAAGAATATTGTTGTAATCCTCTTCAAGCTTGTTTAAAAATTATTGATTCAACCCAAGTAATGTATGTACCAATACAGTGGACCTTTTCCATTTTAAAATTCAATTAAACACGGCATGGCATAATTATTATTTTTTTTTATTGTATTCCTTCCAGGGAGAGAAATAATTGGCTGCTCTTACAAAATGTAGTTGCTTTAAAGAAAAAAAAAAAACAACAAAATCGAATTACAGTATTTTCCAGCTACCTAGGATCCTCTGAGAGTAATAATGCTACAATATACAGACTTCACTCCATGCACAGCTGAAATTTGGTCAGGCAACTCCACAGTGAAATGAAACAACCGCTTAACAACACTGAAGAACAGCACAAAACAGATCAGTATGTGAAGTGAAGAATATTAAACTTCACTAAAAGTTTGAGGTGGACAGAATGTCATTACTAAAATTGAAATTGTCAGGCTCCTGGGATTAATATCCCTGTACTTACAAAAATTGCTGTAACGTCAATGACCACAAGTAGTCACGACCTCAGTTCTATTTGGAGAGCTTTTAAAGGTCTCCTACTGACCTTAAAAACCCAATTTCCAACGTTTTAGATAAGCCCATTATTGCAAAGATAGGAACAGGGAAGGATCCATACTGGAGCAACGATTAGGTACCTGAGTTCAAGGTTACATCTCCAGCCATGGTCAGTGGTTTGTGCTTGTGAATTTTTTTTCTTAAATAAAAGTAATGCTACCTGACTGCAGGCTTCGAATCTCCTCTGTGTGCTGCTACTTTGTGCAGTGTTAAGGCTGCCGGTGGAGTCAGAGTTTGCAGAGAGAAGGAGCTGTTGCCATGGGAATTTTGAAAGCTGTCGTTGTTTCACCCCTTGCTAGTAATTGTGGAGAAACGTGACTCACTGGAGCAAATTCTTCCTGGCGTGTATCTCCGCTCGGCCATGCCGAGATGCCTGGCAGTTTTGAAGGCTGGGATAGCTGAGGAGGTGGACAAGGAGGAGTAGGTTTACTTTTTGCCTGCCCAAATCACTAGAAGAGTTTGCAAGTAACTGGGCTGATTTGGAAATTCATGACTACTTGTCATTAGGCCACCACCTTCTTTTCCCAGGGCTTGTGCTTCCTCCAGCAGTCTCCAGGAGGAGGTTTTCAAAGGAGTTCTCTATGCCTGTAGAAAATGGTTGTGAAAATGAAAAACTCTTTTGTAAAGGTCAGCCTGAGCGGGGTGCTGAATTGACATTTATGCCTTTCAGAAGTTCCTCTGGGTTGTTGCTTTGTTATGCATGATGGAGAAACTTACAGGGCACCAAGTAATTTTGTTTACTAATTTATTTTTTTTTTCGTTATAGCACCTGTTTGATATCTCTCTGGGCAACAGTATTAGAGCAAGCTGGTCTTGTGGTTCAAACCCAGATTTTTCTGGCAAAATTCTCCTTCAGTCTGACACTTCACAAGCTTTTCCCAAGCCAGTAATGAATGAATACTCTTGGAAAGTCTGCTAAGATTCTTTAGCCTGCTATTTTCTGTGCTGTCTAAGAATTTAATCCAATAACCATTTCTAGTGACTGTGTGAGGCTTTTGGATCAGATGCAAAGCATACCAAAAAAAAAAAAAAAAAAAAAAAAAGAAGAAAAAAAAGCGTTTAGATGTTTATGAGAAACATCCTTCCTTGGCAGCAGAACATTGTACATAAGTTTGGGTATGTCCCACTAATTTGTGTGCCCCTGTGCTCAGAAGATGTCGAAAGAGACTACTACTTTTTCTTCCTAGCCTGTTGCCTCTAATCTCTTAAGAAAGTAATGCTTTGACTTGATATTGTACCTTCCTCTGTGCTCCCACTTTTCACTTCTTTCCTTTCCCAGTTTTCTCTCTAGCACTGAATGTGTAATGCAGTGACACATGGAAGTGATTCCCCGGTTGTTTTGATTTAAACCCTGAAAACTTGCAGATCTTTATGAAACTTTATCAGACTGCAAATGGATGTCATCACAAGGCTGTTTGCTACATGTCTGATACCTGGATGATGTTCCATTTTCTATGACTTTATGGCTGGATGGAAGTTTTGGGGTTGCTGGCAACACATGCTACACCTGAATACAAAAACTCAGAGAAATCTGAGTCGGTTTCCTCATTCTGCTATTTCTTTCTTGATCCACAGAGTATTTGTGGGCAATGGAATAAAGCAGGTGAAGAGCCTTATTTTACATTAAGCTGTGAGTAAAGGTAGAGCTCTGCTTGTGAAAACCTCTGCTGGGGTATGCACCTTCAGACACATACATGTTGGTGAAGAAATCAGTGCCCGATCTGCTAATTTTATTTGTGTACTTTTTACTTGTCCATTTACTTTCCCCCAAGAAAAGGATGATTTTTTCATCAAGGGCTGTTTTTCCTCAGTTACCAGAGCACAAAATAAAGCAGCTGTTTATACCAATTTCTTTTGTACTGTAAGGATCATTTAGTATGCAGGAGACCAAAAACTTCACACACACCACGAGAAATCAGGTGAGTCTAATGATGCTATTTAACAGACAGTTTTTCTTGGCATGAATTAAGACCCTTTAGAAAAAGGTTATAAAAGCTCAAGGAAGGTTTGTTGCCTGAGGAAGATGCTGAAAAAGAGGAGTGGGTTGAGGAAGATGGGTTTGTAATTTTAGGATCTGCTAAGTCTTCAGCTGAGCAAGACATTTATGTTGCCATACCTTCCAGTTCAAGAATTGTTGTTGCTTTCTGAGTTGAGATGAATGGAAAGGCATTAAGTTGAATAGTTTATTTTTTAGCCTAGATTCCTGTAATTCTAGGGCATTGACTTTTGATTCTTGAGAGAAGACACTGCAGAGGAGACAGCGTCTCAGTTAAAACAACTTTTCAGAAAGCAGTTAGGAAGAATTCATATTTCTAATATAGACATGCAAAATATATGCTGAACAGGTTGATTAAAATGGCCACCCACCTAAACCTGACGACTAGAGCTCTGTTGTGCCTAGAGTCTGAGTTCTTAAAGGGAAATCCCTCTCCTGAGTTTATGTTCTCTATTTTTATAGTTGAAATAGACTGACATTTCCATTGGCTTTTGTTCCCTTTTTCACTGGGCTGTCTAGGATTTCATAAGGTTTCCCACTGCTGTCATATGTGGTATCTTCCGTACAAGACAATCCTGAAAATCCCTTTTCTTCTGCTGTTATTCAGAACAAAGTTAGACTGATTGACTGATTTGTTTTTAATAGTAACATCCCAGAATCCCATTGCCTATCTTTCTTGCATCAATTAGCTCTCTGTTAACCAGGGGTTGCTCTGACTTTCAGTATGTCTTCAGAACTCGTAAGAAGATAATGGTTAACCTAGATGCCAATAGGACTCTAGCAAAGACTTGTTTAGAGCTCAGAGGTTTCAGCAGTAATCGATTTGAGAAAATAATGGCTTCTATTCCCACGTGGATATATTTCTGTCTTTGCAGGCACTGTTTGTTGAATGGAGGGAAACGGTCATCAGATCTATGGCCCTTAGTAAAAGGCTGCAAAAAGCAGTTGTGGCTTGTTCCCTGTAACTTAGATCTTTGATTCCTTTCGATTCTGGAAATGAATCAGGAGCAAAAATTTTGTGTGATTCTGTCAGTACCGTTCCAATGCTTGTCACCGTGTTTTATGGCACACCTTCCTATCTAATCCCTTGCATTTTGCATACAGTTACAGATTTTTTTACTAGGCTTTCACTGTTTAAACTTTTTTTGGATGTAGGTGCTGGCTGTTTTAAGTATGTTTAAAAATCTGGCAAAAAAAAAATCTCTCTAATTGGCATCTAAATGTTCGTCTGCACAGCCTTTTAGGGATGCCTGCATACTGCCATGGCAGCCTGCTGTTATCAAACAATTTGCTTCAGTGGCCTGCACAGGTAGGAGGGCTTGAGAAGCCAAGGGGATGTGTAGCTGTATTTAAGTGCTGTATTGGCAGATCCCCCTGTATTAAGCGGTGATGCTGCTGCTTCTGTCCTCTTTAACTCTTACATTGCTGACAGCTGAGTTGAATGCTGCCCTGCTGCTTGTTTGCAAGCAGTTGGTATTGTTCTGAGGGAGCTCTTACATTGGTTTGGCTTTTTCATTTTACATTCCTTCATTGTCGTTCAGAAAGATAAAATAGCCCCTTCTAGCTAAATGCCAGAAGAGTTTCTGTAAGAAATACCTTCTCTGCCTTTTAATTTTTCCTGGGGAAAAAGTGAGTACATTGAGACACATTATGAGGCTGGGCTAGGAGATTTGAGGGCAGCAAACTGAGGCAGTTGGCTTTTCTCAGCTCCCTGACCTTCCTTCTGTTTGCCAGTAATGTGTTTGGGAAAAAGTTTCATTTAACCTTTTCCTTTTGCCCTTTCCTTAATCTAGTTTGTTCTTCTTTTTGTGACTTGCTCCTGAGAACAGGGCATTTCCGCACATTAGCAATTTCTCATTGAGGAGTAGGGAATGGTAGTGGTGCCCAGGTTTCTGTCTTTGGCAGACAGGTCAGGTGCAGGTAGGAAGAAAAGGAACCGGTCACACACACCTGACAGTTCTCTCTGCTTGACTACTCAGGGTCAAACTGTGACCATAGCCTACAGAGTCCTTCCAGATTTTTAATAGCACAAACAGATTTTTACAAATTTTACTAATACATCATAGTTTGTTTTAGCTTAACCATTGTCAGGAAAGCTTACCATCACAGCGTCAATTTCTGTGATGTGATAGAGAAGAGAGTTTAATAGTTGGAAAATGAATGAATTTAAAATTGGATAGTTGAAGGTCAGAACCCTATAGTGATAACTCAGCTAATGTAATATTCATACCTTTGTCTAAAGTAGTGCTGTATATCAATATGTTGTCCCTGTCTGCCATGATTATATAGGGTAGAAATGCATTTGTTCACTGACAAATATCTACGGGAGAAAGAGACAGGGTATTAGACAGGCAATGTATAGGAAAATTCAGGAGTGAGGCACCTGAAAGAATTCACAGGCCATGAACCATTACTCTCTTCTAGTTAAGGCAAACTATATTGTCCAAGCATTAACCACTGTCAATACTTGCTACAGTAGAATTGCCTGGACCATCCTTCAGTAGGTTCTGTGCACCAGATTAATGCCTCATTTTTTAAAAAATGCAATAAACTAGGAAGGGGGAAAATACCTGATTTGTTTCTAGTGGGCTTAGTTCTCAAATCAAAAATGTGTCCTAGGATTTCCTGAATGAAAATTATTGCTGCCTCTCCAGTATGGATGGACTAAGTCAAACCCGAAACATGAGACATGGATACACAAACACCAAATACTAGCCCAACACAGATCAGCATTCAATCTATTCCAGGTCTGAGAAGCAACAGTTCATACATGGATGTTGTAGCAGTCTGAGGTCTGGTTTGTGCTGGAAAGGATTTCTTCGACACTGGATAATTGGCTGCTGTCTCTCCTTGTCTTCTCTGAGCTACTCAACCTGTAGCTGGCTAAATGAACCTTCTGTATGCATTTATACTATCCTCCTTCAGAAAAAGCTCTTGGTCCTTTACTCTGTATCACAAGAAAAGGCCTGAACTCGATAGAGTTGAAATCTCTGAGAGAGGAGCTGTAGTGGTTAGACAAGTTGAATGTGGTGGGATCAGGATTTGGTATCCCCTTCTTGGTATGCTTCTAAATATTCAGGATAAAAGTTGAGCTTATGTTGAGGGAGGTTTTGTTGGTGGGTTTTTTTTGTTGTTTTGTTTTGTGTCTTGCTGTTTTTTAAAGCTTTGGGAATTTCACAGTGAACGTGGGAGGTCTTGAGGCTCCTTTAAAATCTTGTGTCTCTACGTACCATTCCCATAGATATATTGCAAGCCACATTAATGTGGTCATTGCCAGGCCAAAAACATGACGCCTCTTTGCTATCTTGACAAAAAAAGGTAGTCTGTAAGAGCTAGCCCACTGCCTGAATGGGAGATGATTTATTTTTTTTCTGGCTTTCAAAAGAGCACCTTTTACAGGAACATATGGCAGAAGATCTTCTGCAAAGGAGGAGAAGGACTTTTATGCAAAATGAGAGCTGAAAAAAAAGAAAATCTTCAAACCTGTTAGACAAACCAATTTATAGATACAAGTGTTCTTCCTCTGTTCCTGTTACCACATTTCTCAAGAGTCAAGAGAATTAATCAAAAGTAAGCTTTCTTAAGAGGATGTCTAAATAGATATTGATTTTTTTTTTTTAGACGCACTTTGTATTTTGCACAGTTTTGTAGTTTATAAGCCCTTTTAACCCATGAAATGGGAGAAAACTCATTGTGATATTTGACAGGTGGTTGCAATAATGATCAAATGCCTGTCATGTAATTGTGTAGCGGTAAGGGAGAGGGTTATGCTTTTGTGACATTACTGAGACTAGTATGGAATTGCATTATTTGTATGACTGTTGAAAAAATTATTCAAATGTTCTATATTTTGTGTACAACTAGAGGAAGGTGGTGTTTTCTTTTAAGAAAAAGATACAGTCACCTACTTAAAAATAACCTTTGAAATTATAATTATCTCGGGGGGGTTTGTCTTCTGGGTTTATATAAACAGACTTCTCTCAAAAATCTGTTTCTTATACAACAAGGACAGAGTTCAGATAAAAAGGACAACAACAGATTTGTTAAAATATTTTTTTCATATTCTGGTGACGGGTAGAGAAGGAAGAAATGAGAAGCTTTGCCCCAGGCTCCCTGGTTTGCCAACTTAGCCTGTCCATGACATGCACACTTGTGCTCCAAGCCACGGGAGAGCTGTGTACATCATTTTGGATGCATTGATATCTTGATTGCCTTGGTGGAGGCTCAGATGTAAGGGGTTGTCATCTTTCTGTCCTTTTGGTCTTTAAATGGTTAACAGATGTCTGTCCTGGGCTCAGGCATCTTGTATAACTAAACACGTGAGGTTCATCATACCCATGGTGTGGAGGAAAGATTAGGTCTCAACAGGTGGCAGATGTATGCCCTGCAACAACAGGAGATGCTAATTCCAGCCCAACAGGCAGTGAACTTTCAGTTCACTGGAAGTAAGAAATCCTTAGAATAAGAAAATTTTTTTCTTTTACTGTGAGGAATGAGAGTTCAAGGTCCAGCCTCCAGTGGGATCTGTCTGATGTGGCCATGTTGGATGGAGATCAATAGTGTTCTCTCTTGAACTTCTCCATTCTCACTTTATTTTATAAACAAAACTAATCTGTAATTGCAGCACAGGGAGAAAACTGCTGTGGAGTCAGGAGCTGGGCCTTTGGTGTGAGCAGCCTGGTGCTGCTCTCCCAGGGTCTCTATGGTGCTCCACTGAGGATCCCCACAGTGGTGAAGCTTACTGTCTCGGTTGTGGAGGGTCACGTCCCAGCCATCATTGCAATCCTCACATCCAAGACACTGTTCTCGTGCCTGCAGCGGAGGTTGAGCGTACCACCTCTTTCAATGGGACCTGTGGGCAGCTGCGAACTCCTGCGGGCTGAGTTTGTGTGTGAGACGTTAGCAACACCAAGTGGGGTTGATGCTTTTTCGCTTTGTCATCAACACGGGAAAAAATAAATAAACAACCAACCCAAAACCCAATCTTGTGAATATCTTGTTGGCAGTTTCAATAGGGAGGTGTTGCAAAGTGGTAGATCATACTTGAAGCTTCTAATGGATCTTTGAAAGTTTTGTTGTGGGGGTGTGTTTCTTTTCTTTAAATGCAGGCTGAAAAGTCACTGCTGTAAATGTATTTGAGAGCCATGAGAGATAACAGATAATTTTCTTCCACAGAAAGCTTTAATGTTTTCTTTTTCCTTAAGTAAATAACACCTTGCTGAGCCATATATAAGTGTGCCAATTTCTCCCTGGTAAGAAGACTGTGAAGGTGTTAATTACAATGAGCAAACTAGTTATTAATGGTATTTTTACATTCTTGTCATCTATGGGTGGCTAAAGGATGATGGGGAGAAGGGTTACTTCATTTGTAGTATAGGTTCCTTTCTACCAGCAGAAAAAGGATAGTAAGAATAGGGAAGATGTTAAATTTTTCTGCGAGGGTTAAAGGCGCTGGCATTCGTGCATGGATGGCTGGTTGATAGAAGTTCTGAAGAGTTGCCTTTACTGCCTTTCACTTAACTGATCCGTGAACTAAAATGTCCCCAAGTAGGATATGACACAACAACCTGTGACTTGCTCATTAAAGGCTCATATTAAGGCCTGTCTGGGAACTCTCTAATGCCAGATCACCGAGACCATGGACCGGAACAGCGCCTTTAGAGCTCCTATGATCCTTAATGGTAATGCCTCAATATCTGGCTCATGGGCAGAATATATAGCATCACTACCCTGTGGGACTGTTAAAGACTATTCTCGGAGACCCCTTAAGATGAAGATGATTGATACAATGGGCTTAAAGTGGTTACTGTTTTTTGTGCCAGTAATCTTTATCAGGTGGCAGCAAGAGCCATGAGTTGATAGACATTATTGTAGCATAGTAATGCTATATACATAATTGTGATCTCCTGACAGTGAAGTATGGCCAGACAAGGAGGTCTCTGAAAGACTTAGCTGTATGTTTATTTTATATTGCTGGTACATAAAAATTGATGCTACTTAAAACCTTTGTGTGCCTGTATCTTGAGTACTCCGTGCAGTTCTGGTATTTGCACCTCAAGAAAAATATAGTACTAACTAAAAACAGACCTGTGAACAAGAGCTAATGGGAATTGTTGGAGATGCACCTTTTCACATTCCTGATCCAACATGCTTTCGTGCACCTCCTAAATAGCTCCTTCAGTTGCTGTTGCTGGAGAGGTAACAGCAGGCTGGCTGGGCATCGCTCTGACCTGCCAGGACATCTCCTGTGTCCATAAAGACTGCTGAAGAGCATCGTGCTGGAACCCAGTCACAGTAAAATTTGATGAAAGCTAAATGAAAAGAAACAGCAGGGAGTAACTTATGTTTGAACATTAGACTGCTTTGATCATCTATTTCATCTCAGTATTTTTTTGAAGATATAGTTGTATGGTCAGCACATGTGTCTGGCAATGCCATTTCATGCTGACGGAGCATAGAATACTGGCTGATTTTACTGATAGGCCTTTTTCTGTGAAAAGATGCGACAGAACGGGTACAATCGGTTATTCAGCTCAGAACAAAGATATATGGCCCTCTCTTAATAGAAAATGGTTTTGTGTACAGATGTGTTTTAAGGAATTCTGATGTATTACAGAGAGATTAGACATGAATAGACTATAGATAGTGTTTGGGAGGGGGTTTGAGAAGGGTTGTTTGCGGGGGAGTTGTGTGGTTTTTTTAATTACAGGATAACAGCATAGATTGCAGCATTTCTGTGTTAGCAGGAGCAAGGACAGTCATTTACATGCAAGTGTAAAGCTGCATGCCTATCGTATCTATGCTGGTGGTCTGTGTAAACTGGCCTGCGTATAAGGAAAACATCTCCAAATTGCTTCACATTCAACAGCTCCTCAGGCCACAGTTAGGCACTAGTAGTGCAGTAACAGCTAAGCTAAAAGCTGTTGTTGCAAAGCGAGTACTGGGAGTCTTGAACCTGGCTTGGAAAAGTCCTGAGCATCGGCAGGGGCTGGGTGAACCCCTGAGGGAATGAGCGGTGTTTGGCCCAGTGGTGGGCACGGGCAGTGATGCTGCTTAGGCTAAAGCCCTAAAAGGGTATGGACATGTCTGTAAACTGTGAGGACTGACGCACATACTGGCAGGAAGTTTGATAGATGGAAAGTAATTGGGGGATTTAAAATATGTATCAAAAGGGATTTTGAAGGCTGTGGTCCTTAGTCTTGATTTCCTGGTTTGAATGAGAAACATAATGAAGATATATGTTGTACTTCAGTGCTGGATGAAATTGTGTTGGTTCAGGATCAGCACTAGCCATTTGCTTCACACCCCCCCCCCTCTTTTTTTTTCCTCCCCCTGTTAGTCTTTCAGAGTTTTCTGGTATTTTCTCAGCATATTGTATTTTCTTCTCACTTTGAGCTTTTTCGGGTTTGGGTTGGTCTGTATTGGTTAGACATGTGTATTGTTGATTCCTATGCTGCTGTTATTGTTATTGTATGTTCATTTTTGTGAATCCCTCTAATTTTCTTAAAGATAGTTATTTTTTCAATAGTTATTGTTTGGTTTTAGTTAGTTAGAGGTTGTTTAGCTCCAGCTCTTCTTCAGAGACTGTGGGTCAAACCTTTAGCTGGGTAAAATCAATGTAATCAATAGAGCACTGCTGATACACATCAGTACAGATGAGCCCTTGTGTAACATCAGCTCAGTAGAATCCTACTTGAATCTTTGCTTTATTTCCCAGTTCAGCTTTTGGAAGGCATTTATGGTCACAAATCACTTGTTTTCTTTCTGAAAACCCCATGGTTTTCAAAGGATAGAGCAAACAGAACTCAATTAAGAATGATAGCTTCCCATTAGGCATGTCAGAAATGTACCCTTTTTTCTCTACATATAAAGAGAAGCTTGGAATATTTTAGAGGAAGAATTGTGATCTTTTCCCTGATGACCAAATATATTAGTTCACAAGTCCCATACTCCAGGCATTAGCCATTTGCCGTTTCATGACATTCTTTCAAGCAACAATAGTAGCTGTTTATGCGGAGTATAATTAGGAAAATATCTGATGCCTCTTTGCCTTTGCCTTGACAATAAATCCCACGTACATGTGTGGGAACAAGGAAAGCCAGCAGTACTTGGCCAGCCAATTTCTCAGAACATCAACCAGCAAATGTTCCTTCTGCAGTTGGTGTTCCTCCGACCACAATTTAAAACCACTGGTTTAAATACTTGACCCAGCTACCACTAAAGAGGCAGCAGGAAAGGTACTGGTGGAGCCCAGCAGTGGTGACTTTGAGTCTCCTTCTCTAATCTTTTTATATACTGCCTCTGTGTGTCAAGAGACAGTAATACATCTTCCTAAAATAGATGGCTGCCAGACGTGCTGGTAAATTGGTTGACTGACAACATGAGCAAAATTATCAAGAGATACGTGGTAACAAGCAGTCTCATGCACCTGGTCCTGGAGCATCTGCATGGGCACTTAAGACTGGCAATTTTCAATGAATTCGAGAGTTGTATCTTCTTTGTTAAGTGTCCATTGTCTGCAAAGGAAACTGTTAAGATGGAAAGGGAGGATCTTTCAAAATATGACAGTAATTACAATTTGTTCTTGATGAAAAGCCTCTTCACTAATGGGTGGATACTCCACATAGTTCCTACGCATAGCACACCCACTACCTGTCCCTGTTTCAAATAGGAAAAGCTTAAAACAAAGAAGGGAAGAGCATTGATTACCAGGAAATTGCAACACAAAATGAAGGAACAGCAGAGCAGTCATGTTACAAATGGGCCTCTCTTTCTGACCTCAGCTGCGGTGACTTACGGGTCACAACGCAGAATCGGGTCTTTCATCTACAGATGCTGCTGGTGCAGACTGGAGGGGAGTTTAGCAGGTTTCTTCTGTTTGAGATCATATGCCAGAAGAGGTAAACTTGGCATGAAAGAAGCAAAAAAGCTAAGTTTGAGGGATGTGAAAGATAGAAACGACATCATATTAAGTATTTTTTTTTCCTCAGTAGACTCTGAGTTTCCTGCCTTGCAGTATCCTCCAAAGACCATGCACGAAGTAGGGACATCATTTTCCCAAAATACTTGTGTCTTTTTGAGCACCTCTTGATACACTTTGCACATGCAGATGGAAATCTGGGCAGGAAAGTTGCAGCTCCTTTACATAACCTCTCCTTCTGTCCCAAACTGGCCTGTTGTCTTAGAAATCCTGCATTTTTCTCTTGGTTTTTCATGACCAATAGTCAAGGCTACATTGTCACCAGTGAAGGAGCAGGGTTGCACCGCTCGCTTGACAGCTTAACAAATGAGGGTATGTTCATGAGTCAGGATTTATAAAAAGCAGCCCGCTCTAATGCCTAGTTGTACAAAACTCAATGCAATGTTTCCTTGAATGTTTATAAAATTGTTCTATTTGTTGAAGGCTGCTGGTAGCCCTTTCCTAGCTGGTCTCTGAAATCTAAATCCTTTGTGTATTTTAGTAACTAATGTGTAAATAAGATTAGGTGTTTAAATACCTTCATGGATGTAATCCTGGTGTTTCTCCTGTTTTGGAACATTTTTCTTTTCCTTGGTTCAATTCTTAGCTTTGGTTTTAAGTGGTGCCACACATTAATGAAATTTTTCAGTATCAGAGAAACTATGTCTTTCAGTCAGAAAAACAATATCTGAGCTTGTATCTTGGACATATCTTTGAAGATACTCTTGATTTAATTCATCAGTACTTTTAATGAAATAGAAAGGAGACTGCTCTTACTAAATTCCAGAAAAAAAATATCATTACACAGTCATATACACAAAGGAAAATTTCAGAACAATCAGGGTGATTAATGATATAATGTGTAATGCTTGGCGATTAGTGTAGATGTAGGAGCCTGACTTCAAGAGTTTTATGTCACAATTTTTAGGTGCAAAAAGAAGGAATAAAAATTTATTATTTTTTAAAAAATTCTTATATTTAAAGAGAAATAGATTTGTTTACATGTATTTTAAAATACTCTTTAGAGCTCTTTTCAGTGCCTGAGTGTGCATTACAGACCTGCCAAGGTTCTTCCTGCAGTTACACATTCACTTGTTAATGACTTTGTCTTAATCAATACTTTCTCAAATGGAGACGCTCAGATATTCCAAGAGTCACCTTAAGAGACCTCTGGCAGATAAATAATTAAATGACCTGCTGGCTGCCTTCCTGCGTGCAAAGGACTTATGGTAGAAACTGACTTGTTTGATTTCGAAAATCAAAACCTGCCAACCTCTTGAAAAAAAGCAGTTTTAGCTGTTTGAAGAATCTCATTGCTTATAACAAGTCATTGTAGTGACGGGCTGTTGAGTGAAAGAGATACTTTTATTCTTTAAATATTGTAGCTTACAGAATAGAAGGAGAACAGAGGGGGAAATGTTGAAAGCTAGTGCATAAAATCTCATCTTGTCATGTTGCTAACTAGGAGCTTGATCCCGGAATTGCTCAAGTGTTTGTAAAACTTTGCTAGTGTGAGTTGTGGTGACGGTATTTTGCGTGTGCATACGTGTTTGAAAGATGAGACATGTTAAATCAGAATCTGTTTCCTTTCTTGCCCTGACATAAATTTCAGTGGTCATAGGGGAATCTGAGTTCTAAGTGTCTCTGTCCTGTATGTCCTTCTGACCAGTGGATCCTCTGCTCTGACTATTTTGAACTTGCCAGAAATAGCTTGGTCATGGTGGTAAGATGTGTGTTAAACTTCACAAATGTGCATATTAATTTGGTAATGAAGCAAGTTAGTGTTTGTCCTTGTTACTTATTAGATTGCTGTATTATCTATCTAGATAGAGGTCTGCATCTTCTAGAGGCAGTGCTTGAGGATGACAGCAGCCAGCACAGAGAAGGGATGAAAACCGAGGTCTCAATCTCCTTATCTTTAAGAAAAAACGTTTGCCAGAACTGATCAGTTAGTAGCCTTTCCACATTTGGTATGTCCTGTAGTTTGTAAATCATTGCAGGCTTCAGTAGATGAGCTTAGACACCCCAGAGAGTAGACTGGGAATTTAATTATGTTATGTATATTGGATTGCATATTAACGTGGACTGTCAGATCATTTGGAAAATGTGGTGGCTGGTTCCTCAAGGAAGCAAGATGTGCAAGTCCAGATTATTAGATTTTAGGCAACATCTGATGCGACATTTGACTTGAAAATTATGTGAAAACTGTTTCCTGTTGCTTTGAAACTGTTCTGAATGCCAAAGGGCTCTGATATCACAGTCTGGATTTCAAGTACCTGCGTAAGCTGGTGGGGTCTCTTAACTGCGTATAACTCACATGGGTGATGGTCAGATCTGCAGCACCATGCGGGCAAACTCTTTCTCAGGAAAGGTTCTTGTAGGGAGTCAGGTAATCAGCCTTGCCAGGATGAAAATAAGTCATGTTTAGGATTCACTGGTAAATGGTGGCAGTGTGTTGTGTGTCTGTGGAGTTTGGGCTCAGCACAGCTAGGCTTAGCACGGAATCGTGATGAACTGGGGTGGTTCAGTGGATATTGGTAAGCATTAGCATAAGAATTAGGGAGCAGAATGGAAGTTCTTTGCCACCTTTGTGTGGATTAGTTTCTAATTTTGGCTACCTGTTTTTAGCTTCTTTGTTCATGTGTGTTTGTATCACTTATAAAGTAGTACAAACAATATCTTGATTTAGATTGAAGATCAAAATAGAAGTGTCTCATTTTTAAAGGAATTAAAATAATAATGTACCATTAAATCTGGAAATAAAATAGTTTTACAATCAGTTAAGGAAAAAAGGTAATTCCTGAGAATGAATAAAGGATTGTATCACTGAGTTTTGAGTGTAAATGTAGTTGGTGAGCATTCTCTTCTACAGTTCATCAGGATCCTAAGACTAGGAAGAATTCCACTTTTTTGGTACTCTGTTTTTTTTAAATCACAGTTCATGTATTACAAGACAGTGTGTGGTCCTCCTCCCTCTGACCTATCCCCTTTCCTATCCACCTCAAAAGAGGGGTGTGAGGTTGCTTTCTCTGTTCAGCTGCCAAGTACTAAGTTTCTCAGATAAACTGTGGTTTTATTTAACTAGTCTAGACCTTGATGTGTTAGTTCCTTGCAGTTATCAGATGAACATCTTGGTTATAGCAGCTGAATATATAACTTGATATTTATAAGCTTAAGGAGGTTGGAGAAATCTGAAGTCCAGCCATGCTCAATATATTCTGCAAAGCTCTCTGTTTAAATATTTTCACCATTACCAAGAAAGCAGTTGCATCAGACCTTTCCTTCTTCCCTAACCAAAACAATTCTACTTTGGATAGAGCTGAAACTTGAAAAGGGAGAAATGCTTTCAAAGTCTCCTGTCCGCTTGTCTGCAGTAGTGGGAAAGCTCAGAGATCCTACAGTGACGAGTTACAGTAGCAGAACTCCTGACAGGGATAGATATATAAATGTTACTTTATTCTGCTGATTTGAACAAAAGAATGGCACTTAATGCTTAAATCACACAGGTTCGCTTTGTTTGATTTTTGAATCCTGCCATCTATGTTATGCAGAAATGTAGTTGCTGTTCAGTGAGAAGAGTTTTGCGGGTGCAAGTTGCATTCAGTGCACCCTCTAAAGCTCCCAGAGCAGTACTTTGGTTCAAAATTCAGCAGATAATGCTAAAAAGATCTCCCAGAACATGCCTTAGGGAACTTCATACTTAAGGCTGATGTCAAGTTTGTTTCACACCCTTTGAATCTGACATTTGATCTTCATGAGCAGTTTTGTCACTTGGCTTCTGCTTGTCATTGCTTGTAGGCGCAAATATTCTCTGTCAGGACGTGGCTGAAGCAGCACACTTTGTCCTGTTCCACTCTGTAGATGGGCCAGCAGATGAGTGTTTTATCCTGAACGCTGCAGTTCTGGCTTCAAAAGCTGCTCCCTTTGAGGCTGCAGTATAGTCCAATGCAGTTAGTGCTTCATCTTCTAGAGGACCAGTAGTAGCAGAGGCACAGGTACGAGCCCTCACTATGCTTCCTTAGTGACCTTCACTGCTGCTCTAGCACTAGGTTTCTTATGTTCTCTTCTTCTGAGACAATCTAGGTAGTACGAGTTTCTCCTGCACTGTCCTTAGCTTGTCTGGTCCCTTAGGGACTCATGGAAGTAAAGGGATCTTTGCAGACCTGGTCATCTCATAATAAAGGCGAAAGATGCCTGAAAACTTTCCCTTCTCTTTCTGGTATCTTGCCCATCTCTCCAGTGAGACTGAAAGTATTCAGATTCTGGCAGTTGTCTCAGCCCTAATCCTTGAAAAGACCAATCTATCAGGAGACTGGTATTAAAAGTCACACTATTGAGAGGAAGGGAAAAAAATAAATCCCCTGATTTTTTTTTTCTTTTGATTTTTGTCTTAATTCTTTTTGGGTGGTATTTATTTACCTTTTCTGTGAAATGTGAAAGGATTGACTTTTGTTTCCACCACCCCCTTTTCTGGCTGGACATTTATAAGATCCACCCATAACCACAAGATCCCAGAAGCTGGCACATACATACCAACTGCATTTCCAAAATATGGTACAAAAATACCTTCCGTCTGTTTCATTTGACTGTCACAAGTTTGAGGAGGAGTTACTAAAGTCCTCATCTCTTCTCAGGTGGTCAGGTGATGGCCGTGACTGCTGTCTGTCATGCATTGGGGCAAATAGACCTCATGTCATTGGGAAGTTCACTGTGCAATACTCTTGGTGGATTCCATGGATGAAGAGGGAGAGGGTCAGTGTTTTGTGAGCTGACAGTCTGCTCTACTTCTCCCTCCATAGCTGTGAGGGGCCTGGGTGGACCTGCTGTTGTTGAACGTGCTCTGCAGGTGAAAGCCACTGCCCAGTGATGTTCTCATCAAAATAGTCAGAGATGCATAAATGTAGTGTGGAAGGAGAGTTTAGGTTGAGCGGGCCCCGGTTATGTGGCTTTCCGCAGGTTGTCCCCTCTCATGGTACGTTCAGGGCATTTTGCTTCTTCCTAAGCAGATTTTCCTCTTTCTTTGGAAGCCTTCCAGGAAAAAAATGCAAATAGAGCAGTGTGATGGAGTACATGGTAACACTGATTAGTTTTATTCTGGAAATGCCGTACACACAATCTCAGCTAATCACGCTTTATATATTTTTTAAAAAAAATATACTGTTTGTCTGTAAGGAAAACGGGTTCTTCCTCTAGAAAATTAATTTTTAATTCCTATTCTTACTGAAAAAGGTGGCGTACAGTCACAGATTTAATTAAAGGTATAGCAGGCTTTGTCAATCAAGGGAGGCAGAATTATACTTTGGCTACCTTCCAAAATAGCAGAGGCTTAAAATCAAAACCAAAAAGCCTTCCCCAAAGTGTATTAACACACCTTGACCATTTTTGCAGCTCATGTTTGTTTGTTTGTTTTTCTTGTGCCAATAAAAGAATATCATTATACTGAAAATCAGATCTAACAGTTTCTAGCTGGAGCTTTAGATCTCTTTCTGCTGCTCTGTAACTTTAATTAAGCATTAGGTTCATCTTGGAGGGGGTAAGTCATAAAGTAATATGTAGGGAACAGTATTATAATATTTATTCCATTTCAGTAGAGATTTTATTTGTTGTCAGGGCAAGAGATGCATAGAAATAATGGCAAGTCTGCAAGAACTTTTTGTTATGATAATGGAGTTTTGTTTATCTGACCTTCCAATTAGTCAAATGTGGATCCTTGTTTGTATCCTGATTACCTGATCTCTGTGGGTTTGGCTGGTTGCAGGTACAGATGCAATTTTTTTAAAAAAAGAAAAGCAACCCCCTCAAAGTTAATTTCCTACCCCCACCCCCCCTTGTAAAAGCAAATAAGATTTCAGCGTGATATTAATGAATAGTAACGCAGAGTCAGAATAATTGGTACCTTCCTGGTTGTGATTAGGATTCCAAGGAGTTACTTAACAACCACTGTTTCTTAAATATGAATTCTGATTAATAACAGAGACCTTTTTCTCTCATCTACTGTGTCTGTTACTAACACATTTGCAGTTGCAGTACTTTGAAATTATACGTTTCTTTTTATGCACTGTCAGGTCTTGAATTGCAATAATCAGTGGGAAGTTTTGAGCAGTCTCTGTCAATGTGACCCTTGAGTTTTTATTTATTTATTATTATTTTCATTTATTTATTTGCTTTTGCCTTTATGATTGTGGATTGCACTGATACTGTTTAAATCTGCTGCCTCTTGTGAGAGATACTGAGATAAAGGTTCTTGGTTACCTCTGGCAATAAACACGCTTTCGAGAATGACTGTTATGTAAACACATGGATGCTATAAGTGATTTCATTGTACCCAGTGAGTCGTCGTACATAAACTGTTCATGTCACAAACACAACTTAAGAAATAAACTTTATTGTGGGGTTTTTTGGTTTTGTTTGTTCTAGTTTTATGGAGGTCATACAGTTCAGGGAAGTGTTGGAGCTCTGACAGCGGTCCTGGACATGTGCGATGCGTTAATCCCAAGCTAGCTGCCATATTCACTGCTCTCCTTGCTGTTACAGTTTGGTGCATGTCAGTCTTCATTAACTGACTATTTTGGGAATCTCCAGCCATTCCCAGGCTGCAGCTAATTAAGAGTATTCCAGTAGTAGGAGTGCAGGAGGTCAGATGCTATTTTATGAAGTGCAGTTATGCGTCTAGCAACCCTCCAGCTGCTGCTCAAATGTGTTGTGCTGTTCTGGAAATCTGCGTGAAGTGAGGGGAATGAAAGACTCTGTCAGTGCGTTTCATCTGCTGTTTGATTCCTGGGACATCATGGTGTGCTGCACAGAGCAAGGAGTGCCGATAGATTTGGCTCTTCATCAGATTTGTTGGTGGTCTGGAGAGCCGGAACTGTTTCTTGTGTCTTGGGTTTTTCGAATTAGGTTTGAAGATGTTTGAGGAAAAAGTGCAGCATGGAAAATGGATGTTTCAGGGGTTTGCATCAGTACAGTAAAATTGGATGTAAAAAGAGTGAAGCAGCAGATTTTTCATACCTTTTGAACTTGCTAACAGGTTTTCATATAAATTTAAAAATTTCCCCACTGATGTCAGCAACAGATATTTCAGAACTTACTAGGTCAGTTACAAGCAAGAAGCACTTACTTAATAATAAAGTATTAATATTTATGAGAATTGCATATTTATTCAGGGATCTCAAATCATATTACAGATTAAATGAATTACTGCATACATCACAGGCTGAGGTACAGAGAAGTTAAATCAAATGCAAGTCATCCAGGCTTGGAGATGGTGAGGTTCTTCAGGGAGTGCAATAATTTTATCCACATCCTGAGCATTTGCAAGCGCTTTGTGGAATCAGGTTTAGTGAGTCATTGGCAAGGCTGGGAATTGAGCGTTGCAGCCCTGTCTCCCAGGCCTGTGCTTTAAGCAGTAGACCATACTTCTGCACCTTACTTCAGCTTCTTTCAGTGCTAATTTGAACTTTGAGTTACCCCAAGCAGAAAGTCAATTTGCCATTGTCAGACCTCCCCATTCTACATCTCTAGTTGATCAAACAGCAAATTCCACTCCAGATGTAACCATGTTCCGTTAGGGAGTTTTTATTTCTAAAAAGGACTGGAAATGAAAGACTCACTCACCCAAATCATGTAGAGATGACTCAGATAGCAAACTTTTTTTTTTTTTTTTTTTTTTTTTTTTTGGAAAAAGAAATCTGTGAACAAACTCTAAAAGGAGTATCAAGAGACTTGGACTGAAAGGAAAGTGTGTGAGCCATTCAGACTACCATTAAAAGCTGGTGATATGCCAGCTCGTGGTCAGGCACTGTTCTTCAGTGTAATTTATTTTACTCCTAAAACAAACTGCCCCCGCTAATGGCAAACAAAAAAGCTTCTTTCTTCCAGATTTTGATTGTTGAATTAAGGGATTTGCGAATAAGCAAACGTTAACCCACTTAAAGTTCATGGCATGCACCTTCATTGGAGAAAATGGTTTTCTGTTTTTGGATGGCCCGGGATTTTTTTGTGTGTCTCTTCTTAACTTTTCCACTATGTGCTTGTGTTGCTGTAATTGTTATTCAGATCATAGTCCAGAACCTAATTCCAGTGTGTTATCTGCCCCTCACCTGGGCATTCTGGCCCTGGCTTTTGAAGTGAGTAAATTGACTGTTCCTTAATGGAGAGAGTAAACAAGTATTTGTGGTGATGGTAAATCCTGTCAAACTAAGGGGGCTGCTCATACACTCGGAGTGAATGCGCATACTTAGGTTTACTCTGAATCAGGGGCGAGAGGAATCAGTCCTCTCAGCTTTGCCTATGTTGTGAACTAAAACTGAGTTAACTGAATAAATGTTATTAGTTGGGATTTGTGTTTAACAGTTGATTTTAAAGCAGAGCATGACTGAGATGTTCAAGCTCTTGAAAATACAGATTTGCAAAACAAGTGTGGAAGCTTGGAAACTTTGCAAGACTTTGAGTATGTAGAAATTGGGTATGAAATTAGTATTTTGGAGTCTATAAATATGCCTCTGGCTGTGTTGCCCAGCAATATTCTATAAGCCGACTCAGCTGAAATTTTCTAGAACAGTATTGTTTTGATCCAGAGAACCGTCAAACTTTGTATGGATGTTTGAGCTCCTCTCTTTTAGCAAAGATTTGAAAACCAAGTGAATACAGTCATTAAGTAAGAGTTTGTGCAGAAATATGTCTACAGTTCCTTTGGAAAAAAAGATGCCTGTTATGAGGAATTTTAAGCAAGGTACAGAGTAAAGTAATTTCAAATTCTGAATGAGAAGTGTTGCTTTCTATGCATGGTGTTGGCATTGTTTTGATCCTTTGTACACATATAATTTACTCCCACGTAGAAGCCATTTGCGTTGCTCTTTGCCCTTCGGGAGTGGTTTAAAATGATCTTAATGTAAATGAGAGTCCTACCCTGAGGTCCAGACTTTGGCAGCCTGTTCCCTGCACCTTACTGCCTGAGGCTTATCGCAATCAATGTGATTGCAAAGTGTGTAATCAGGGCTGCAGCTCTGACCCCTAAAACTCTACCTCTAAGAGTTTTCTAGAAAGAAACTCTCAGAATGGCATTTCTTTACTTCCAGAATTGTTTTGTTTTGTTTTTAATCAAATGAAAGGAGGATCCTTTGTAGCCTCCTAGGAATCTTCCTGTGGAATAACCATACAAAAAACAGGAATCGGGAGTTTTTGAGAAAGGAGATAGTTCAGGCGAGAGATCATGAAAGGTATTCTACACTGTATGAGTGCCATTAGAACTAGTGGACCACAGATTTATTTATTACTCTTAAAATTATGTGGAAGAGTATTTTCCGAGCCTTGGCAGTTTTTTGGTTTTGTTTTCTTTAACTTGCCTGTAGCTTTCAGGTGTCAAAAGATTTGATGGCGGTTTTTTGGAGTCCTCAAATCTGCTGACAGCTAAAACACTTTCTGGCTGACCTGTCACATGAACAATAATAACAGCCCCTGCACTTGTTGATTTTCTTTTCCCCTGATATTTTTGGTTTAATAAAAGGGGGGTGTGTTTGTGTGTGTAGATGGAGAAACATGTTCTAGAAAAAGAAATAATTTGTGCTGTTACTGCAGTAATATGTGTGTCCTACAAAATGCCATATTTTGGCTTTACTTAACCAGTGTGTGCAGAGCTGGGTTTCTCAGTTGAGGATCTGAAACGCAGTGAGCAACATCCTGCTCCAAGTGCCTGGATCGGGGAGGCAGTTGCATCTTGTTGCCTGGAAAAACATAGCTTTCTGAGATTTAGTTCTCAGTGAAGGAATTGGAGTTCCAACTGGAGAATTTTCAATGTATCTTCCCCCCACCCCGACAGTGCTACAGGGTGGGGTTGTAGAAGCTCTTCAGTGATCACTTCTGTGTCAAATCACTGAAGCCACTCGGCTTCTGCTCTTTCACTGGTACAATTTGACCCTTGGAAAGGGCTGGCGGCATTGGCAATGGCTTCTGTTGCAGCTGGATCCGGCCTTTTCCTTCTGACTTTCAGTTTATCTGACTGGATGCTCTATGCTAAGTGCTACATGCTTCTTACTGACAAGCAAATAAACGTCTTGGGGCTAAGGTGTCAGCCAACAGGTACCAACCCACTGTGCTGACTAGGTGTATTTTGCCTTTTGACTATGCTGTAGGCATTGTAGGTGGTGAGATGTGAAAGTGTCGAGAGCATCTGAGCTGTTGCCCAGCCTGTGTAGCTGCAACAGAAGCTGTTGCCAGTGCAGCCATCCCTTTTTGCAGGACAAATCATAGTGGAAATGGACACTTGGACTCCTGAAGTTCTGCTGCTTTCAAGTTGGGTGTTGTAATAGCTTCCTTCTTGGCACTAAGGCCGGGCTTAGGGGCAGAACATGGAGCTGGAAGTCTTCACATTTTGGGCAAATATTCCTGTTGTTTTGAACTCTGTCTTAGAGCACCATTTGCAGAGAGATGCAAGAGGGAACCTAGGAGAAAAAACGTTTGAAAGCCTTTCTATCAGTTACACATCAAAAACCTGTGCTTTGCTTAAAAAAAGTTATGAGAATAAGCCTGTTGTGTATGCTTGTGTGCATATGCACACGCATATGCAAAGATGCTATATATGCATATCGAACATGTGTATGCTGCACATGGAAAATGTTAAATGGAGCTGTCAAAGTTTTGTAATTAAACATTTTTTTTAATTATTATTTATCTGTACCATTTCAACAGAGAACTAGGAAAATGTATACCTAACAGAAGGTAAGCAACTCTGGTTGTCTTTGTGTCAGGAATTTTTTTTATAGGGCTTGCTTTGCCGTTAGCTGTAAAGCCTAAAATTTAAATTGCTGCAGGCTTCCTTATTTCCATGGTTGAAATAAATGCTCTGTATCATTTTGCTATTCATGTCATTACTCCCAGTAATCACCACACTCATCCTAGCACACTGTGTGGTATGCTCAGTTGAATATCTCTGACTTTCAGGAGGCTTCATTGCTGGCTGTTGTTTGTTTCTGAAGCTGCACAATGACATACTCTATTGGACTAATTTGATAGTTCGCACTCCAGTTGCTGTGAGTTACGACCTGTGTTTTCTGTTTGCCGTGTAAATGAAGAATTGAAATTTGCTTCTCTGGTCTTTTCATCTGAATTTACAGATTGCAGAATGGTACAAGTTTGGTGAAAGTTCAAATCTTTCACCCTTTTCTCCTCCCTCCCCACCTCTGTGAAAGTTTATTGCTATTGCTGCATATTCAGCAGAGACCTGGGATGGAGAAGCAGGAGAGTTAATTTCCTGCTGAATATTGGAGCACACTGCTGCTTGGACTCTCTTCCTGTGATCAGATTCATGCACTCAAGCGTTCATGTCCTTGCATTCACATGTCGACCAGTTAATTTCCCTTGCACGCATCTGGCTGGAGGTGTTCCTCGTGAGCAGGGCAATTGTCCTCGTCCAAAACCCAACAGAAGTCCAGGGGTGAAAAAGCCAGCAGAGATTGCAAGATTATACTTAATGCTGTTTTAAGTACAAGTGGTATTGTAAGACTGAACACATGCAACTAGGTATGTTGGGGGGAGGAAACAATTTGATCCTAAGCACTTCTAAAAATCCTTCCAGATTTTTAATATGGTCTGAAAAAAGTTGGTTGTCCATCTGCCCTGTGCCACCAAAACTGGTGCCACAGATAGCAGAAGCCCAGTGAAGTGTGGTGTTCAGAGAATCAGTACAGATAACACATTTGTACATAAAATTGATATATTTGCAGGGGAATTTCCCTCTTCATGCCCCTGTGAGGGAGAACAGGCAGCAGGCACTGCAGGCACTTCTTTTACTTCATGCTGGACAAAGGTAGATAAATAGAAAATGTGTTTTAGTATATTAACTGTCTGTGGCAGTGATTTACCTCACAAAAAGATCTCAAATAATCCCTTTCTTTTACTAGGAACGCTTGGGGAGTACAATGTTTGTCAGTGTGATGAGACATCGTAGACTATGGCTTTTGCAGTTGCTCATATTGGGAGGGTTAGGATGGTCTGTCCATTCTCAGGGTCAGAACGACTCCACAGGTGCTGTGCTTACCAGGTCTGAAGGAGCATTAAAGGTTTCATACTCTTAAGAAATGGATGTTTTATTGTGAAGATTGACCAACAAGTGAAAACCCTACTGGCATAACCTGTCCTCTGGTTGTGGTGGCAAGGAAAAAAAAAACACCCTTGTGTGGAGGTTGTTTGCTTGCTTGATATGGTTTTTAAAGCAACCACTGAGAACTGACATCTTAGGAGTTTCCTGAACAGAGGTTGGCGTACTAATTACTGTTTCTGTTACAATCCTAAGATCTGCATCATGACTGATGAGGAATGTGAAAATAAAGGCAAATACGCAGCTTGTATCCTGTTTATTTTGGAGTGGATGAGACAAATGACTTTATGCCCTGCTTACCATAACCAAATGCTTTTAAAAGTGTATGTGTGTGTGTAGGTACATATATATATACACACAGACAAAGACATATATGTATATTCATACTTAGGTTTAATCTGTAGAGGTATGGGGGTCCTTATGAAGGAAGCCAATTTTAAATAATTATATTTAAAGAGTAATACAGGGAAATCATGTGCAGCTATGGAGCAGAAAGCCTCAGTGTGTTTTGTAGCTCTGTAATAGCTATTATTTATCACAAATGTGCCGTCTGTTTGTTCACACTGAGTAATGAATGACCTTTCTGTTTCCACAGCTAGACCTGTACAGACTTCAGCTGATGCGGGTGTAGTGCAGTAGCTATTTATCATGCTTCACTTACTCTGATCACTGGTTTAAGCTGCACCACTAGGGACATATCTTGGACTTATGTTATGGTTCAAAAAAGGAGCTTTTATGGGGTTAACAGCTAAGAAAAGAAACTATTTTCTGTCCCTGGCTGCTATAATTCAAAATTGTCTTTGTTGGAATTTGAATCAAATTACTGCTAATATTGTCATAAGCAAATTTATCAGCCAAGGGCTTGTTTACTGTGTCTTAGCAATGCAGGGCCTGTCTTGTTGTCGGTTTTTTTTGGTGATTCCTTTGTAAAGCTTCAATTTCTTACATTGATAAATGGGTTAGAATATATGAATGAGAACAAGGTAGCTCAGAAGAGGTAATGCATATACTTTTTAGCAGGGAAAAGGTATATGAAGAAGATACATTTTTAGCTCATCATGTTCAGAAATGAATAATGTAAAGAACAAAAATGTATTTGCGAGGGCAGAGGAGAGGTTAGGATGGGGTGGGAGAGTAAAGTAACTGAACTGTTCTTCAGAACAACCAAGGTCTCCTATTTTGTTCTTGCAGATTGCACCAATTAGTTATGTTTTACTGATGCAATCCCTGGATGTCAGAAGTCGGTCTTTTCCCATATGGCATGTTAAAAAGCAAAATGCATTATTAATGCTTGAGGTGGGACCTCTGGAACTGTGGTATAAAGCATTAAATGACATTAATTTAGACAATAATACTATCATCACACTGTTTTACAAGCCAATAACCCATCTCTTGTTCCCCCTAGTAGTTTATCTCAAGGAGGAAAGTGGATTATTGCCTTATAAAATAGGCACATTGGTGTTGGTGCTGTTATGCTGCTATTATTACAAATGTTCCAGAAATATTAAACGAGAGGTAGCTGAACAAGAGTAGAGAGAGATGGAAGACTGCAACAGAGCAGCATTTACCCTGTGTCATGTAAGTGAACTGAAAACTACAGAAAACATTTCACGTGTGAAGACATGGATGGGAATGTCTTCGCTACCGCAAGAACATGACCCAGGAGGCACTTGCACTTCTTTCAACACAGACCATTGGATTGGAAAGATTACTGAGAGAATTTTGGTCATGAGGCCATGCTTGCTGTTGCAGCAGCATGCATGGTCCAGGCTGAATTTGTGCAGCGTTAGAGCAGATAATAAGGTTATGTTTTACTACCTGCCTGTTGGCAAAGCTGTATCCCCAGCTTGTTCCTGGAAAGTTTTGTTATTCTAAATAACATTTACAGCCTTGGACCAGCAAATTGCAGATTCTGCAGGGTGTTTCTGAAGGATAATATGAGGCTGAGACCAGCAAATTCAGCACTTGCAAGTTGAGATGACGCAGGGAGGGTTGGCTTTGGAAATGAAAAGGAAACCTGGTGGGCTCTTGCCCTCAGACCTTGCTCTGGGACTTGGCGTGCTGGGTGGGTGCTGCTGTAGCTCCTGCTACTGAAGGGTTGAGGTGCATGGTAAATTCTTTAGAAGGAGGAATTCAATTCTCAAGGTACAAACCACTTTTCTGTTGTCTGGCAGATGAGCAGTATGTGGCTTGGCACAAAATACCCTGTAGCAGTGCTTTTTGCGTGTGAAATTAATGGTGTCTCTGCTCATTTGATCTTGAACTCCCTTTCAGTAAAAGCTTTTCAATAAAAACCTTTACAGTATTCAGTAAGATAAGTAGTAAGACAGCAGCATTTGATTATCTAACCTTCGCTGTTATTTGGAACACGGTCATGTCCCCTGACATTAGTTAATTACTCTGAAAATTACCTCGGTTATCCAAAACCTCAACTCTCCAAACACATCCTGTGTCTCTGTGACATTCAGATACCCAAGGTTGTTCTATATTAGCATAAATATCTGACCAGCTCCCAGGACCTAAACAGACAGATTTTGGCTCTCATTGCATCTGTGTGTATTTCCGTCAACCTCAACAAGTCTGCTGCTTTATATTCATTCATTGGTTTAAACTAGTGATTTTTGTGTTATACTTACAGCCTCCCTGGGCTATATATTGCAGAAAACCATAGTATGATACTGTCTTCACCTGAATTTTTTTGTACCATCTACTACAGAACCCTTTTCCTTCCCTTAATTTGTTAAAAAAAACCCACTTTTTTTTTTTTTGTTTGCTTGTTTGTTTGGCCACGTTTAAAGTTAAATTGTGTTGCTGCTAATACTGGAAAAATATCTAGCAAAAGTATTTGGTATTCTAAGCGTATTTTAAAATGTTTCACTTTAGAGTAACTGTTATTTGAAATTAGTTTTTGCCTTATTTTTCAGATTGGATAATGTTACTAGTCTCTATTTTCAACATTTTATGTTTTGGTGTATTCAAAAACATTATAAAAAATTAAATGACAAGACAAATTTATGTCTAGGAAGTGTTTCTCTTACTACACCATTTCCTCTGCTTCTGAATCAGAAGAAATGGGGAATTAAAAAGGAACAGGGATGTTTTTCTATTACTAAGTTTTGTCTCAGAAGTGTAGTGCATGTTGCAGTTTACCACAACATTACTCTGGGTATGTGAGCTTGTTTGCATGAAACAACATACTCTGTATGGTTTTTTTAGGTTTCATCATAAATTACACAAGATGTAACATGCAAGATTTGTGGGAGAACACAAAGCATTACATTGATATATCTGGGGCTGTGAGGTGATTTGGAGTGATATAAATTAGATTTGTATTTTCAAACCTTGGTATGATTTGAGTGAATGCTTCATTTAATTTTCCGTAAGTGATTGTAACAGGAAAAATACTTATTTGAAAGGGGAGAGTCATGCTGCTGGCGGTTTGGTTTATTGGGATGTTTTGGGTTTAGTTATTCTGTTCCTTACTCACACCCAAACCACTTGGCATTAGAGGTGCCTCTTATTGTGAAGGTCACACCCTATGTGTGCAATTATGCTTTGAATAAATGTATCTTGATTGTTAAATGCATCTTGATTGTTGTTTTTCTCCTACTGGAATAAATAATGAACTGGTAATCCATAAATCTGTTGACTTAAGAGCAGTTAATAAGCGTTTCATGTGGATGAACTGGGTTGTCCTTCAAGTGATGCTTAAATATGTAACTCTGGAAGTGGTTTTGTTTCAAATGAATGAAAGTAAGTGAGGCTGCCATGTCCCTTCTCCTTTTGATTCTTTTGAGTGTCTCAGGAAAAGCACTGGATTCTCTGGAAAGACATGCATTAAAAGTGGGGCAAGCATCTAAACAGGTTCAGAAATGCACTTTCACATTCTTAATCATAGCTATTTTTAAAATTGTTTGAAATCAAGGGAGCTTGTAAATAAGGCATGTACTGATACTTAACATTGTAATTTGGGAAGCAGAGTGGTTGGTGTTACCGTCCTTGTCAGAATACAGAGAATATATGTCCCACTGGATCTTGTCTTCAGAGAATTGTTCCCTGTTGACATGCTGCTCACTCCTGCATCTCTGTCTCCTTTCTCACAGCTGGGTTTGCAGAGGGTGGAAGCCCCAGTGCTCAGTGTTCTGGCTTGTGGACTAATGCACAAATATCCTCCTTAAATGTGGAGACAGAGGTTGAAGGCATGGTTGTCCCATCTGCTCTCTTGGTGGAAGGGAGCAGGAATGGCCCTTGGCTGCTCTGTAACACGTGGGCTTTGACTGGCAGTAATATCCATATTTGTAATAATGAATCAGAGTGCTGAGGCCTGGGCTTCTGTCCCATCTTGCCATTTCTTCCTACATCCAACTGAGGGACAGTGCAATAACATCTTAAGCCTTGCAGCGGGACACCAGTCAGCACAGCTCTGATTTTTTGCATTGTGGTGATTGATAGATAGCAAGGACATTGTAGTCCCCTGCCTGCTGCCCAGTGAAGAACCTCCTCTGCTCATTCCTGAGCTCACAAGTTCAGCCGTACATTGCTGAACAGCAGGACACTGGACATTAAACGTGTCATGTTTTCTGCCATTCTCACTTGGTCTGTACAGTGAAAGGTGAGAAGGTGGTAGGGGGCTTGTAGTTCTTTCACAGACCTATCAGAATAGATGAGGAACAAAGTCAGTTCCTGCTGTGGTTCTCTGTGGGAAATACCAGTTATAAGCAACTCAGTCTTGGTCATAAGCACCATAGAATGGGATCTGTTACCACAGGAGAACCAGAAAGGATTCCCTTATCAAAAGCAATGAAAAAACCCAGTACCTTTCTGGTATCTGAGAGCAACGAGGTGAAGCTGCTGTGTAAGAATTCAAATTACAAGATATCTACTGCCTAGTAAAAACACCATGGAAGAAAGTACTTTCTTAAGATGATTGATGTATTAGGTTTTGTTTTTCTACTTCTCCCCAAAAGCAACTGCAATTTTTCTGAAACTATCTTTCTGGGTAGGTGGTATCTATTAATATCTTAATTGTGGTGAGTTTTTAACTCTGATCAGTGATGTTGTTAATAGCTAAAACATGCATGACTGAATAGGTAAGGTCCAGGAAGACAAGTTCTATTCCCTCAGCCTCTGTGCTTTTCTTTACATTGACTTCAGGACACCCACACACAGGCTTGCAGATGAGAAGCCATTAGATGGGCTAATGGGGCATTGAACTAACCTAAGGCAATGTATGTAGGGAACTGCTTCTCTCTTAACATCTTATTAGAACTCTCTCAAGTATAACAGGAGGCTAGAGGTAATTAAGCTAAAAATGCAAATAAACATGGTGTGACCATTTTTATGCCAAGTGACCAGCTAAAAATAAGTATCTGCTTGGCATACGTCGTTTCCATGGAGCAGGGTAAATACACGCTTTCTGCTTGTGGCAGGGTCATGGTCGCCTGCTGTGGCCCAGATTGAAAGGTGAAGATTCACAATATTTATCCTTTCAGCAAGCGTCTGGGGTCCTGTAACAGAAAAGAGAAAAAGATGGACTATTTGGTAGGTTGTTCAAGTAGTCTTCCCACATTGGGCCACTAGCTTACCTGCATCAGAATGGGGACGGCCCTTATCAGTGCTGGCTCTGTGGGGACAATAAAAATGAATGGATGGCTCTACTCCAACTCTTAATAGAGCGACTTGCTCTAATTGTGCCTTTTTGTAGATTCTATAGAGAAGAAATGTTTGGCAGGACACAGAGGATTCTTCTGTCACTGGAAGTCACTGACTCTGAGAAGAGCATGAGCATGTTGGAGGCAAGACTGCCATGTGGCAGCTTGTATTCCAAGCTCAGCATGAGTTAAGAGGGAAATCAATCCATCAGTTTTCACAGACAATATAGCGCTTTTTTAAAGGCTTTTCTCATGGCTCCTGGTCCTCTGTAGACCAACGGAAGCTTTGCCACTGTCATCCATGGATCCAGAATTCAAAATCTTCTGTGTTTTAGTCATCAAACAGCTATTGATGGAGCTGAATGATGCTCACCTTGTGAGCTCCTTTTAGCAGTGTCTTCATATGTTGCACATGTTCACAAGACCTGTGTCTTCTCATTAGTTTTCTGAGGATTACAGTGCAAGGTGAATGGTGTGCTAGTTTCTTACTGCACTGGTTTTGTAGAGGAACAGTCGTCTTGGTAGCTCAGACCTTTCCTGAGCAATTGAAAGAGCTGTGCAATTTTTCCTGAACACAGGCTTTTTTTCAAGCATGCCAACTTGTGATTTGGGCAAGTGGTATTTATATTAATTTTTATTCTCTCAAAGGGTTTTTCATTCAGCAGCTGTCTAGCACAAGTTCACAGTAGAAACTTGCTTGATGCTGAGTGCCCTTTCCTCCTGTTGGCTTTAAAACAACTTACGGGTACTAAGCTTCTTGCAGGATCATGGACCGTCATTTATTTTACACAACAGTCTGTTTTACATAATAAGATTTACAACATCAAAGACAGCAAGAATGTTCTTTTTAAGAGGGTGTGAACCCTTTACACGCTTAGGAAAAACATTCATATCCTGTATGTATTTTTCACATAGAATGCTTGCTATTTAACAGCATCTAGGGATTTAAATGAAAGCTGACAACAGAAAAATCCCAGACATACCTCTTCTGTAAATACTTTTAACTTCTTTTAGCTGCCTGTCTTCTGGCTTCGCTTTGTCACAATAAAAGCCAAAATGTTAGAACTATTTTGTTTACAGGATTTCCAGAATACTCCAAATCATTTCTGTGCATGGTGGAAACCCAATAAAGATGTACGAGAGCACATCAGAGTCGCACTGAGGAGAAGATATCTGTTTTTTCCCTTTTAGTGAAGCAGTTGCATTCATTCTGACTCAAATTCAGGCAGGACGGGGACCTTTCCTTTACAGCTTTTGCCTAAGGAGGGACCTGTGGAGTACAAACCAGGTATCATTAATCTCTTGGGTCCTGCTGAAAGGGCAGAGGCACCCCAGAGAAGTATTTGGAGAGCAAGGTGGGGACATCTGCTCTGCATTGCCCTAGTGAACAGAGTCCTTGTCTGATCCATTTGTTAGATAATGTTTTCTTGAAAAGAAGTGCAGGGGAGGTTGAAACACTACGAAGAAGAAAAGTAAGATGTTTACAAGTGAAGTGATTAAATACAAAGATCTAACACTGTATGTCTTAATCCCAGAAAGAAGACAGTGACATACAAAGGGTGGAAGAGGTGGATTTGTAACTCCCGTGGACCAGGAGGTCAGGAAGGGCCACTGCTCGATGCAGGGATTTTTATAGGTTGTTTAAAGTTGTTTAGTGAGTTGAATAAATACTAGGAGTAATGGGTTGAAGTTAGGTACAGAAGTCTGACCAGTTGATTAAAACAAATAATTTTCAATATATTGTGCTCTGACAATTTTAGACTCCCCGTTCACTGGAGTCCTTTAAAGTCCTTTGCTGTTTCAGTGTCCTCTGTCATGCTTGTCATAACCTTGTGAAATGGGCTGGCTCTGCAACCTGAACAGACTTGCTGGCAGCTGCAATATCCCAGAATTGTGCATTTTGGGATTTTGTAGCAAAAACGTGTCTATGGCAAGCAAGATCTTCTCTTTTCTTTTTTTTTTTTTCCCCCTAATGTTTGGACCATTTCTGTGCAAGAAGCCCCTTATTCTTGCTACGTCACACATAGCTGCAGGGTTAACTAATTTTGTTAGGATCTCGAATGTGCATTTAAATACAGACTGGAGAAAAATTTTGCCATGGCAGGAAGTGAAGAAGATGAACTCATCAGTTGTCTTTGTCACTGGTTTTACAATTCATTTTTATGGTGCTGTGTCTTTATGAAATCATATGAAATGTATGAAATTGTCCTTGTTTGCAAGACTCTCTTAAAATGTTTTGGAATTCTTATTTGCAAGCCATGTTTCAGCTATAAATACATCAGCAGATTAGAATTTCATTGCTGCAGTTTTTCATAACTGCTTCAAGCACAATCTTCATGCAAATGGAGTAATCCCTTTCCTTTGCAGTCTCTAGGTCAAAACTGGAGGAATGTTTGCAGGGACCTGACTGCCTTTTTTAGCTGGCTCCTATAGAAGAACAGACAGACAGTCACTGGAACAGCTCGTGACATATGTTTGGCAGCAAAAGTACCCCTGATTCCAAGTTCCAGATTATACTTCTCAGCTATGGCTGGCCCTCTTCCTGGGCATTCATTAGCTTTTCTTTTAGTCATTTTACACCCTACAGAGGTAGTCTCCTTCTGCTGAGATTTTCCTGTTTTTTTGTTTGTTGGTTTTTTTTTAATTGCAGAAGACCCGGTCTCTCCTACGTAGCGGTGTTGAAGGTGTCGGGGTTTCCTTTGGGTGCAAGGGTGGCTGGTAGAAAACCTGTACATTTTTCCTTAATGAAGAGGGAAGTGTGAACTGGGGAGAACAGTTCATGAAAAATCTGAAGTGTGTCATGAGTCTTGTCTTGCACCATATAGCCCTCACGTGTGCATGCATCTGTGAAAGGCAGAACATTTGCATCCCCTCTGTCTCAGACACCTGTGCACATGGACTGATTCTTTTGTGCTTGAGCAGCAGATTTCTCTGGGACCATAAGGTTGATGGCCACTTTTCAGATTTGGGGTCATCTTCCATTCCTGGCTGCAGCATCTTGTCTTTCTGAAGAGCAACATCAGAATGATAAAAACCACCTACAGTATTTAAAACAAAATAATGAGTAGCAACAAGAGAAACCTCAGAATGCAGAGAGGTGACTGGCTGGGGTGGTTTAAAATAAAAAATGGCTTCTGTCTGGCAGCTCTATATAACACATAGTTACTGTCCAGAATATCTCAGGAAACCATTTTGTATTCTGCTAGTGTAAACTTAGATAGCAGTTTTATCTTTAAAGATTAGGAGTTATTTGGGAAAGTCTCATTTCATTGTTGTATTTAAAATGGAACATTCCTGCTGCTTTGTCATCTAACTATGCTATATATTAAACTAATTACTTTAGCGAAGCCGAGTTAAACAAATATTAGTCAGACTGCATATTTAAGTCTACTTACAGCATCAAGATAAAAATCCAGTCATCCCATGTTATAAGCACTTCCCTTCTCTTCCCTCGACTCCCTCAAAAAAGGTTTAAGTTTAGTTGCTTATATTCTTTGAAGAATATGAAGGTTTTGTGCTTCAGACAAGCCCATTTCCTTTTTTAATGGGAAAAGCTCCAAGCGTTTCTTTTCAAACAGAACTTGAAAGATTATTTTTGCAGACTTCTGTTGAGCAGTTTTGGACAACACCCTATAACAGGAAACCATGGCTTCTCCTGAATTTCTTCAAGATGAAAATAGATAACATTCCTGTTTTAAATTACTGGCTACAATTAGTGATTTCAGAATATGATAGTAATTTATAAGTTCTTTTACCCTTTTACTCTTTTTTTATATGAATTAGTTTAGTTCATTGTCCAACTTGAAGTTCCTTATTGAACATATGGTATTTGAACTTGCAAGGTTTTTTTGTTACGAAGAACAGCTAAGACAACCAACTCCTTATGTAAAAACAACATTCCTAAGAAATGGGTCTGGGATTAGACTTAGTGTTTAGTCAGTGTTGAGAGTAATGGGTTTAAGCATAGGTTAGAAAGAAAGACAGACCTTCAGTTAGAGATGATAGTATATGGGCCCTTAAGGAAATAAATGATGGACTTAAAGGAACAAATATTTATGGTTGAGTTGCACAAAACCATTTTGAACTTTATCTTTGCATTTTGTATCCGCTGATGAGCGTAGGTCATAAAAGTATTTCAGGAATGCAAACTAAACATAACCACAACTTAACAAACTAAATATAACCACAACTTCACAAAATATCAAAGCATTTTTGCACATGGAATCATGCAGTGTGGTTTGAGAAAGGATATAAATGCCTATCTAATTTCTAAAAACTTCAGTTTCTGTCTGAGGAGTAATCAGTACTGAGTCCTTGTAATGCACACTGATAGGCACAGACATCCAGGTGGTATTGCATGGGCAGAGGACCTCGTATTTATTGTTGCTGTTCTGGGGAGGTGTGCGGTTGACTAGACAATGACTAAAACTGAAACTTCCATCTTTGCTCAACAGGATGACAAGTAATTTTTTGACGCCTTTTTTCTTAGCCTATATGGTAGAAGAACATGATTCAGCACTTGAGCCAAATTGCTAGTATCTGCCAAGTTCGGACTGTCAGTTTAGTAGAAGGGGATGCCCTTGATGATGAAACGTGAGGTCAAGATTGCAGGACATGCAATGAATGATTTGAAGATAAAAGTGCTGTTATTGATTCAGGATATCACAGAGTTAGGAGAAACTGTACTAGTTTATTAAAAAAAGACTGTTAGTTATATCTGATGGGCCCAAGACAGCCAGAAACTTCTTACTAAAACCCAGTTCTTAGGGAAGTGGAACGTACATCTTTTGAACTTTGTCTTTAGTATGCTCTTGGTTCATGATGTTCCATGAAGACTCATCAGAGAGACTCCCTGCTTTCTGTTAGTTTAAAAAATAAAAGAAAATGAACCCCACCCAAGCCACTAAAATGTGTTATATGATGTTCAGATAAGCATGTTCTAAGAAACAGCATATGATTTTTTTGCTGGTTTCTGGAGTTCCGGAACCTTGTGCTAATCTCTTCTTCCTTTTCTTCTTATGTTTATTTGAACGATGAGTACAAAACAGAAAATAGCTTTCTGGCAGTAAATGCTCTCTGGCTTTGGAAAGTATTTGATGGTTAAGTTAAGAATGAAAAATATGGGTTTGGAATATGTGGTGGTTGAGCTGCTGTACTGGCTGAGCTCCTTCCCGGATGGCCAGGCATGTGTCTTGCTGCCATGGATTTATACTATGGCATTTCTGCAGAAGGGGGAAGACTGTTTCTAAATGGGGAAGGAAAGGCTTTGAAACAGAGGAGCTGGTTTTACTTTGGTTTTTAGATGCTTTCTGGAGTCATCATTCATTCCTTGCCTTCTAAAAGACAACGCTGTTGAATGAAGGAGCAACACATTACAGATGACCTCACACATGCGCTTCCTTCTACAGAGTTCATTGCTGTACCAGAGTTTTCCTCTTGCATGTTTGTAGAGCATCTAGCCCACGGAAGCTCAATGCTAATAGAGGCATATAGGCCACAGTATATTAATAATATTAATGCCATGCTACCACATGTATTTGTTTGCTTTACTGTGGAATTACCCTCTTGGCCAGATAAGTGACTTAAGTGCCTGCTTTCCTCTTTCTGTTCCCTGTAAAAGTGAGACTTGTTTCACTGCTCACTAGTTCAGGAAGAGGGCTTTGAACATGAATTTCTTTTGCAATTGCCACAGTGGGACAGCGCTCTCATAGTAGCGGAATTCGCAGTGCTGTCTGAGGACTGTTCCGTGGTTTAAGCACTTCAGGAGCCACCAAAGCAATTTATGCACTGGGCGGCCAAATGCATTCTTTCCTGCGTCCTGCTGGGTAGCAGATCTTCCTGCGAAACAGAAATACGATGTATTGCCCCACCCTCCTCCCACAATCCCCTCCCCAGCCACACTTGTTGTTTGTGAAATCAGCTTTCAAGCCACAGACATCTGCAGAAGTGTCTGTATTGCTGCAGGACCGTCCCCTGCCCTGGCAGCAGCGGGTGCTGTGGGGCACAAAGTGGGCAGGGAGAGCACCATTGGATTCCCTCTCTGCTGGGATTAATTTAGTGTGTGCTGGGAGCTGTACAGTGGTGGCGGCGATGATCTTGCACTCCCAAACAGGCACCCTGGCCCAGAGTATGTGCTATGGAAGAAACTCTTTCCTTAATCAAAAGTGGCAACTTCGAAAACCACTTCTGTTTATCTGTTACTAAATACATAGTTTAATTGCCAATGTAAAGCGGTTATGTGTTTTGGTAGTAAAGTTCAGCTTACTTTTAAACTGAAACTGACTTTTGTGACTAATATCCTTCCTACAGCCTATTTGCAGTGCTGCGGCTGAGCAGCTGGAGGAAAAAAGAATGTGCTATTTCCCATAAATAACTGCTGTGCCAACAGGAGCGCTGCTAAGAACCAAGATACAGTGGAGCAAATGATAGTATGGATGCTTATACATTGATTTTTTTTGTTTGATAGGAGGAAAGTAACGATGACATTAGAAGACTTAGCAAAATGAAAATAAATATAAAGGTAGTGATGGCTTTACATGGAAATAGTGTCTTATCGCATGGATACTTGATATTTTATAACAATAGATGCCAAGCTAGTGCTCAAAGAATGTATAGCATGATTTATATTAACGGGCTTAGTGACTGGTACTGTTTTAGGAAGGAAAGGCATATGGTTTTAATAGGTTAAAATTTGTTTTCAGTAGGAGAATGGTTTTTGAATACTATTGCCTTTTCCTCTTTGTACACTTCTCCCATTCCTCGTTTCCCATATTCCATGAGAGCCAGCCATCTGGCTTTCTCATTATCTGCCCCCTTCTATATTTGTTAGTCCACCTTTCTCTAAAGGCAGGGAGACAAATTCCATATTTAATTTTGTGTAGTGACTCATTCCCTACTGGGAGATAGATTTTAGTTTAATTTATGTTTCTTTACATGTTTCTTGGACCTGCCTGGTTGTACTCTGTATTCGTGCCTGCTGATGGTTGTTAGCGCAGTGTGGAGGAAACACGTGCGCTGCATGGGATGTCATTTTTTGCTAGCTGGCTAAACTTCATTGGTTTTCTTAACCATTTGTGCATCAGGGAGACATACTCTTTTTCTGTGGCTTGAGCACAAGTTCAACATCTGCAGCCTGTAGACTGGCCAGCCTTGGGTAGGTCTTCATGTGGAGCTGCCTGTTCATTTTTAGGAGCTGTGGTCCTAGAAACTCTCCTGGCTGAGAGGTTTCCTTGTGACTTCGCTATCCGGGAACATGACAAAGACGGCAATTGCCCGTGCTGAAGGCTGTGTTAACCTCCTTTAGTCCCCTGTAGTTCAGGGAAGGGGAGAGCGATGGCTGTGATATAACCCCTTCAGAGCAGAGGTGAAGGTGGTCAGGGTCTCTTGGACTGAGCCCCTCCAGATGCATTGGCAGGAATGATATGATGCAGTAGGAGGATCCAGGTAATGAGGGTTTATAAAGAAATCCAGAAGACTCCTCTGCTTTATTCCACCTGAATGTCTTGAAAATTCAGGTCCTATTTAGAGGCTGCTTGGAAGGACAGAGAGGGATGGGTTGGACAAGAGCATTACAGCACGTAGTAGGGATGGAGGCGTTTCTATCTCCACGTATCCAGGCTCTGTTCCACCTGAAATGGAAAGGCCTCTATGTCCTCGAGGAAGCACAGGAGTCAAAGACTGGGAGAAGTTAGCAAAATCCATTGACATTAATCCAAATTAACCTTTGAACACCTCACATTTTCTGAATGCAGTTTTTTAAATGGCAGCAGACAGCAGTAAATGATCTTGTTGAATATCTCTGGGCTTCAGTGAATGTGAAACATTAGTATGAAATCTCCTTATTGTTATAATAAATATCTGGTTTAGCCTGATAAGAGGCGAGATGGTTCATAAAATGCTGGATGAGTAAGCTTAAAGAATCTGTTTAATTGAATCTTCTTTCTTATAACGTCAGAGTAGTCAAAAATAGAGGTCTGGGGAATTGTGGTAAAACGCTGCTTTGGCATTTTCTCATTGGCGGGCTGGCCTGGTGATGATCCTGCCTTGGGTCCCCATGAAACCAATTGTAGGCAAGTCACTCTTAACAGCAAACAAGGCATTTTCATATAAACCTTGACTGTAGGAAAATGTGCGTGTGTGGGTTGGGAGGCACATATCTTAATTTCATAGGCCAAGTAAGGAAGCGAGATTGAATATAACCATAGTGTTTGAAGTAGCAGGAAATGTGTTTCTTAATGTCACCATTTTTCCTTTTCTTTTAAAAACTCTATGTGTTATATTGCATAGGGAGCACTTAACAGTTGTGTCTCTGAGTCCCTGTTGTTTACTGATGTGACCTTTTATATAGGTCTCAAATGTGGTGGGCTTTTTTTCCCCCCACATAAAATGAAACTTAAATTTAACTTTCCTGTACCAGTCACATTGGCATGGCTTGTTATTACACAAGCTGAACAAGTATCCCTGCCTCAAGTGAATAATCTGCTGGAGCTAGTTATATGAGAAAAGGCTCTAAGAAAGGTTAGTATATGCTACTTTAAAATATCCATATTGCATATATGAGACCTTTTTTTAGGTGACTAAAAAAGAAGGTGGAAGCACAAAAAAAAGCAATAAGCTATCACATAATTTATAAAACCTAAACGCTTCAAAGCAAGTTAATGAGTAGTTAAGGGGATCATAAATCTTATGCCTAGGTAGGAAATACATACCCACATTATACTTAGCAAATACAAAGAAATGCTTATTTCTTCACACATAGTTCTGAGCTCTGACCTATAGATTTCTGAGACTTCTTAGAAGTTACTTCTCATTTTATGTCATGATCTTACTATTCCCTGCCATGCTGCAGTCTTCTCATCTGGGAAGAATCACGTCAAGTTGTCAAACAGACTAATTGGTTTAATATTTTGCAATTCTTTCACTTGAAAACTGATTCTTAGCCAGTGATAAAATCACTTTTGTTTTAAATGTTAGTGTCTTTGGCAGATAGAAGTATTAGATACTTTGATAGGATTTTCAGAATCGCCCATGGGTTTTGGACGTTTAATTCCCATTAATTTCTGAGAGGTTCTTTGCTTCCCTCAGGACACTTTCAAAATCTCAGCCTTTGTAAACCTTCTGGTAATAGTTGGTTTTAAAATCTTTTCAATTTCAACTTAATGGCAAATCTGCTTCTCACCCAGTTTCTACAATTATAAAAGGAACGTAGGACTTTTCCTTGGAGTACTGGGCAAGGGAGGCAGCCAAAACAAGCACAAATAGGATCACAGTGACAACCTCGCTGAGCTCGATGCCTCTTTGGGAGGGAGCTCTGTTTGCTTTTGCAGCGCTGCGGACAAAGTGCACATCCTCTCCTCGAAATGAGCTGCTTCCCACCGGGACCGAGGGGAGGGAGAGGCCTCGCAGACACAGAAGTAATCTGGTGCTCATGAACCAGCAAGGACTGCCGTGGCTCCCACTGGTGTTCTGCGCCTTCACGGCTCCCCATGCAGAAATTCCTGGTAGTACTGCTGAAATACGGTGGTGGAAGAACTGGGGTAGATCTCATCTCCTCTGAGTTGTTATATTTCATGTCTTGGATCACGAGCCTATTATAGAAGGATGCTCAGCTGGAAGGCTGCAGCTCTGAAGAGATTAGAGAAAGGCTGGTATTAGCTGCAAAGCCTTTCTTGCGGTTTTGTTCAGAAACATACAGTTTGAGGAGCTTAGTAAATTCTGGGTTAACACTAGTAAGTGAATTCAGAGGCAGACAATATGGCCTGTGAAATTTGGGCTGATGAAGAGAGAGCAGAATGTGTAAAACAATGGGGCTGGAAGCAGGCTGGGAACACCAGGAGCTGAGCTGCGCAGCCTTAGGCTAGCCTGGGAGTCGTGATACACGTGATGAAAGCAGCCTGGTCCAGTAGGGAAATTCTGCCTGCAAACTTCACTTCTGCCCTGAAATCATCAGCCTTCATCTCTGTATTGTTGACATTTCTTGGCTCGATGATTTGACTTGTCAGTAGCAAAAGACAATGTGAGAAAAAACATTTTGCAATTCATGTTGTTCCTTTGCATTCCTTCAAAATGGCTGCTGGGCAAGGGAGAGAAAGTCTTTTTCCAAAGTTTAAGAAAGGGAAACACAGCAGAGTGGCCTTGGGTCATGCTGTGTAGTCTGGCTGTGTCGAGCATTAGCAGTAATCCTCCAGGAGTTACTCTGGAATGCCTGAAGCTCCTGAACGGTTTCCTAAACGGGCCTTTTCCTAGTCACAAGGAAGGGTGGGGAGACAAAGGTGACCTTTGAAGTGATCTTGTCAAACCAGGGGTTGCAAAAATGCGTCACTGCTGATCAGAGACACCACTGTACAAATAAAGGACATCCAGTATGCTGTCTTAATTTTTCTGACTTGCATTAGTCTGCTGTTAGTAAAGTCCTGTCCTTTGTCTTCAAAAGCACTGGAGAGATGTGCAACATAAAAGGAATGATCATGGGGCCACCGAAGAGTCCCGTCTTTGTTGTTGTTTATACCAAAGTATTATGTTATGCTATTGGCAAAGTAATTTTCAGCTCCAAGTGAGACAAGATCAGTCACAGTGGTTTTCACAAGATTGATGTGAAGAGCTAGAGTGGTGCTAATTAATCAGAGATGGCGAGAGCGTGTGCTTGCATACTCAATTAGTGTAACATTTTCTAAATTGGAAAGGAGCTCTGCCATACAGTAATACTATAGCAAAGCCTGAAGGGTGCAGAGATACAATTCGTAATGAACTACCTTAACTCATTACTTGAACACTTGCACCCCAAGACACTATTGAGTGGTGAGCTCAGAGTGATTTTTCTATTGTAGCTACTGCAGTGCTGGGAATCGCAAAAAATGCTTGAAAGGCAGCATTTCCTTTTATTTAGAAGATGTTATGTAACTAGGCTCCTTAATTGTATTTTTACTTAAACAGAAAGAGGAATGGGTGTTTGTTACAGTAAATCATCTTTGACATAAACAATACTTAGTTACAGCTGCTTTTCACTGTTCTTTGAAATCCGGTCTCTTTTAAGAAAAACTGCAGGTTGTGACAGCTGCTACAACACTATAAATAATAATAAAATGGTAGTTACAGCTTTGTTCCAATACTGCACATGGAAGCTTAAAAATGAAAACTAATCTCCAACCTAAAAAACCATAGAGATTGTAGGATAGAACACTTTCTGTGCTTGATATCTAAATCAATTTAACTCTTAAACTCTAGTATTTGTGCTTGTCTGATGTTATAGCAAAGATTCTTTTTCTTGCCTATAGGTAGAATAACCTGAAGCCACTGTGATCTGAAATACCAGAATATTTGTGTTAATTCTTTGAAAATAAAGTGATTTAGCGATAGAGCAGCTTTAATTTTATCTAGGTTTGTAGTTTACATCAGACACAGCTGTTGAGTAAACCTGCAGGATGAATTAGAAATGGATTAATGAAGCTCTAAGACAAATACATTAGAATATTTTAAACAGCTCTCAAGGAAACAGTTTTATTTAATTTTAGTCATGTAATGGCTTTATACTCTGAACAAAATAAAGTAAAACAGTAGATTCAAATTCTAAATTGACAGGCAACGTATAATTTTTTCTACGGGCTTTTGAAGTATGCAAACCCATATAATTATTTTCTGACTAGTGAAATTGGCTCATATGGTTGATGAGGGAAGGAAGTCCTCCCTAACAAATATGGTCTGTGGCAGGTGGCCTGATACCTGCTATGCCACTCCAGTGGCTATAAAACTGGAGATAACGGTCCAATTTCATTTGTAGTTATGCTGCTATAAATCTGGAGAAAGTTCATTGGTCTGATTCCAGCATTAGAGACCTAAGTTACTTTTCCTTTCCCAATCTCTGTCATTTCAGGCCGTGTTCTGTGTAATATAGCGTGGATGAAATGTGTCTAGTATCTTTGATATCTTAAGTCAGAAATAGGTCACTGGTGTTTGATTCTCCCAGGGAAAAATACTCAGTTCATCAGCCAGACAAGGGAACGGAGGGATGATAGCTTCCCCTAGGCTTACTCAAGAAATCCTCGAGATGATTATGTGCCTTATTCAAGTTTCTGCCTTGTTTCTGCTGAAACAGTCCTTGGAAACACCAACCTCTGACTCTCCTAGGTTTGCTGGAGGAACCTGGGAACTAGCTGCTGTCTTAGTCTTTGGGTTGTTGTCATCATCGTTTGAGCATGTGTTACTCCCATAGCATGGCTAACACAACAGGAGCTGCCTAGCGAATTTAAGAAAGTGCCATCAGGTTTTATCTTAATCATACTGCTGTAGTTAAACTGCCGCAAATCTCTTATAATTCAGAATATCCTCCTTTTTGCAGTTTAGCTGAAGTGTTACTACCTGAGAATTTAATTTGGCAGGAGAAAGACTGTACCTGTATGGAAGGAGTGGTGGACTCCCACTGACAGACACACTCTTGCTGAGTTGCTCTGTAGTTGTTTGCTTGAAGTATGACTGTTGAAGCTGGCTAGAGATGGAGTTATTCTTTGTTCTGCTTATTTGTGGTGTTTGCTTGCTTTACAATTGAACCTATTCCTGCAAGAAGTTGAGAAGGGATCAGGAATGCTTAACAAAAGCACAGGTACTTGGGAGTCTGGATAGAACAGTGTTTGTAAGAAATAATCATCTGTGCCTCACACTCAAGACATACAAAGTACACTTTCACCTAATCAAACATAGGTCAAAGTGATCTTAGCCCGCTCTTGAGAGATTTGGAAAGCCTGTGCATATAGTTAAAATCTAACGCAGTGAAACAAATCCCCTGGTTGACTTCCTAGGGTAGATGGTTATTGTGAAAATTCTACTGAAATTAAAGAGCATATCTAGGAGTCTGTCTTAGCTCACTCTTTCTTGCACTGTTCAGAATTTCATACCCTTTGGCCACTAAGCCTGGCTGATCTGCCTCAGAGTTACTTGCTGTACACTCTGCAGAATCACCTGGAGTGGCACATATATTTTTTTTCTCACTGCAATGACTTGGCTGTGCTTAAAGGCTGTGTGAGTAAAAACAAATAAAATTCAAGTCAATAAAATATAATAAATAGTATCCCTCTTACAGGTACAAAATGGTACTGCTGTACCTCCGTCACACAGTTGTACAGTAGAAAATGCTTCTTAGACAAAAACATGATCTTTCACAGTCCAGAATATATTTTTCAATCTTCTGTGTGACTTCATGGTCTAGTCAGAAAAAGCTCCTAGTTTTTTTCTTAGACCATAATTGGTCTGTCTTTGTTCCTGCTTTGTTGAGTACTATAATCAATTCCAATTACCTCCATGTGTCTGCATCTGATTTCAAAGGATGGTACCATGCCATACCTAAAACCATTGGGGTTACCAATTAAATACAATATTGCAGAGTTGGTTAACATATTAGCAACCTTTGTTCAGAATATTTTTGCAAAGATAATCTGAGTTATTAACTATCTGAACAGGGACACAAGTTTTGTCATTAAATGCAGCTGACTGAAAATTGTGTTAACTCTTCTAATTATATGGACAAACAGCCCTGGAAGCTGTTTCTGTTCAAGCCATTGTTCTCTGATCAAAAGGAGTTTGTGATAGAGTTGTCTTTTTTTTTTTTATGAAATGGGAAATGTGAGTTATATGAAATGTGCTGTGCTACCTTAATGTCATCTGTTATGTATTGATGTTTTCAAATTTCTCAGAATAAAATGTGAACCTCTAGTAGTCTATAATTATAGGGGGGGGGGGGGTTGCTTTGTATGGAAATCATGTATTTCTTATCTTTTTGTCATGGGTTTAATTTTAGCCTTGATGATAGCTGTGCCGTTCTGATGTTTTCAGTGACTTGTGTGAAATGAGGTGATGTTTTCGCCCCCTTTCCAAAGGAGCAGACAATAACTTTCCATGAATGCAGCTCTTCAGCCTTTTAATCTGTGAGAGGAGGAATGAAAACTAGCACTCAGAAGCTGAACTCTCACAAATAAAAAAGATGCACAGTCATGGACTGTTGGTCTGAGCATTTCTCATGTTCCTCAGCTCTTATGTCATCTCTCCAGGAGCAGCTGTGTTGTGGTTCTGGATGCACTTTTCCCTGATGGATGCACCGAAGGATGACTGTGTGCCACCGGTGCCTGCACCTGGCATGGAAGAACTGGGGAACAGTTTGCAAAGTGACTAATTCGATGCGGAACAGAGCTGAGGATCCCTTCCCAGCTCTTTTTAGTCTTAGGAGAGTCTTAGTCTTAGGGAGCGAGTTCCTGTTTAGGACCATTTGTTTGTGAAGCCCTCGAGCTAATAAGCCTCCTTATTAACCAGTAGCTCTGGGTTTTCTAATCCAGACACATAAACTGGCTGCCTGGTGGGACTGCTTAGGTCCTGAACCAACGGTAACATTTGGGACTTTCTTTGTCTACCAGCTCATGAGAAGCTTGACTGAAAGGCACAAGTTAAAATCTAAAGAGAGCCTTAATGGAAGGGCCACGCAGATGGAGATCAGCATGGAGACTGGTAAATGGGATAGTGAGACATAAGACATAACTTGTACTGTTGCCCTCAAGCTGCATCTGTTGCTGGAAATAAAACTTGGTGTTGTCATTATTTTAACCTACCAAATATATATGAGCTGACAAAAAGCAAATCTCTTGTCTCTAAGCTTTTTCATGATGGTGCATCTTATGTTTCTGCGTTAGGACACAACCCTGTTGTTGCAACTTCACCTCATAATGCAGGCACACTGAACACATGAAGGAATTGCATGTATTCACATCCATATTCAACATCATGCATTTGCTGTTAATCATTGATAAATTGTATGCCAGGCCAGCTGTACAGTTTAATTTCTGCCCTCTGTCTGTTTGCAAATAGCATGACTATGCATATTGAGTCATATTCCAGATACTTTATTGACAGTAACGTTTTATAACCTTATACCCATGGCTATGTTTAAGTGGTTATCATTGGCTATATATCTATGAAATAAATTAAACACAGTTATTTATAACAAAATTATTCTAAAGCTGTGAAGTCATTATGGTATCTTTAATAAGCAAAGGATTTGGAAACCACTATGGTTTCCATTTTTTGCAAGTGAATTAGTATAATTATGTGTTTTAGTGACTAAAATAAAAAACAAATTGCAAAGCATGTTTTTATTCTATTAATAAACTTGGCTAAAATGCTGATGCTTCAAATGCATTTTACTAGGTAGGAAAAGATGAGGTTAATAAGAGAGCAGCCTTTCATCACCTCTGTAGTGTGAAAGCCTTGTTGATTTTAACTTTTTTGATGGATTTCCTTTTTTTTTTTTTTGTTTTGATAGGCTTTTTAGTTTTGGTGTTGGTTTTTTTTTACTTTTTGGAATAGAAAAGTGAAGATTGTGTTGAGAAAGTACCATGTAGATACAGCCATGCAAGTATAGTCCTTTTTTGAACTGATTAAAAATTTTTAAATTGAATGCTTTAAGTTACAGGTTATTCCTCTTCATTCCTTGTAGTAGAAAATAGAAATCTCCTGTATAACATTTTAAACTTTAGGAGATGTGATCTCAAAATATTTTCGCCATTTCTTTGAATATTTTTGCTCATGCTTTTTGATTGGGAAGAGTATAATAGAGGATTGTTTAATGTGTGTCAAGTATATCAGGGGTGATGTTTTAGTGCCCTGTATAAAGGTGTGTTTCAATGGAGGCATTTGTTGGTAGGCATCAGGTCCCTTCCTGTACTGGGACCTTGACCTTGAGTCTCTTCTCTGCTCTCTGTCCTGGCTCTCATACTGGTAAAATGGATTCTCACTTATCTCTATGAAGTCCTCTGAGCTTGTCAGGGGGAAAGTAGTAGATATTTTATGAGTGAAGTATGTAATGATAAGGCACATGGGATGTGGTGTAGTGTCTGCCAAAATTGATGGATGTCTTTCCTCTTAAACAGAGGTAGAATCAGAAGCTAAGACACAAAGCAGTCCTTGGGTAGGAGTTCTGTATGGTACAGAGTGTGTGTGCCTATATACTGACGATATAATTATGAATGTGCTAAAGAAATGGCTTTTTATATGAGCTGTGGTTTATAAAATGTTTCTAATGATTAGATTTTTATTACATAAACTCTTTTCTGCTTTTGATTAGTGTCTGGATGTAAAGACTTTATTTTATATGTCCTTTTATAATTTTATACAGGAACAGTCAAAATCTGAAGGGATTCTGCACTGTTTGCATATTAAATCAGTCCTGATGGTCTTAATCTCATCAGTAATTAAAAACAAAGTTAACTTAGTACTTGATTGAGATGTAAGGATGTTGGTAATTCAATGTTTCCTTCTCTAGAATGGTAAAGTTTTGGAGGTTTGGTTTACGTCAGCATTTCACAGTCTTTCCAAGAAATTGAATCTTATATCCGTGGGGGGATTTTATTCTTTGAATAACTGATTCTGATTTTAGTATACAGGTGGCAAGATACACATAGGTCTGATTATATTCCTGTGTGCTATGAAGCAAGCAGTGTAACTTTTTTTAAGCTTTTTTTTTTTTTTTTTTAAGGGTGACGTCATGAAGTAGATGGTTGCAAGTGTTGTGTAGTGAACTCTGTAGAGCTGTGCTGTTGTGTAACAGAGACTGCATGCCAATATTTCCTATTCATATAAATTCTAGGGATAGTGGAAGTATTGTGTAGTCTGAGTCCATGTGTAAGACAGGCATAAAAATCTATCCAGTACCATCAAAGCTAAGGAGTCCTTACTAACGTTTGTCTTTGCATAAACACAGTTTTTATCTAGAGGCCAACTTTACAATAGCTTGGTTAATTCCCTTGCTGCTAGGTTAAGCTGATTTCTGCCTCAGTCACTCTGGAGTAGGTTAAAACTGGATGTCTTCTAGGAGCTCTTAGAGCCCACCAGTCAGCTATTGCTCAAGGAGCCTGTATGGCTGACAAATTAATTTCTGCCCTATTGAAATTAAAAACAAATAAAGAATTGCTACAGGGTGACGGTGCATCGTAATATAAGTAATAAATTCATGGTAAATTATATTTATACTGAAACAAGGAGGCACCATGTATCTTTGGTGATTTATACACACAATCTGCCAAGTTACTGAGCTAATATTAATTTGTGGGAGACATCAACCTTGCTCTGCAAGATAATTTAGATTATTCCTTGTACGATTCCAGTGCATTCACATGAAGCTGCGGGAACAATAAAAATATTAATAAAGGACTTAAAAATGGGAATGCTTATGGGAAAGGAAAAGCCCCATACATCCCTGAATAAATCCTGTTCCTTATATGCTGATTTATTTCTTAATTCTCGTTCTATTCTACTATGTTTTCTATAGGTTTCTAGCCTGTGTTTCATCACCATGGTATTTGAATACTTTTGGGTAGTCCATTAAGTAGCATGTTCATCAGATCATTATGCCCTGTCACTGAGGAGAGGATTAAATAGTGATATTGTATCTATTAATCTGGGAAACTGTGCTTCAGTTACAGCAGTCTGGAGAATGGATGAAGAGATGAATTTATTGGGTTATGGCTTTGATAGAATGTTGGTGTTGTACTTAATTTGGTATTTTTTTCTAAGATATTTGCCTTCTTTAAAAAATAAAACTATTTGAAAATCCACATACTGATATAGGAAAATTACTTCTCTCTTACTAGGTAATTATCAACATATAACAGTCATATAAAGAAAAGACTTTTAAAATCTGTCTGTCTATCCAAGGAGAAAAAATAAAACATTATTATTTAAAAACTAGATTCAAGTAAGCAGTCAATCTCCAAGGAAGAAGTGAGGAATAGAAAAATTACTGAAATATATTTAGATAAGAGTACATCCACTGTAGAGGAAAACAAACCAGAAAATTCTATCTCCGGGTAGTTAAAAAGGAAAAAATTCCATCTGCCAACACCTGAGATAGGAGGAGAGACAAATGAACGTCAACCAAAGTTATGATAAAATATTAAAGAAATGTTTTAAACTATTCCCATGCAGCATTCACACTTCCCTGCATGTACGTGCACAGGGACATAGAATACTGTGCGGTTAGATTATATTGGCTTGCTGGAGCTAGATGGAAAAATTCAGAAGTTATGTAAAGGTTTTCAAACACACGTATTGTGTCCCGGTAGGAGAAACAACTGTTGGGAACGGTGACATCTAAGAGTTCTATAAATTTTTAATAAATCGAATTCGTTCCTTTTTTGAAATCTTTTGACTACATAATTGAGAGGAAAGTTTTCCAGAGTGATGGTGTTCTGCAATCTTTGTTGTTTTAAAAAAGTAACAAATATTTTATGAAACTAACCTGTTAAGATACTTGTCTTCATCAAGTTATGCATTTTTCATTTATCTTTATTTTAAAAGCAAAAGCTTAAAACCTAGGATGGGAGAAACTAGCAAGACTTGTATATTCAGCTGAAACAACTTTGTGGCCAGAGTTTTCCAGGTGTTGTTAATGAGATCATGATTATAACAGCAGCCAAAGGCGCTGAAATGTGTATTGGAAGGCGGCTGTTGGCAAAGCAGAAGGGGCACCGAGTGGCTCAGCATCTGCTTGGACATGGCTCTTCCAGAATTATAAGGTAGAAGTTTACAACAGGAGATTGTCCCACAGTGTAGTAAGTTTAATGCTGCTTCTCTAATTACTGATTCCCTTGTAATGGAGCCCCAGGCTGGAATGGGAAATGGTATCACATCCGGGGTCGTGCCACCTGGGCTTGGGCATCCCTGCTCTGTTCCCAGCACCTTGTGTCATCAAGAAATAGATGAACTGGTGGAGTTAAGAGAAAATGGTGTGAGGGAAACCAAAAATAAATGTAGAATGCCCTTTGCATTAAAATACCACTGTAGGAAAATGTGGAGACAATTTCCTGAATGCTTCTGAGTGTGAATATTTCTCATAAAAGTAATGATGTTTAGTGGGTGCATTATATGTGCCTGCTTTGCAAAAGAAACAAAACTGTATAAAGAACAAAGTGCAAGCTTAGAAAATGCATTCATTCAGTGTACTGCTGTACTATCTACTCTTGACACTTGTAATTTGTTTATCTTTTGTTTTTACTGAAACAATTAGCTCACCCCCACTATTCTCTCTAAAAGTGTTGGTGATGAGCAGTTAATTATGAAATCACTTTATCACAGTTTCTTAAATGCAGTTTGTTGATTGACCAATGACAACATACTAATAATTACCTGTAACTCTTTCTGATTTATCTTGTTTTACAGTAAGCTACATCTAATAATAGCAACCTTGCTTTGCCGCCAACCCTCTGGAGACTTGCTTAAGTGATAATTACTTGCAGATCCAGCTCATTTGTGCCCTGATTCACACCCATTTAGCCCCAGTGAGGTCAGGCCTTTCACATTTGTGTTTTCCGTCTTAAAGCAAAACAGTATCTTGATAGAGAACAGAATAGGAAAAAGAAATACTGCAGGATTTGTGTATAAACACTGCCCATGGGAACAAGGGCTTTGCCTCACAAGTTCTTGAGTGTCTTCCTCAAGGCATCCCCGCTGGCCCAAGATAATAGGGACTGCCTTCCTTCTGCTAGGTGATCGGGTTGGGCTGAAGACTTGCAAAATTACTTTTGACCAGTTTCACAACCTGAAGCACAGGTTGCTTAATTTCTAAGGCTGAAGCTTCTGTCCAGCTATCTGTCCTCCAAAAAAACCTTTGCATCTGCTGGCAAGGCTCCTGAATGCGATGGGACAGGAAGAGAAGGGTTAGGAGCATTGTCATTTTGTCAGTTTTTGTTTGTTGTCATTTGTCATTTTGTCATTTTTCATTTGACAGGCTTCATGAAAACAGAAGCCAGGGTAGAGAAACTGAGCTCTGTTAATGCCTCTCCCTGAAAGGAATGGTGCTGCAGGGACTGTGCTTTCATTAGACATCAGCGAATCCCCTGGGGAAACAGCTGTTGCGAGTGCCTTGGCTCCGGGATGAGGAACCTTAAATCAAATTACACACACTATTAGACACTGGTGAAGCTAACCACAAGATGAAAAAATCCATTCCAAATCCAAGTTCCATTAGTTTTGCTACCCAGCTTCCCATTATGTGTGCAAGGGTCTGCTCCTGTGAGGTGCTGAACACCTTCAGCTAAAGTAGAGTCTGATCATTGCTGTTCACTTGCTTTCAGCCTCTCCTGGCTCTTAGGGGGATTTAAAGGGTTTTATGTTGCATAATCAAATCTCTTTTGAGTAGGCATTAGTGGAGAGGACATGGGAAATCATCCTATGACAGGTTTTAGTCATGAAATTTCAAAAGTGCTTTTGCCTGTGTGTGCCAAGGAAAGCTCCATATATTTGCATGCATTGTCTTTAGGTAGCAATGAAAAAGATAACTGACCACTTGGTTTTCTGGGAAAGGAAGGGGCATTATCAGGGAAGATACTGGAAAAGTTAATTAGAATACTGAATGAGCAAATATTTTACTGTCATTACTTAAGCTTTCCTAGGAAAAGAGATAACTTAACATTAATTGCCTATCAGAGAAATGGTGGAGGATTATGACAAATGAATATGCGAGATACAGGATGAACATTCAGATATGGGAGAAATAGGGCAAAACAAATAATATTAATAATAATAATTTATGAATGTATGTGTGTCGGAAATAGTTGAAAAATGTTTAAAAAATTTAATTAATCTTGTATGTGCGTGCATGCGCATGCAATTTTTTTATTGGATTAGCAGGGACATCTTTCAGAATTATGAAATACAAGCTGTATTCTCCAATACTGAAAGCTCTTATAATTGCCAGAAGTACAGTAAATGTCCCTATCATTCTCTGGGTTTAATCTCAGCATAATTAGCTCCTTGCACAATAGAGTGTTTAATTTGAATGGCTGCCAAGGCTCATTAAGTTAGAGAAGTAGTTCCTGAGATCTCTGTTGTTAAAATGGGGACTCTTATATGAGAGAATTTTCACTGGAGGTGTCACAGGGTTCTCTTTGATAGTCCAGTATTAATTTTAGGCAGGAAACTAAATATTTGAAGAGATACAGAAGCATCTTTCTACCAGATGCTAGAAGTTGGACTTCACACCTTGTTCAGAAATATATCTGCAGTCTAGCAGATCTTTCAGAGCAAACTGGGACAAAACCAGTATGCAATAGTATTGCCTTGAGCATTGAAAGAAAATATTTTTCTGAGGAGGGGTTTATATCCATTTTTGCTGATGATAGTTGTAAAATATGTAAAACGCTTTTAAAGTTGGAGAATAGGAACCCTTACAGAGAATATTATCATGATTTATTTGTAATAATTGAAATACTTTTATCAAATATTTGCACTCATATTAAACCGATGTTTAAGATGAATTCTTAATGCTGATTATCTCTGTTCTGCTTCTCTGAGTTGTTTTCCCAGTGTAGAAAACTATTTCCGATGCAGGTAGCTGGCACTGGGTCTACAGTGCTGAGTGAAGGTAATTGTGTTCCTCATGTTACCTGGCAATTACCTGTGACTCATTCTTACTGTCACCTAAATTGAAACAATGCTGGGCTGCATCATCTTGATGGAGCTCATATTGCGTTTTTTTTTCAGATTGGAATGCTAACAGTGCTACTTCATGTTACTTCTAGACGGTTTGAAACTAGATGTCAAAAGCTGTATCAAAAATGTTAGAAAAATCTCCAAAGCCAACCAGTGTGTTTGCAGAGTTTGAGACTGATTCTGTGCAGAAATGCACATTTCTTTACGCTATTGGGACCTTAGCTATGTTGCCTGTTGCTTAAGGTGTAAGATAGCGATGTAAATACCAGCTGATATGAAGGAGAAAAAAAAAAAAGCTTAAAAAACAACTGACATGTCTACAGACCCTATTATTTCTCTCTGAGTTTGGATATTTTGTTCCTTTCTGAAGCCTGATCTTTCTTTGATTTATAGAGCAGGCGGTGTCTGTGCTTTTATCATGTGCTTGGTGATGGTCTCAGGACAATAGAAATTATATGATAAAAAAACAGTGAAGAATCAGACCCCTCTAGAAAAGAAACTTACTATGTTCATTGCTGACAGCACTGAAGGCTGAAATTTGAGAAAGCTATACCAGATGTCTTTACATATACATCTTGTACTTCCTCACACTGCCTTGTGTTTCCTATCTCCTGAGATTTCACAGCACTAGCCCAAGACTAATGGACACGGTTTCCATTTAAATTGCCTGAAACATACAGGAGAGTTACTGTTGTGGTCCGTCATGGTTTATGCATACGTGAAATAAATAAAAATGTTTCTGTGGATCACATTTCTTTGGACGTGGCACATTATCTGCATGAGATTCTCAAATGCTTTTCCATAGTAGTTAGTATGCCAGTGTGGAAAAATCCCATCTTGTCTCTTATTGAGACAGTCTGGGAGAAGTTTACAGGCATCATCTCAAAAAGCCTGAATTCTGTTCCTGACACTCTGGTTTGTAGGAGGAGCAGCTGCCTCGTCTCTGTTTCTAGTGTCCCTGTGATCCTTCTACTATATTATTTTGAATATTACTTGCTGGCTCTGTGAGGTAAGGACTGTCTCTTCCTCTGTTTGCACAGGACACACTGGGACCCTGGGCTCAGCTGAGCCTCTAACTTCTACCAGAATATCAACATAATTAGTACTAGCTTCAGACCACAGAAGGATGTGGAGGATGAATTATTTGTTTATTTAAGAAAAGCCTAAAGAGCTTAGATGGCAAAATTTTCATTAATTATACATTGCCTCAAAGTGGCTCTTTACATTTTCTTCTTACTCCAGTACAGTGATGGAGCTGTGGATATCACTGTTTTTTAGTGTGTGATCCCCTTGCACCACAATTAAATGAGTCTCAGCTTCATCTTTAGAAAAATACTAAAATGGCCGTAGAGGTCAAACTAGAGGTCCGTTCAGTCAAGTATTTTGTGTCTTTTAGTAACACGATAACACAAGCTACTGAATAGGGAAGAGCGTAAGAGGGCGGCGATGTGTCTGCAGCCTGCCCTGCCAGGCAGCGATGGTCTGTGGTTGAGGGGCTTCTTCAGCCAGAGCTTGTGTCTGGCTAATTGTTTTTAATAGCGCTTGATTGGATTTTCGCCCAAGCATTTGTCTAATTGACTTTTTGCACCATTTTAATTTTTTTTGGCTGCTGCAATGTCCTGTGGCAATGTATTAGGCAAAAGGAAGAAGCATTTTTTTGTTGTAAAGCTACTGCCTCATAATTCCACCTGATGCTCTGGAGCTCTTGTGTTGGCACAAAGCGTGAGCAATAGCTCTGTATTCATCTTCTCCGTGCATTTTCTGATTTTTAAAGACTGCTAGTGTATGCCTCTCTCACTGCTCTGAATCATCTCTTTTCCAGGCTCAGACATTTTTTTTCCTTCTTGAAACAGAAGCCATTGCGTACCCGTGCTTGCCCTTCATGCCTTTCCTGAAAACTCTTTTCCATCCTTTTTGAGAGGAGCGAGCAGAACTGCTCCCAGCATTCAGGATGTGGGTTTGTAAGATGGTTGTGATGGTGATTCACTCTTCTCTCATTCTTTCATAGTAATTCCTTGGGTTCTGTTTGCCTTCAGGCTGCTGTGGAGCATGGAGGTGACACAGGGAGAACTACCGGCCTAAGTGATTACTCTGACGTCTTCCCTGAATATTAACAGCTAATTTCAAGTCCATCATTGTATATATAATTAGGCTTGATTCTGCATTGATTGTCATTGAATTTCATCTTCTATTTATTGCACAGTGTTGTGAGATCCTTGAACGACTCTTTGCAGTCATTTTTGATGCAAGACAGGTGGCAAGATCTGCTGATCGTCAGACTCGTTTATTTTTAAATTATCCGCAGATAACTTTTAAACTCATTTTCCCAGTTAAATTAAGATCTGAGCATCTTGTCTTGAGTGGGAATCCCTTCAGTGTGTCAACTTCTTTCCATGGAAGAACCTGTCCGTTTATTTTACCACTGTTTGTTTCCTATTTTTAAACAGGGTTGTATCAACTTAATATGCCAATGTGAACATGTATTTATTTGGAAGTATTAGCGCTACCCCACCTAGGGGTATGCTTATTTTAGGTAAAAGTACGTTGTGTTGTTGCAAATTAAGTTAAGTGGGAACATGTTTAAGTTCATTCACCCTCATATTTTCCCTACTGGGATTTGCACCAGTTTAATGCAAATGGATTAGAATTTAATTTAAGTTGATATCATAGTACGTGAGAAACCTTTACAGAGATAAGCATATGTGGAGCTGACAGTAGCATTTAATTCCAAAATGTGAAAAAAAAAAAAAAAATCAATGAAATTTATTTTTAAATAAATTGGGGCCTTAAGGCAGCTGTTTAATATATAAAGCTACTGCTCTGAATTTAAATTCTCTAGATTTGTCTGAGTCACCGAATTCAGCTAAATATTTCAACAGTTAATAAAACCCTACCATATATTATTTTTTAAGGATCTCGGAAGCTGTCATTTAGAGATCTCTTTCTCTTCATCAAATAATTAAGAGCAATGAACTACAGCAGCCAATTTTAAAGTCAGGATAATGCTGGTTATTCTATATTGTTATTTTAAAAACAAAACCAAATAAAAATAACCAATGACACATAGATGCTTAAAATCTTTAGCTCTCCCTGCTTACAGGCTCTGATTAAGCCAGTGAAAGCAGATTGGATTTAAAAAGGTTGGGGAGGGAAATGAAAGTTGCTCAAGGAAATCACAGAAGAAAGTTGTAAAGTTAGAAGTCTATGTGAGTTGAGGAGCTGTGAAGAAGATACAGCTTTCATCCTAAGCGGGTTTTTAAAACTAAGTATCATCTTGTAGTTTGTAGAAGTGTAAAACTGAGTTTCTTACCTTAGTACTGCTCAGTACACATAGTTCACTTGGCAGTCTTTAGAAGAGGTGATGTCCAAGGCCGAGGGGCAAAGAGCATATGAATGCAAGAAGTGATTGTCCCATGGGACTTTGCACCTCCGGTGGATATCCTGGCAAGAAAGGTCCATTTAGACATACTTTTAATGACCACCCACATGTTGTTAGAAAACGTGGAAAGGTAAATGTAGTTCCAGGACGAAACCATTGACGGTGGGTTTGCAGGCCTTTTGCTCCACATGTCAGGTGTGGGAATGGCTGTGGAAACAGCTCCTTGTGGAGAACGTGTAGGTCTGTCTGCCCGAGGGCAAGTGAAAAATTGCAGGATCATGTGATGAATTGTACTTGTGCCACAAATGTCATTATATTATACTGCAGTAGAACTTATTTTGGCTTATAGTATTTTATGTTGGAGGTTTTTTGTGTTTAGGTATGAGAAGCTGCCTGCAGCACTGCAGAAATTTGAAAACCCCAAGGTGTAGGCAGAGCTGTTCTTACCAGCACAGTTATTTTTTTTAATGTATTGTGTGCTTTCTTTGGATTTTTGTAGAGAGAAGACAGAGTTTAATGTGACCGAGGGATTCTAGCAGAAAAACAGAAGTGGGACAAGGTTTGCAACTACTGATAGTCTACAAGGAGAATCTTGTGTTTGCCTTTTGCTAGAACTGTTCTTCAAGCCAGTGCCGCGGCTGTTCTTCCATTAGCCCAGTGAGACAACTGCAAAATATAATATTGATTAGACATAAAAGGGAGAGCGTGGCCCATAGTCCTGCAGTTCTGGGTAGACAAATTCTGCCGTTCCTAGTGCTAATGGCTAAATTATGACTTCGGCCCTGTCAGGCCGAATCTGGCCCTGCTGGAATCAATAATGCAGTTGGAACGGAGCTATATTTTGCCTTTCATCTCCATTAGGTCTGGGGGTTGACAGTAGAGAGTAGGAATTGGCGGTTTGCCTCGGACTACAGAGATGGCCAAAAGTATGAAAATACAATCTTGTTGTTCGCTCAAACAAACGTCTGCCACAGGCTACTGAATCTTATCTCACTTGTTTTGCTTGTGAAATATTGTTTGAACTGCAGTGATTACTCAGCCGTTCTTTTATTTCCATTCATATTTTATCTATATCCTTCCCAAAGGAGGAGGGGAGTTATTTTATGCTTAATTAAGTGTAAATAAGTGATTGCCTGGTTTTGGTGTTTTTGTTTTGTTTTGGTTTGGTTTTTTTTTTAGTTTTCTGGGCTTTTCTTTATTTACATGCCTGCTTTTGGTCTGTGCTAGAAATCTGATCTATGGAGGAACTGGCCTCTCTTAAATAAGTGAAAGCTTCATCAAAGCACCAATCAATACATGCACGGAGTTCCTGGGTGCTAAGTAAACTAATGAAGTGCTATGTGTACCCTGCCAATAAAAGGTGAAATATGGTTCCTATTTTCCTAATATTACTCTTGGAGCTTTGCAGCTGGAACTAAACTGCCACTTTTCTTGTAAATTGAGTTGTAAAGTGCTCGTGCCAAAATGACAAGGAGCTGCTTGAGAAGTTGGATGAATACAAGCCTTCCTTTGGCCAAATTACTGGGAGCCCAAGTTTAAGTGTATTGTGAGGGTGAAGAATGTATCTGTTGTGTTCTCTGGGTAATGTGGACCAAGTTGGCCATGATCCACTGAACTCCAAAAGGGATTACGTAGGGTTGAGATTTATACAGGAATTGGAGTCTGCAGAGAGTTTGACAGAGAAGGTACAGCAGAAATTGGAGACCTCTTCACTGCTCTTTTCTGACACTTTTTCATCATTTTGTTTCCGGCAAAAAGATTGTAAGTCTTAGAGAAACATGGAAAGCAGCCACAGACTGCTTGGATATAGATATGTCCTGTAAGAACTAATACGGTATTAAATACAAAGCCTTTTTATCTTCGTATTGATTATCCCAGATAGTATTAAAATGGAGAAATAAAATACCATTTACAAATTCCTATAACTTTTTACTCTCTGCCTAGTTATTCCCAAATTCTTCACAATAGTTCTTTTGTTGTCATTGGTTTTATTTTGTATCTGGAAGTCCAGCAGATGATCCCCTCTTGCCCCTGTCTAGATTTAGTGGATAAGCATGTTCATCTCTTTCACTAGAAGTAGTTCACTTACATGAAGATTTTGATCCTTGTTTTCTGCAACCTCTCACTTCCGTATAGTCAAGTGGTTGTACAGAAATGTTAGCTTTCATTTTTAATACAAAAGAAGTGGTTTCCTGGCCTTCCGCTTGGAAATATAACTGCAGTGTGCTTCTAAATTATGTCCTTTGATAATCTCACGGTAATATTTCTTCTTCTTTTAGCTTTGATGAAGAGTCTCTATCATTCTACGGGTATTAGACTATTGCTGTAGTTGGTGGTAGAAACTTAACAGTTACGCTCTAACATGTAAAAATGTTCATTTGTGCTGTTCAGAGTTTTTGGAAAAGTAAAGGATAACTAAAATAGCTTTCATATTTTTTTGTGTTACTGACAAAAGCTGGTATGTATATATTCAAGGTATTTTATACTTGTAATGCTACAGCTTTTCTTACTGCACAGCTCATGGCAGACCCTTTTGGGGGACCGTGGGCTCTGTGTTCCCTGCAGCGTAGTAATCCTTTCAGCAGCTTTTGCAGAAGATGTTTCCTTTGTGCATTCCCTGGCTGGCACAGGGTAATGGTGGAATATGGCTGTTTTTTTCTTGTGAAATCGCTGGGGGATTAGGTGCTTGGAGTAAGTTTTGGAAATTCCAGTGTACTGTGCTTTTTCTCAAGCAGCAAGGAGCTATCAATAGATAGAATTGCTGTGCACGGAGAGGAGGTTAGTAACGCTATTATCACTGCTTTTTAAAACAAAAGATTATTATTGTCATGACCAATGAAATCATCTTTTATTTCCATTCTTCATATATATCTGTGGGTTTAAAACAGGTGAAGGTTAAATCTGGCCAATATAAGGTCTTGGACATAGCAGAATTTTAAATAGCCAATTACAGAAACTAGAGCTGACTGTATTTTTGTTGAGTGTTACCATAAGAGCAGAAAATGATGGAAACGGCTTTTTTTCCCAAAGGTAACATAGTTTTAGATACTTTGTCTAGGTTCCTGTTTCTCTCCGTTGGTTTGGGAGGAAGGCAAGATGACTGATGTAAATGTTTTTCTTAGGTGGCTTAGGTAAGGCTGGACCCCAGTGTGCTGTCTGTGAAACAAGGCTGAGGAGATACAATTGCATTTGACTGTGGGGCACTCTCACTGCTTGGGCTAGAGAAAAGCATAAATTTGGTCTCCCTGAGGAGTTCCCCACTCACCAGAATGGAGTAACTGCTGCTGATTACTACAGCACTAATGTGACTGCGAATAGCTGCCACTTCACATGAAAATTGGTATATTTGTGTGAGGTATCTGTTGTTGAAATTTTTTAATTGAACATTTTTATCCCTTAAATCTAAACATTAGTATAAATCTATGGTCCAAATGGGTAGTTTTGTGTCTATATATGTATTTGTTTCAAAAAACTATTGCATGTGGTGATGTGATGGAAAGACATTGTACTATGTCATCTTCTGAGACCAGCACATGTGTTCTGGGTAACAGCAAGTCCAAGTCAGGAGTCTTTGGTAAAGTTACGTTGTTTGGGACACGTGGTTGAACAGGGTGATAGAAGAGAGACCCTAGGGAATGGTTCTGTCCTGGTGGGCATGTGAAGCAAATGGCATAGCAAATCCTTTTCCTCGTACTAGAATAAGACAGCATATTGTTGAAATACACATTTGTGATTTTTAAAGGGATTTTTTAAGGCACTGCGTTTTCCTGACCACTTTGTGTAACATTAGTCTGTGCGAGCAGATGTTGGAAAGAGAAGAATCACTGTAATTATGAATGGAGAACTCAGCCCAATTAAAAGGAAAGGGAATAACATGGGCCGTGATTATAACATACATCGCTCCTTAATTTGTGTACTTAAGTTGTTTAGTTTCGTGCTTGCTGAATATGTTTCTAAAAGATAACTTTTCACAGTTTTCTTTAATAAAGACATCCTATGCTATTTAAGTTACTGGGATGTGCTGCCACTTTAAACTATGTCTGTTAAAATTTAGTACAATATTTTTGTCCAATTTTTTTTAGCTGTTTTAACTAAGGTAGCACAATTTACTTTTGTTCAGCCCAAAAGCAGAAGTCATAACTTGATTCAAAAACTACAAAATAGCTAACATTATTTTTATATTAAAATTTCTCTGGTTTGTTCATATAGAAGCATTATAGAACTTAGTTTTATAGCTGCTGATGTGTTAAATGGCCTTATGGGTTAATGGTGATTAATAACTGAACAGAAGGTATAAGAGGGTAATTAAAAGTCAGATTTTTGTTCAAAAACTATGTTACTAGATTCCTAACAAATGAACGTAACAGATGTTTTTGTGTTCAGACTTTTATCTTGATAGGTGACACATCATTATCAACAACTGTTGATTAAGAGCATTTAATACCCTAGGGACATGATGTAGAGGTGAAGAAGCCTTCATTGGAATATACTTAACATCTGTGTGAGTTTAAAATTTAAAAGCTGTTATTTGGACTCTTTCTTTCTCTTTCTTTTTCTTTTTTTTTTTTTTTTTTTTTTTTTTTTTTTTTTTTTTTTCCTCTTTGCAGAAAAAGCATATGTATTCATTTGCATGAAATACCAGCACTGGAAAATGTTACATAGAGTCAGCTCATCTTGGCAAGTTCGGTAAAATTAAATGTCCCATTTAACTTCCCACACCATCTCCAAGTCTTTTAAGTTTGCAAGTTATCACAAACTCAGAAAATAATCAAAAGTTTCTATATTTTGTTCCTTTTGGTAGACATTAAATTGAAAGCATTTTCTGTGGCTTTCTCTTGCTTTCAGATGCATGGATGTGAGTCATCACATATTTTCTCAATTTTTATATGGTGCAAAGAAATAACGATCAGTGGGTAATTTTGTAAATTGACCCATAGCACACGACCTTCCATTTTCTCAATGAAAGTCCAGAGCCTAAGAGCAGCAGAATGTATTTCGAGAGCTGACTTCACTTGGGTAGAGTGTTAGCATGTTGCGTTGTTGACAGAAAATCTCACACAGCAATTTGTTACAGTTGAAGTTCCGGGCTCTGTGGAACTTTCAGTTCTTTCCAATGGCAGATCCATAATGGGTGTTGGGTTACACAGCAAGGTAGAGGGGACAGCCAACAGTACTTTGTAAGAAATACTGTAGCTCGGGGAATTAATTAGATTGGTTTTGATAATCTTCAGTTATTAAAGAAAAAATAAAGTGTGTTTTATTTTAAAAGTTTCATTTTAAAAAGATGCTTTATAAAATTACTGCTTTTTATGAAGCATTGGTTTGCTATTATGCTGAACTCCTCATGTCTCAGTTATGAGTTTTTGCTTATATAAGGCATTTAAGAAAGCAATATATGACTTGGTTGCTGCCTATAAATTCAAATAAATCCTCCACTGAACTATTTAGGGGCAATAGACACAGACTTTTGGGGGAAGCGGGACTTCATTACATCCCTGAATGCATTTAGATACATTCAAACAATGTTAAAAGTTTTGTTTAAACTGACAAATGCTGGAATATCTCTGAGTCAAAGCAGCAATTAGGGCAAATAGACTGTGCAGATAGAGATGTGAATCCCTGCAGACTCAGATAAAATCCGGTTTTATGACCCCATATACTGGTATACAACTTTCTGACCTCATGCAGATGGAAAATGATGCCGGAAGATGAGTTCTGCTGCTCTGGTGCTAGTTCCCACACCCGCTGGATATGGGACGTGGGAAACTTCAAATACAGCCTGTGAAAAGCCAAGGCAAGCAGTGAGCTCTGCCTGGAGATGGGGGTGTGTGTGTGTGTGTGTGTGAGATGCCGTGGGACCCGGTCTGAGCCCTGATGTGCTGCTTGTCTCTGACTGCAAAGGGGCTTCTGAGGCAGGGACCGTTCTGAACAGCGTTGAGCCCTGGGCAGGGGAATACTTTTATGTGACGGATACAAATTCTTTAGCTGGGTAACTTTGTTGGGATAAATAATGAAAGATAACTATCTCTGCAGTGATGAGAGAGGGAAGTAGGAGAAATTGCCCAAACTATTGGTGTTTTTTCTCCCCTTTTCTTTTGATGATGGAGTATGGGGTGCCATACATGCTTAGCTACTTAAGAAAGTGGAGCAGAAAAAAATCCCAATAATAACAGTATTAAATTATTTGTGGGTGTTTTTTGAGAAGCTGTCAGGAAATACTTTTCTTGAAAAACAAGAGCAGATGAGCAGTGAGGACAGGAGACGTTCCTTTTTTTTTAACACCTACAATTTCTAACCCCTTATAACCCTTGAGGTTGCCTTTCATGACCCATAGAGGCATTATGCTGGTAAAACACTGCTCTGTTCAGACTGCAGATGGCAAAATCCATGTTTCAGTTGTTAAGAGCAAAGCGTACATGCAGATGTGTAGTACATTCCTGCAGAGTTCATGCAGGTGTCTGAGTCTATAGTACGCAAATATTGGTAGTTGTGCCTTTTTCACAGTGTGCAAACTGAAGTGAGGACCCCCAGCCCTATAGCCCTAATCCCCTCTAGTACCATGACTACCTCAACAAAAGGGTGCCATGGATAGCAGTTTCTCATTCATAAAGGCTCAGTGTGCTATAAAAGCAAATGTTCAATTCATGTATTTCTTCTGACGTTTAGAAACATCAACCCAATCTTCACATCCTGCTAGAATAACGCTAACTTCTCGATTTAGGGGAGTGTCTCCTGCCTAGGATTTTCACAACAGCAGAGTTTGTTGCTAATTCCCTGCCATAGCCCTTGTGAAATGTAGTGAAGGTTTGCTGAGGGGGCATGCAGGCATCATCGTGGTTGGAGTGGACTGACTGTCCACCCTGCCCAGCCTTGTGTTGAAGAGCTGTTGTCCAGCTGTGTCTACTTGTTTGTGTCTTAGTTGCCAAATGTTATTTCATTGAGGCTGACTAGGTGATTGGCATGTCAGATTCACACAGGAAAAAAAATAAATCTTTCATCTTGACCTAAAGGGCTGTCGGAGTCCCTAATCAAAGGAAATTGCTTCTGCCTTACTGGAGAGGAAAGTAAAAGCTTTTGGGTCTAGCATCATCTCACAGCAAGGATTCTTCAGAAATCTTGCTTTCAGCATCCCTTTAATTGTGCCCTTACACTTTCCTCCTGAAGTGCTTACCTGGAAGAGTTAAATTAATCACCAAATCCTGGTGCCGTGGCTGATTTTGTGTTGTTTTTCTTGTGCTATGAGATGATTTAGCTGACTGGCCAGGCCTGGCATCTTGAAATCCAAACCAGTCTCTTGGCATTTTTTTATTGCTTTGAAATGTTGGTTAACATTTAGTATGTAGTATTAAATATTACTATACCCTGGGTGTTCTAAAAATTGATAAACCCATTAAGAGAAGTGCAGGGCAGGTGAGCTTTCAAATAATGGCTTCTCAGAAACATTAAATATATTTTATATGTACTGGAGACTTTTTTTTCACGTGGTAAAACTGACTGGGAATGATTCGGTTGACATACCTGTTTAACTGAAAGTCTTTGTTAGTAATACATCTTCACGTACATTTCAGTTAAAAATTGTTTCAGATTTGAATTCAGTGGGTTTGAACTGACACAAAGGGGAAACCTCCCCTCCCAATGTTTGTACAAGAAATATACATCCTTCTCTCTTTCTATAATTGGGATATGATGGAAACTACCAGTTGGAAATGCAATTCTGAATTTTTCCTTTCATCTATCTATTTGTTCAGTTTGTTCCCATCCGTCCCACTGAAACTATGCAACAAGTAGTAAATTAGCTGGCCCCACTAAACATTATTTCTTCCTAAAAATATTTAATAAGCTTCTTCCATAGTTAAATATGAATGTTCAGAACTTGGCTATGAAATATTTACCCACTATTAAGCACATTATACTAAACATCAGGGGGGGTGGTTTCAGGTTTTTTTCATCTCAAACTCGCTTTCTTTTCTAAAGCGGTGAGATGATTACCAGTTAGCCTCAGTGACGTGAAGTTGTCTTGTTTCTTAGAGGTGAAATATTTTTAGAAGTTTTTAGATATTTCCAGCAGATTGCATTACCATACATTCAAATTATCTTATTTACTAATAGTTGAAAAAGTGCTGAATTCTATACATGATTTTGAGTAATCAAAGGGATATGTTGTCTTCTTTCAGGAAAAGTGCATAAATTTTTGTTTCCATATGTCTTTTTATGACAGATCACTGTGATCCTAGTAATGCAGATAGTATATTTCACCCTTGCCTGAATCAGAGTAGTTTTTCAGATCTACCAGCTCCTACATTGCTCATCTTGTGACACTGAGTTGATTTCTCGGAGTCTAAACATCTGTCAGAAGAATCCAAGTGTGGAAGGAAGGACTCGGTAATGCAGTCTGCGTGAGTCTCGTCCCACGGTTCAGTCACTCACGCGATCCTCCCCATTGCTTTTCAATGTGGGTCTGTGCACTGAAGATCTGTGTGAGGCAGTGGTCACTATTCTTTTATTTGTAAATTAAATGTGGAGCTTTTCAGTTACTGAGAATGCGGCAGTCTGTAGAAAGGGGCATGGCACAGTAGGGTGAAACAGCTACCTTCGTCTCCCTTTTCCATCTGCATTTTGTGACATATTCTAAAGACTGAAAGGTCATAACTACTTTTAGACTGATCTTCCAGAGCACTGGGGAAAATGTGAGCCAAAGGAGGGAGCTCTCTAAGCTGAATATTGTACTAGTGCTCATGCCTTGAAATGCAAGCTAGTAAATACTGAAGTTTTATAAATTTTTTTCTTGGATGTGTTTTTTGAGTTAATAAAGCATCAGTATTAATTTCTGTGTTATCCATAAGTGCATACACATCTGTTTATGCAGACAATCAGAAGTATATGAGATCTCAACCATGCTATTTATCCTACAGAGAGATGGCCCTTTTCTGCCTTGTCTTTTTTACTAGCACAGTTCAGCAATGAGTCCTAAGCATCGATCAGATAGAGCAAATAGGAATCAATTATGTTTTATGAGGTTAAATGGACCATAATGAAAAGTCTGTTGATATAGCACATATTTATTATAATTAATCTATCTAAAAATGGATGATACTGATATAAAAATAATGTTAGCAATATCAGTGTGACCTGAATACTAAACTCCTTTTGAGGTCATACCATTATATCTGCTCCTCTCGGGCAGGGCAAGCAGGAATGAAATAGTTGTATTGGTGTGTTCACAAGGTCTGATTAGGATTTTTATGTTTATGTGGTTATTCATTAGAGAATTCAGCAGGAACTGCCAAATAATTTTGTAGCAAGAGTTCTGTGAATTCTACAACATTTCTATCCACAAGATAATATGCAAAGAAAGTTCATCAGGAAGTGTGCCAGATGATAATTTCTTTGCTCTGGTAAGTAAGAGATGCTCGTTCTGTATGGGTTCTGATGCTTTGAATCTGTTTCACTTTTCATCCAACAGCTTCAAGTAACTTTACGATTCCAAGTTTCTTGGGTAACAGGAGCTTAATTTTAAAATATGTCGAGCTATTCTCCCTTTCAGTCTTTTCAGTCAGATTTACAGGTGATAGGAGCCTCTGGAAATAAGACACGTGTTTGCCAAATTCCAGGTTGTTCCTGACCTGTAAGTCACACTAATGGCCACCAGGAACTGTGCATTTAGCAGAAGAGCGAACTAATTTCATTTTGTATGCTGTAAAAATGCAAACCAAGCATAGCTGTAACGATAATAATGCAAAGTGTAACAGTAATACTGTATTACACTAACCCTTTGACCCAGTGGCATTTAAATCTTAAATATTTATGTATTAATGTTCTTCGAGAGGTTTCCTTCAGGATTGGAAAGCGACGAGTTCAGGGGAAGAGTATGGGAGTGTTTTCATCTTATGTGAGGAGAAATGTTTACTGCAGAATTTCCTGCTGCTTCTAACTGCCTACCTGATAGTGGTTATATTTAAGTGTTGATGCTGTTGCACTACTGAGAAAATAAATGTTTAATTTTAGTGGGGTTTTTTTAAAAAACAGTATTTGTCTGTAAAGCAAACCGATACTTTATAGATTTTTCTTCCTTGCTTCATTTTTTTTAATTAAAGTTTAATTACGGATTCACATTCCAGAGTTTGTCATCGTTTAGCATTAGTTTTTCCTTATTAAACTGTAACCACAAATTTCACATGAGGACAAAACAATTGCCCTTTCATTTCAGATTACAGATTTTTGTCATTATGATTGACTTGAATATGCTAAAACCCAGTGAGATTTGAAGACCCTTTGATGTTTGTATTTCCTCTTAGAATGGTGCATAAAACAATAAGGACATTTTTCATTCTTTTGTTCATATCCTTAACATTAAATCAAGACTATAAGCTTTAAAGACAAATAAACATTTGTAATCATTCTTTTTTTCTATTTAACAAATCATCATAGATCTGTAAAGTTCTGAATCATTACAGAAGTTGGCAGAGCATAGTCAGAATGACTTCTGCAATGCAGAACATAATGGAGATTCTTAAGCAAAATGCATAAAGATGTGGGAGTCCCACATTGATCTGATTTTTCTTAGAATTACGTTTAGCTAAACTCAGTCTCTTTATCATTTATTCAATAAACACTGTTTATTAGCATTGGTTTTTCAGTTACTCTACCTCTGTATACTGTTAGTTTATCTTGGTTAAATTTTCTTAGTATCTGCATAGTCATGTTGATAAAAGATCTCCTTAGCACATTTGGTCCCCACCAGTATTTGATAGAAGGGCTTCTTGGGAACTCAGGGCATGAATGCAGGAGGAAATGCCCAGGTAAAGTCATCAGCTCTATGGTTTTACTGTATTTACAGCCCTTACAGTAACCATGAGGCGTGTTTAGGAAGCAGTGCTTTGCATTTGGCCTCTGAAAAAAAATTGTAAGCATTGGCAGCTGATGTTTTCCACGTTCACAACCTCACTCACCTTTTGTTAGCATTTTGTATGTCCCTGACTGAGATGTGCTTTGCGTAGACTACTGTCTGAGCCATTGCTGCCTGTATGCTCTTCCCTTTTATACCCTGTTCCCTAAAGCAAGGCTTGGGTTCTGCCATAGCTAGCTCAGGCACATCCTGCCGAGTCACTGCCAGTTTGAAGCACTGCTCATGCTTTGCTAGACGCTTTTGCTGATGCCTGGTGAACACGCTTTCTTTTGGAGACTTAATAGATGAATAAACAAAAGAAAACCTCTTACAGCATACAGGAAGAGGACTGTGTGGAAGAGCACAGTGCAGCTTCTAACCGACAGCTTTGTGTTATTGCCTGCAGAATCTATTGTTGGAATGGAACATGTTGCATGCAAAAAATTGACTCTAATAGTCTTGATAATAAGCAGAGTCTGAAGAGGTAGCTTATTCATATAGTATAATAAGTTAATCTTGTTAGCGTGAGTTTTATCTAGCTTTGTAATTACTGAATTTGGTAATTTCCTCTTGGATGTTCCTCTTCCTTTTATTCTGTGCATGGTCTGCAATAACTTTCCCCATGCTTAACCTAGAGCTAGAAGATACAGAACAGTTGTAGCCCCTTTCTGCACAATTCAGAGCTGTAAAAGTCTGTAGGGGGTTCTTCATGTCTCTAGTCCTGAAATGGGCTCTACCCTGTCACCTTTTAATGACATGCAAGATAAGTAATTATTTTTTTGTGGTATAGAGATGTCTAGTCCTTATGGCTGAATTCATGGTGGTGTGTTGCGACTGTGCTAGGATGCTGTGAGCAGAGAGTGGCTGTGGTGCTCCTTGGAGGAAGGGGCTCAGCCTGGCACAGGGCAGGGAGGCTTGGTGCCTTCCCTTCTGCTTGGGCTGCAGCTGCTTTCAAACTCCTGTTTTTTTTTTTTTTTTTTTTTTTTGGTTAACTAAAAAGCGGCAATGAAATTTTATTGAAAGCATTAGCTTTCTTTGCATTACTGCAGTGGAAAATAATTACCAAGAAGATCGGACCGGGCAGCCAGGCCATGATTCTCAATTGCAATGCATGGCTTTTCATCTTCATTTTAAAAAGCTAGATTGATCCATTAAAATGTATATTTTAATTTTATCAAGAGTGCTAGTCGCAATTAAAGAGCCACTGAAGGTCAGCAGTAAAAGGCTTGGAAGGGTGGGAGCTGTCACCTGAGAATGTCAAGATTATAGCTTCCTGCAGTAAAACTGTGGACATTTGAAACGAGTGTAAATAAAAACTTATTCTTGGCAGACGTCTTTCAAGCTAGGATGTTCGATTCCTCCCTGGGGAGCTCATTATCTCTTGAGTGTGCTCATCTTTACATGGGCTTCTTTTTGACATTGGGGATGTATCTGGGTCTGTTCGCAGCTGCCTCGCGGTGCTCAGTCAGCCTGCGAAGGGTTGTACGTACGGTGTGCTGTACACAATTTTGGCACCATCTTTTCCTACACCTGCTAATCTGATGGGAACCTGTGGCTGTGACAAGTCTTCAGAAGGTGGTGCTGAGTGAGCTCCCAGCTGGGAGCTGTAATAACTGCTGTTGGGAGCATCCCAGCAGAGGGGAAGGTAGATGGATTTTGTTTGTTTGTATCTTTATTTCTGTGGGGAGGGGCAAGCTGTGAAAGCCCTTTTTAATCTCATCGTTTCCTCCTTTAATTTTTCCCCAGCACTTAAAAGGAGCAAATAGAAATGAGTAAAAGAGAGCTGGCTGCCCTCAGGGGTGTTGTGGTAACGTCCCTTCGGCTACTGCAGCTACAGAGGAGCTTTGTTTGGGAAGATAATTGGTATTTTCAGTTGTGGTTACATCTACAGCAGTGAGGACCTATAATATCTGTTCAATCCCTTTGCTGTCCCACACAGCTTGCTCCTTGGAGAAGAGGCTTTTGTGTGATAAACGGCAATAATATAGATATGCAGATAATCTACAAACACACGCACACACACACCCCTCCAAAAAAAGCAGCAGTAGCAGTGTGTCATCTACATTTCTTTTAAAAGACAAAACAATGATCTTGAACAAACACAGCAGAAAAGGAGAGGCTGCCTCCTCTTGTTTTTTTGTTGCCCTCAGCGTTTCCAAAGAGTGAGAGAATTTCTTGATGATTGGTTTGAGAACCTGGAGAATTGTGCTGAAACCCTGATTAACACACAAGTTTTTCAAGCCTCTCTAGTGCTTTCAGCGTGAAAGGAATTGGCATTTGCAAGAGAAAGAATCATTGTTTAAATAGCAATGTGAAATATCTTATTTATCTTATCATTTTCACTGCCTTCATGATTAAGGTGAATGCTTGAAGCTTGCAGTCTTCGTTTCGCGGTGCACTCTGAGCTTTATATGAAAAATGAACAGCTGAGACATTCTTTCCTTTTCAAATTTTTGTGATGGAAGAAGTGGTCTTAATTCTGTGATTCTGCGGTTGTGTTTAGGTAAAAGGAAATTAATTTTCGAGCAAGAAAACTGACCCTACTGGGAACCCATTAGAAAGTGCATAGGATGACACTGTCACTATTTTGATTTAGCATCATATACCCTAACATCTGCATCTAAGGGAACAATAGAGCAAATCTTAGGCAATGACATTGAACTGCAGCCAATTCTGTTTGCATTTACTGCCCCTAGCTGAATAGCAAAAAATAATTGCAGCCAATTCCTGAATTAATGTTCCTGTGCCTCTGTGGATTAGAAATTATGTGGGAAAATAAAATACAGTAAACTGCTTATCTACTGGAGTTAATTCTAATAAATCCAGAAGCCAAGAAGCAAAGTCAAGTTAGGGCAGAAATTTTTAATAAATACTTCTGTTCAGTAAATTGGGTGATGTATTCATATTAGATGTTGGTGATTAACTGTGTACCATCACACTGACAAGGAGGCATGATATTGGACAGAAGGTATTAAAATCCGTCATTTTTATATCGGTGGGGACAGATAACTTGTATCCAAGAGCAGAGCTGAGGAGTTGATTTCCACTAAGGATGAGTGCTGCTCAATTGTTTTGAAGGAGATGCATACCCAGCTGAGAGGCAAGATAGAAGACTACTGCCTCCTCTTCTGAAGCTCTTGTGTTGCTAGTTCTGTGTGATTGGAGGTCCAGTGTTTCAGGTTCAGTGTTCGGTCACCAGAAATTAGGTGTAAAACTCCACTCTGTGTAAGTGCAACAATGTAGGTGGTGTTTGAGCCTGGACTGTAATTCCAAGTAACCCCAAGTCCTGTAAAACTCTCAAGTGTCAGGGGAGTTCTGCATGGCCTCCTATGGTGGTTGTGCAGGAGAAGGATAGTGTTGTTTTAAAACTGGGAATATGATTAATGGATTTTTTTTTTTCTTTCCACTTTGTGAATTGTTGCTGTAATCTGGAATTTTAAATCAGAAGAGAACCCTAGAGTTTACTTTTTCTTCCTTGCTAACAGAGTAACAGAATTTTAATATATTCTATGGTGAAACTGTATGTCGAAAACCACTTTACACGTAATTACTAAAAATAATTGTCTTTTGAACTGTGCATTATGCGCAGGACTAAGCAGTAACACAGGAGTACTTCATTTGCATTTGTAATTCATGTTGCTATAATTGCACCAGAATAAAATCTAAAGCTTTAAATGTCTGTCTGTTCCTGTCCCTTAAATCTTCGTGAATAAATGTGACGTTCTTACCCTGACGATGAAGGTATAGACTCAGTTGGTTAAATATTTTAAAGCTTGTGGTTAGATCAATATTTCACAGGTCTGCGTAGTGTACATAGGATGTCGCAGGTACTTAGTCTCTTTGAAAGCCAGCAATTAGAGTGATACGGACTTTAAAGGTGCCTTCAGAAAAATCATCTTCTAATCAGGTGTGCTGGCTGACAGTGGTTGTGTTCTAGGTCAAAGCATTACTTACTGCTTAGTGAGCACGCTGCAGCTGTTGAAACAATATGAATTTGGTTGGTGGAGACATGCCAAGTAAGACTTGCATCTCCTTACTATGCTTCAGGAACTGTAGCTTTCAACAAGCCTCCTGCCCTGCAGTGGCTCAGATCATTGCATTGCTATGTCATGCTGAATAATTCGCAGCATTTAGCACTTAAATTGGCTCATTGCAGACAATCCAATTAGAATAAAGTCTATTATCATTTTGGAACCTTGGGATGAAATAGTGTTTAAGCGATGAGCGTGCTGTACAGCCGCCTGTGCTTCCTGTAGCTTCCCACTAGTCTTGCAGGTCTCATGTGCTGTGCTGAGATGGTGCCTGACGCTTACGGAGGGAAGCTCCTGCTCAGCCCTTGGTTGCGAGCTGCGTTTTCATCCGAAGATGTATGGGAAACCCGCAGTCTCCAGAGAGACCTGAGGTGCTTCATCTTTTTGTCCATTCATACGTAAAACTTTCTGAGCATTTTTCTTCTTGTCGAGGCAGACAAATTAAAATAGCTGGTGCTGCGATGTGAGCATTACGGCTGGTAAAAATTTGGCATGGCTCTGCTGGCTTGGGCTAAGCTGGGCTGTTTCCCATCCTAGGCTCAGGAAGCCATGCGTTCTGCTGTGAATTTGGCTGTTGACCTTTTGCACAGACTTTGAAAGTCAACAGAGGCCGTGTTTGAAAGAGATGCAGTAAGGTGTGTAGGGCAATTCACAACCACCTGAATGATTTAGACATTTAAATCACAGAGACTAGTTGGAAACTGAGCTACAGAGGTGCATTTGAAATCCCTGCTAGATGTGTATCTGTATTGTTGCACATCCATGCTGGGCCTTTAGCTTCTCTCTGCTTTAGGACATGTTATTTAGGTTGTATTTATTGGTGACATAGTGGGTATGAGTGGTTTTACCCCTCTTTCCCCCAGCTTGTACCCAGCTATGGGCTTTTTTCTTGTGCTAGTTTTAAGCTATGCAACGAACTGATTTGGGAACTGTCCCAGGTTAAAAATAACTCTTCTTCATCAAACTTCAGCAGATGACGTAGCTCATGCATTCAGCTATTTTTGCTTATATTCAGTAGAAAAAAAATTGTAATAAGGTAGATGGAAAACCATACATGAGCAAGCACCTACATTGAAGTGTTCTATATAAGCTAAAACACTGATGAGAGAATAATACGTGAATATTACATTATAATACTAATATTGATTCCTAATGTTTAGATAAGTCTCTTGGCACTCAGGATGCTTTAGCAAGAGGAGATAAGGGCCAAATCCATTAGCTCTGGTGAGATTTGGATCTGCTTACCTTTGGATTTCATGAAGTCAGGCACTTGCATCCTGAGCAGCCATTGCGCTGGGTTAAATACTGCTCTGCAGAGCAGGGGAGCAGTGACATGAGGAGCTCGTACAAACAGAGAAGGGAGTTTGGCAGTGAGAACATTTGTCAAGCGGCGAGATCAGATGTGTGTTCTGTATATCGTTCATCTTGTTGAACGGCTTTTCTTTACGTACCTTAGATCTGACTGTGTATCTAAACATACATGCATATAATAACATTTTCTCAGCCTTGAAAAATGTAGACTGGGATAGAATTTTTTTTTTTTTTTTGGTGCTTTGTATTTCAGTATTTGCCATATTCCTCTGTGACATTAAAAAAACTGTCAACAGAATAACAGTAAGCACGTTAATCTTCCTATCCAAGAAGCTATTTCATGCACGGTGTTTGGCATGCAATAGCCGCATATTACCAAAACCACCTGGATAAAAAGATCCTTTTTCTATTAAAAAAACCCAAAACACGAAAAACCAAACCCAAGTGTAAGTACTTATTGAATGACACTTATACACTGTGACATATTGAAAAGTAGTATTTTAATATACTAATTAAAAATTTACCAAGTCTACATGTTAGAGTATCCCTGAATCTTGCAATTGAAGCAGCTCAGGATTTGTGGATACAGAGATGTTTAATATGGATGAACTCATTTTGCTGCAGAAGTTAGACTAGTTTTCTTGCCCAGTCTCATGGCCTACGTGGTACATGAGATGAAGTGCTTTAGCTTTTAAGTCTTGAACACCTAAGTGTAGCTGAAACACATCTCCTATACTTTGTTGGTCCATCAGTTGCAAAAGAGTGTTCCATTACAAGCAAAAGCTTTTCTTGTTCGTCAGAAAGATTTAAAAACCTTAGAGCTATATTTTTATCGTGCACCTGAGCCAATTCAAGCTTGTGCCACCTCTGGAAAGCCCAGTTCTGTTCTCTGCCTCAGCCACATGCTGCTGCCCCTCCCTGGGCTTCATTCATCTGACCCCCTCTTTAGAAAGAAATCACCTTAGGAAAAAAAGAAGGGAATAGTTTCAGGCCCCTCTGCCTCAGCCCAGCAGCCAGAGCAATGGAGAGGGTGGTAGGTACTTAGGAAAGTCTTGTCCTTTCAGCCACAGTCCTTGGTTAGGATGGCTCAGCCGTATGGCTCGGAATCATCCTTAGGTACCACTGCCTGTGCTGTCTTGGGTATTTTGTCATAGCTGGTATTTTGTGACTGTGCTAGGAACCCTGTGGAGTTGAAAGGAAGTGGAGTTTTTATGCTATAAATACCTGCTTTGTGCTTGAGTCAGAATAATGCTTTGAGAGGAGTGGGTAGGACCAAGGAGTAGCATTTCTGTAGCACAGCCTTTTCTTCACTACTGACTGCAGCACAGCTCTAGGAAAGGTGGTAAAAGGATTGTCAGATTGAATGAACACTGGTTTGAAAATTAACTTATCACCTGCTGCTTTTTTCCCTGCCCATCAGCGTGCCAGCCAAGCAGAGTGTTTGATGTGGTCCTGGTTACATCGTGTGTATGCTGGGGGATGCATGAGTCTTCTGCTGAGGTGGTATCTTGTGGTTGCTTTAATACATCTATTGGTGAGGACTGGGGAAAACACTACATGTGATTTGGGTATACACTGCTGTAAAATGCAGGAAAAGTAGTGAAGTTTGTGTTGATTAAAAAGCCTCTTTGTTTATTCCATGGTGATTAGCTTCAGAGCAGTGGTTGGGTTTCGTTTTTAATTTGTACGTTTAGAGCCTCTCATAGAATAGCCAATTAAAGAAAACATACATAAGGAACACTTACTTTTAACTGTCCTAAAAATAGAGGTTTAGATTGGAAGTGTTATCTCAACTTTAACTACACAGTAGCATAAGCTATAATAATGTGGTAATAGCTGGAGTTGATGCAGCAGGTAATGAATCTTCAGTTGGATATGAACTTTATTATCCAATGTATGGTTTCAGCTTGAGTCTGTCTCTTGTTGCCACAAGAGTAGCATTTGCATAATTAAATAAATGATCCTAAGACTGTCTGCTCCTGTGTGCCTCTGAAATACAACGCTTCTTTCTGTCAGTGCTGAAGCTCATACTCATGGATTATTGGAAAATGCATCACAGAAAATTAACATCAAACCTTTGGTCTTTATGAAATATACAGTAAGCAGAGAACTTACTGAACCAACAGCCTGGGTTTGGTTTCTCACTTAATTGATCACATCAGCAATTTTTCACTGAAAAATTCAAAGGGGTATTTTGAGGGCCTTTCCACATGGGCTACAAGAAAAAAAGCCCATGCAGTGGTAAGGAAGACTGAAGGCATTAGATACTCTTGGAAGCAGGGGGTGAGATAAAATCACATTCCTGCTTTTTATTTACTTTCAGTATTTCATGAAGCAGATTGCACTAAGACTCATTGCAGTGTATTAACATCAAAAGACATTTCAAGGGTGTAGCTTCCACTCTTTTCCTGTGTGGGTTTTTTTTAATTATTTATTTTTATCCTGTGTCTGTTGTTGCTAAGGACTACATTTACTGTTTTTAATTGCAAAATTCAGTGCAACCCATGTGCTGGTGTGTTCCCATTGCCATGCCCTGCAGAACATTGGCCTGCCATAGCTGTGCTCCAGAAATATTAGGTCTTCAGTTCGGGTTATTCACCTATGATCATTTTAGTTCTGGAAGTCACCAGTTCAGTTCCTTGTTTCTGCCAAAACAGTGTTAGAAGCAAAATAGCATGATTGCGTCATTTATTTTTCCTTTTCCTTTTTTGTTGTAAGGATGACTGAGTGCGGCTGAAACAAGGCGTAATCCCAGGGCCTTCACCTTTAGCACATGCTCCTCACTTGGGAGGTCCTTGGGTCTGTCTCCTACAGCTGGTGGAGAACTCTGCTCAGTAGCTTTAATTGCTAATGAAGCTGGCAAAGCACAGGGCATGGTGACTAAGAGCATGCATAGTCCTAAGAAGAGAGAGCATATGTGACCCAGAACATCTTTTGCATATAACGGAAGACCTTACGATTTTGAGATTATTCGAAGGCTGGGAAGGAGACCAGGTTTAACTTTTGTACCTCACTTTGTGGTACTAAATAAATAAATGAGTTCAAGCTGAATTTTACGAATTGGTTTTCCTGATGGCTATACACAGCCATTCAGGGCATTGAACACAGGAAAATAAATAGTCAGTGAAGGAGTGTCAGTGGCATTGATATTTGCCTTCTGTCCTCATCCAGCATCCACTAAAACCCCATGGGAAAAGTTCAGCAGGATGTGTATCGGGGGCTTGTGTCACTTGTGAATTGTTACACAGGCATTGACACTTCTCAGGGAGAAAAAAGAGAAAGAAACACTGCTAAAATGCCATATATGTTTCCAAGGTTTGTGTTTTTGTAAAGGTATCAACTGTACCATGATATTTTCCAGACATAATAGAATGTCATAGTTCTACTAAAAATCTGTGATTGATTGCCACTATAATGAAAGTCAGTGTACACTGATGTACACATTTTAAACTATTTTTGCCTTTATGCTTTTCTTGTTTAACCTGACATTTGTGATTACTGTATCTAGGTGCCTAAATATGTCAAATGTTTACGGTGCGTAAAGAGCTTTTTTTTCCTTTTTTTTTTTTTTTTAAATAGCACCAATCCTGTTTGAACCTGCAATTCCTTGAAGGTTTTTCTCCATTGTTGGACATGATGTTCTGTTGGGAAAAAAAAAAAAAAACACACCCAAAATATAAAATACTGCGATGTGACTTGTGAAAGGAGGACAAATGATTTATAACAGTAGTCCAATCCTCTTTTTTAATCCATTGACTGAATTCAGCTTGTTCATCCTAAATTTATTTCCCAAGGCATAGAGCAAACATTTAGTTGAAACGTGAGTAGCTTATTCCATTTCCATATGTTTTTAATTGTCCGGTTCCTCTGAGAAAAGACCATTAACTAAACCAAATTACAGTTTGGATGTGAATTTTTCAGCATGGATCTCTGCCCAAAAGGTGATAAATTAGATGCTAAACTGTCTTTGATAGTGACCTGAGAGATTAACACAAAACTATTTTGAAAACAGAAGGAAAGATTTGTTAGCCAGTCAGTGACTGTCAGGTTTGGGCATCATAAATCAGTACTTGCCTTATTTGAAGCGAATGACGATAAATAGGAAAATTTCAAGCAAAGTTAACCCTTTGGCATCCCCATAAATCTTGAAATTAAACTTGAGCAGTGCTAATGTTGAAGTTGTAAGGAAACAAAAAGCCTTCTGTGGACTACTGTTTGCTGTTGAGATTTTTGGTACGTTTGTTTCGTGCAGGAGCATGCCGAGGGCTGGTGGGAATCCATAAAGAGTACGATAGCTGTAATCCTGGGGGGGCTTCAAGTTACAAATAAAGCAATAACAAAATACAACTGAACAATTAAATCTCAAGTCCTCTGTGGCTTTGGTTCTTGTGTTTTGATTTTATGCAACATCACAAGGAATAGAGAGGGTTTTTTTTTCCTCCACCACTTTTAACAGCCCTCAAGTTAAATGAGAAGCATTTAGAGTGTTTTGTGCAGCTGCATTTGATACATTAAATGCACAAGCATGCTGGCTATATTGACCTGAAAAAGGGGAAGATTCGTATCCCTGTAATTTTAGCTGCTTTGTGGTCATTAGGAAAATGTCATTGTCTTTATGCTTACATCTGCTATCTGATGATGACCTTTGGTGAATGCTCCCGGTACCTCTCGGCCCATCAAGGCGTGCTGCTGTGTAATGCAGTGCTTTACTGCAGTGTGGCCCAGCCGTGGTCCATCATCGTCGTCTTGGTGGAGAGTCTAGATGTGGTCATTGTAGGACTCTAATTCCTGAGTCTCTTAACCATGCTTTTAGAGATGCTTGCTTAAAAGGTATTTGTAGCTGGATCTTGCTTCAGGGATGAAGCTGGGAAGAAACTAATTTTTGAAGGACACTCGTTCTCCGCTGTTAAACATTTTCCCCTTTAGAGAAAATGTCTTCTCCTTCAAGGGATTTGAACAGAGCCTGGGCACGACATTGGAGTGGATAATCTTCGCAGCTGCCTTTTTCAGCAAGGCTCTAGGGAGAGCAGGGTGAAGCAAGTGTCTGGGAAGCCAGAAGACAAGATATTTCTTCAGACGAGTTGAGAAATAATCAGAGGCAATGGGAGGATTCTCGGGATAAGAATGAAAAGGAACAGATGGATTCTGGAGATTACCCAGTGGGATTTAGTGACCACGTCAACATGGAGGGGGGGAGGATATTCAATTTTAAGAAGTGCTCTGATTGCTTTTATTTTAAGACAACCCTAAAACAAGTGACAAGGGTGGTGCTGTGTGATATTTACTGATATTTACAAGGTTTTGACTAGGTCAGTCTCAAATAAATGCGAGAGCAGGAAAGAGACAGAGCTGCTGGTGAGGAAATTGAACCTCGTTTAAGAAAAACATTGGACTTAAATGGTCATAGAGCAGCTGAGAACTCATATTTGTTGAATTAAAGAATTACCATCTTTTGTTTCCACTGGAAGATCATTGGGATTCAAGGCTTGCAGCTTTCTTCCAAGTCCCCTTTTTCTGGGCTTGCATTGTTAAAATCCCCATCTTTATATTTCAGTGTTTTGGTCAGGTGGGATAGCAGGTCTGGGGCAGTGCCCCTCTCAGGAGAGAGGTTAATTCAAGTCCAATGCCACTTTACCTGCTAAAATGAAGGAAAGACATCACAATTTTCTGATAACTGAACAGGGCAAAGTTTTAGTAATTTTCTGTGTGAGGCACTCGGTAATGACATGTTTTAGTTCTTTTTTTTTTTTTTTTATTTCTTAAAATAAATATTTAAATTTGCTTCTGCAACAGAAGGAAAGCACCAACTACCCAGATTATTTCTGGTCTCCCAATAAGGTTTGGAAATGCTGATTTTAAGACAGATTTTTTTTTTTTTAATAAGTTTAAGCTGTAATATAGAGCCATACCTATCAAACATTGAGCAGCACTATTTGTGGGTTATCAGCAAAGACATGAAGGATGGGGAGGAGACACATTTATCCCTGCTCTCTTTCTGATGACCCTATTCAATATAGTTGTGGGATTCCTACATTTTTTGCTACCTATTTTTAGACATGGTTATTCTTTTGTTTCTTGTTGCTTGGCAAAGCCACTTGAATGAAGAAAATCTCTGCAGAAAAGTGATTATAATTACATAGAAGCAAGTGCCTACAGGGTGATGCTAAGAAAGGACTTGAAATGCTTGCAAAATAGCTTGAATTGATTGGCTGGATTGGTAAGTTACTCTAAAAGCATAATGAAGAGCAAATGTAAATAAAAGAGGAAACACTATTCTCAAAAGACAGGTAGTACTGATGTCCATTCTGCTCAAAATGGACTGTAAAAGGCTTGTAGCTCTTTGTATAAATCATGCTCCCTTCAGCTTTGTGAAAGCTTTCAGTGGAGCTTTTGAATCTTAAACAGGCAAAGCAGTCATATCAGATGTAGACTTTTTTTTTTCTTTCTCCTCCATAGGGCACATAACAGTAACCAGATGTAGTAGCAGAGGCTGAGCAGACAGCTGTAATCCCCACTGCCTGTGTCACCGCTGGTGATCCATTTTATTATGTAGCTCATTCTTGTACTTTTTTTGCAGTTCTAACGACCCATCTTCTATGTTGCTGAATGTCATTTTTAATCTGCAAGAGTCTCCTTTTGGGTTTTCTGCATGTATTTCCACTTTCGGCTTTGAGAATGTCACATAATAGATACAACTCATAAACTGTGAATTACAGCCCGTCTCCAGACTACAGCTGGATTTAGTGCTGAATGTGTTTATCGGGTTGACTTTTGTAGTGGTATCAGCCAAAATTTTGTGCAACTGTAATGTAGGAGCAATTAAATGTTTAGACTGGAGACTGAAATCCCATCTTGACATTAGACATTCTTGCCTTGCAAGTCTCCATTTGTAGCTGGATTTTTAAAACATTTTGACAGATAGCATTTTCTGTATAATAATCGCTTTGGGGCAAATCCGTTTGGTCGTATGGCGGACACTACATATAGAATTGACTCTTGTGGCACTAGTGGCTTTGAGTGAGTGAGTGTTCCTCTTCCAAACTTCCTTGTGTATTTATTAGCAGTTCCTAAACCCATTGCAATCACTGATTAAACACGTTTTTTCATCTCTACAAACTGCTGGTGCTACTAAGAAGCTTTCAGGCAATGTAATGAAAGAAGAGGGAATCCTTGATCTTAATTTTGAGGAAGAACAGATTCTTTGCAGCAAGTACTTAATGATAACCTGGAGGACTTGCTATCCTATATTGGTTTCCTGTTTAAATCAAGATTAATTTTGATGTGTTGTCTATTACAGTGTTCTGTTTCCTTCTCTAGACAGCTAAGTTTATATGGACTGCTTATCTCATGTCCTTACAGCTACTGTTAGGTTCTTACATTGTAGATTTGACTGGATTTTCAGGTGGATTTGGAAATAATTATGAGTTTTGCTGGAAGTGTCACCAGAATTCTTATTTTGGGAATATTGAGAAGACATGAGCACCACTCTGGAACACAGATTGTGGAAACTTTGATCTGGGCTGCATTGTTTGGGACAAACTAAAACTTCTGGCTTCAATTCTGCATTATGATTTTCTTATGCTTTTGTAATTGACACGTAATTTTGACCTGAAGTGTTGATATACCTGATTCGAAATGTTAAAATCAACTGATCTTACTTGTGCGGAAAGGGAGAAGCTTTATTCCACTCCAGCCTCTCCTTGACTGCTTTCAGTGAAGATATCTGCTGACTTTATCTCAAATTGTAAACCCTTAGCCCCCGGAGGTGATGGCTGGGCAGAAGTGCAGAAGGCAGCTGTTTGCAGCAGTACAGAGCCTGCCTTGGCAGTGGTGTGGGGACCAGCCTGGCTTCCCTTCATCTCTAGGGATAAGTCATGATATTGATACTGATCTGTGGTGGTCTTTGTAGTTTAGGGCCTGGCTGGAAAGACTGCTTCTGGGGCCAAGAGCTGTCAGGACAGAAGAGATAAGCGAGAGGCATGTTTGTTATACGTCAGGAGGAGGGTCCATTCACTCAAGTAGCCTTAGCTTGGAAATACATTCCCCCGTGGCTTGTCAGCTGGTATCTGCTGGCATCTGGGAGACTGTAGCAGGCTCATCTATCACCTGTGCTTTTGCTCACTGGGCTGATTGCAGAGATTGTGATAAACTTAATCTAGGGTGGGAAGTCTATTTTCCCTGACATTAGTCAGTAAGCCATATATATTCTTGTACACAGTCCTACAGACCACTTGGGATGATGCATTAACAAAACCCTAAATAGATGGCTTGCCTTAAACTCAGTGAGCCCTTTTTATATATTAAGGAATGTATAAAAATGGGGAGGGGACATATTCCACTAGTCCAAGTTGCTCAAAGCCCCATCCAGCATTTCCAGGGAAGGGGCAGCCACAACTTCTCTGGGCAAATCACTTGATCTGTTTCTCGCATCTGCTCTGGGATGGTACAGTCAGAACAGAAGTGTGTAGCCCAAAACCACATTGACTCAAAGCATGCCTCTGACCTGCTTTACTGCTTCCCCATTTGATTCCCACAGTTGTGTGGACTGACTTGCTGACCCCTCCGTGCGTGGATGTCTGCTTCCTCAGATAGTTCTCTAGCAGCAGCCCAGGAGCCAGGGTGCCGTCACTTGGGGTATAGGAGGAGCCTCACCTGTGGTCACATCTGCTGGTTCTGCCCCTCCTGGGATCCAGCCATCCAGAGAGAGGCTGCAGAGTTTCCTACATCTTGTCTTGTTGGAGAAACTTTGGCTGTGTTGAATTTCTGCCACTGTAGAGGAGATGGTGGCAGCAGAGGAGGAGGTGACAGTGTTTTGTAGGGAGACATGGAATAGGTTGACTGCGGCCTATGGAGGCAGAGCATGCCAGGGATAAGGGATCAGTTACCATAATATATTTGTATATTGAGGAATTGCCTTATTATATAAGCTGTCTGCCATGTCTCATGACTTTGCTTCAGAAGCCTCTCCTTTTGCTAGCTGCTTTGTAAATGCATAAAACAGGAATGTTTGCAAACCAAGTGCTTGCAGTTTGCGCAGATCCATATCACACATTAAGCATTCGCCAGGACCACTGACACATGGCTCTCCAAGCAGCCAGCTGGCCACTGCCATATATAAAAGTTTTGGCAAAATTGTAGAAACAGATTTCACTTGGGAGAGAAAGATGCGCTGGCTTGAATGTGTCTGATGAACAAGGTGGAGTCACAGAAACAAAACCGAGCATTCCTGTCCCCATCTCTCCCTCCTCTCCCTGCATCTTGAGCACTTTTTAGAAGGTGATACAGTTGTTTTAGTAACTCCTCCAAGTATAAAAACACATAAATACACAAGTTTGGGGTGTATCTGCTTTCTAGCACTAAAGCTATGAGGTTTTTTTGAAGGTCTGAGCCTTAATACTACATGATGCTCTGTGTGTGCATCCTTTTGGTCTCTTAAGATATTGAAAGTAAGTCAGAAATGACCTTCAATGAAAAAAAATAAAAAGCTCTCAAAGGGACTGCCAGTGTCTTTTTTCTTTTTTTTCTTTTTTTTTCTGGATTTTTTATGTGAGCCTTTAAACCTCTGAAATATGAAGTGCTATCCCGATATATTGAACTGTGTGCTTTTCTTCTGCTAAGAACCTGCCTCTGGTGGAGGTAGCCGTGGTTCATACCAGTATGTACTGGTATTGTTGGCATGAACAGTTATTACTTGGAAAGTGGTAAGCCAAAAATAGATATCACTTGTATCTGGATGGGGATTTCTTTCCCTTTTCCTACCAAAATGTACAAACCCAAGCTGCATTGTTAGGTAACCCTTTTTCTTTGGACCATGGAAAGTTAATCTCAGAAGCATTTATGTTGTGAAAAAGGACCTTATCTCCCATTATCAAAGCCAAGCTTGACAATATTGTGCTAGCTATGTGAGACTGAAATATATAAGCATTAACATGAGTAAGATGATCGTTGCTGGAGAATAAGCAGGAAGAGAAGATTGGAAAGCTCAGATGATAATGCAGCTCCTGAAAGAATGACAAAACACTGAATGTCACCTCCTTGGCAGATGTGTTTTGGGGTAAAGCAGGGAGGTAGAATCAGGACTGGGTGTGTCATGTTTCACCCTGTGTAACTTGAAGAGCAAAGAAGAATCCCCTTAGGGTCACAGATTCATTCCTCTCAAGCGTCAGGATCTTCCCCCATTCATGCTAGTGCCTCATCCCCACCAAAATGAGCCTCATCCTGTCAGACCTCTGTTCTGGAATTATCCATCATCTTCTGCTGATGTCACGTTTCCAGGTGCTCCTTCCCCGCTATAAGAGGTTCCCTTTCTGCCAGTCTTCGGAATCTTTTCCTAGATATCTACCAGCTGTTGCAGGCTGCCATTGCTGGTCCTGCACCTCAGACTTTTCTGATATTTTTCCTTCTGGAGGAGGACAGCAACATCGCGGCTGCCCTAGGAGCAACACTGCTCTTGCAGCCTTTCACTGTATGGGGAATTTTAAACACAAGTCTTCAGCCAGGCTGGAGACCTTGGCTGACTGCTGGTGGGAAGCTTAGCAGTGCTCTGCTGAGCTGGCTGCGATGGCAAACTGTCACATGAAGTACCAGGGCTTTAAAATGTTGAGGAAATTTTTTCAGTTTCAATTAGTCTGTAAAAATACTTTAGGAGCTTACGTGAGAATCAGAATCTGATGTTGTTAAAGGATTTCACATGATGAGGCTCTTGATGCAATAGCGTATCAGAAATCTTCCTCGTTTTTAGGGAATGTAGACGACTCGGAAATTGGGAGGGCAGGAGACACATACAGGGCTGTTGTCATTGCAGAAGCAAATGTCCAGGGACTGGGAGGAGGGAGAAAGGGGGCCACCTTTTCTAACAGTACCCAGATGTCAGATGAGCTCTGCAGAGTCATTTAACTGCCCTCTGAGAATATTTCTGAGAATTCAGAATCCTGGTTTGCATGTAATAGGGTTTGGGATTGTTTAAGGACAGGAAGCTTTACTGGGTGTGGGATCAGTTTCACCTCATTTCCTCAACAGTGTGTTAATATTTTCCTCTAGTTAATATTTAAATAACCTGGTGATTATTTCTAAGGAAATGAGATTAAACTATTGGTAATGTTGCTGAGGAACAGAAAGACTCAGAGTGCACCAGATTAACTTCTTTTAGGTTGGTTTTTTTTTTCAATTGAATACAGTGATTTAAGTTTCAGCAGAAGGCCAACATACAGGGAACTAGACTGCTAGTGGCGATTTTGCAAATTGTTCATTTCTGTAGATCTGGTGTATCTGTTGCTTGATCCCCTCATCTGCTGTTGAGTTGCCGTAGTAGGAACGTGTACGCTGCTGGAACTCACGTATTGGCATGAGGGGGAGAGGCTCTGGCTGTCGTGTAGCTGGTAGAAGTCTGTGGCCCAGTCAGTGGGAAGAAAGAGCACAGCCCACGAGGACAGACAGTATCAGCTGTGTCCAAAGAGTGTAGCAAACGTGTGGTCTCCTACTCCGCTTTCCTTCCATAATCCCTGACTTTAATGGATGTTTTCCCTATGATTTCTTTTTTTTTCCTTCTTTTAAACATTAAGTCTGTTTAAAATGAATCCGTTGTAATCCATGTAGCAAAGCCGTGCAAGTTCCTCCTAATGCCTGTTGGGTTGGTTTTTGAATGAAGATCCCAAAGCTTTTATCTGGCTTTAGACTAAATTTTTTACAGCTGGGATTATCTCTTCTCTGGGTAGCTATGTCAATAGTTCATTTCTTGAGACAGTGGCTGAACAGAAAAATAAAGGAGAGGAGGTGGGAGATGAGAAATGTATTGGATTCGTCCTAAAAGAAGAATACTGTTTTTTTATGCTGAAAGGTAAACCAAACCAATAAATTTTCAGCTGAACAAAAAATTCCTTTTAAAGGGTGTCCTTAATCCTTTTCCAAAGTGTACCTCTACTGTAAAAATAATTTCTTAAAAAAGAAAAATGAAACATTTAACTTGAGGCAAGTCAAAGTGAGCATGTTAGCTTTTCAAATTTTTTTTTTTTTTTTTTTTGTTAGCTGAAAATAATCAGCACATTAAATTAGTTTGTACCAGATTTGTTGGTGTCCAATTCAAACTGGCTTTTTCAAGCAAATAAACTCTGTATGTGAAGAAACCTCACAGACTAAATTGTGTTGCATCCATGGCAAATCCTGCTACCTTTGTCTTCTGCTGAAAACGAAGTAACATATAAAAGGAAGAAGGAAGTTCCAAGTGAACGATATGTAGTGTGGAATAGAAGTATTCAGTAATCCCGTGTCTCCAATTGCAGATCAGGTGGAGGTGGTTTTGGTAGCAGGGTCGAAATACTACAGTTAAAGGGAACCATCTGTTCCCCTATTAGAAGGAGGGTTGCAAGAAATGCCTGAAATAAGTCATCAGTCACTGTCTGCCAGTGGCTTAACGGAGGCAGTGGACAGTGATGAGAGCCAGCCGTGGTGAAGAAGCCCTGCAGAATTTCTTGGCATTTCTTCCACCTCTGAATCTGCCTGTTCACACTGAGGTCAGGGAGTAACAGCACCGTGTTTAGGAAAGGCTCGTGTATGGGAGGAAATTGTTCTATTAATTGCCATTGAGGTTTTAAAAAACTTGTATCACCTTGATCCAGGAAACCAAGTGGTATTCAATAATCTTAGACTATGCCCTGGAGAGATGTCTCCAAGAACAGAAGCCAGGAATAATTAAATTTATGGATGACTTTTTTTTTTTTCTCCTTTCTTTTTGGTTATGCTACAAGCAGAGTAAACGTTTTATGGGCTTCATAAACCTGACTGGCACATACCTTTCTTCAAACCTGAAGGATCACTGTATATTACAGTGCTGGGCAGTGATCAATAGTATAATAACAGCAGCTATGAAAGCCTTAGACCCAAAAGATTCACTAATGAGAGAGGACATTTTGCGTCTTAAATGTGAATTATGCTCCTGCAGCTTGAGTGCTGGTGAAGGGGAACTTCTTTCTTTTCAGTTGATCTTGTATCGTGTCAGACACTAGAATTGAGGACTGAAGCTAAGGCCTTCGCTGAAAGACTGCCGAAAAACTGGGTTTGAGTGTTGTGGGATTGCACAGTGAGTGAGTGGTTTGGGGTCAGGCCACATTCAGTCCCCAGTTTAAGTGTTTGGCATAGCTTTCAGAAGCTGGCTTTCCAAGAAATCCCTTCTCTATAGATACTTCAAGGTATGAACCTTCATCTCTGATCATTTAGCAGAGCTGTCCAGGTAGCTAGATCCAAGCTCTCAGTGTGTACTAGTGAAAACCCTTTCAACAGGACTTGCACCTTTTCTGAACAAGAGGTATGTGAAATTATACTGGTTGAATTTCAGAAAATTTCTTCCAAGATGTCGAGTTATGTGCCAGCAATAATCCAACCACTGGGAGTGGCACACTAGCTCATGTAATAAGTTGTCAATACTATCTTTTGCTGAAATGTTTATTTGCAACTTTAATAGAAGATTCTTACCAGAAAAATATTATGCTATGAAAATGTATTGGTAATTGTCAAGGTAAGAATTTGCTTTGTTTCAAGCAAACTATTTTGTAAAACATTTTAAATAAAAGATTTGGAAAACCTTAGCTAGCAGGATGTTTCAAACTTATCTTCCTCCATACCAGGAGGGACCGTTTCATAGACATCTTGTGGGTGTTATTTTGGTTTGTTTATTTTAATTGAAATGCTGCATTCTACCTCTTTTTTTTTTTCCTTGCTGAAAAATATTAAACCAAATGATAATAACACACGAGTGCTTATTTCACAAAAATGTGGCTGAAAAGATTCTCAAAACCGAGCTTATTTCTATTCATGGATAATACCAGTTTTCCTTTGGTATTTGAATATAAAATCTGAAGGAAGCTTTAGGCTTGCTTTCAGCATGTTGCTGTCTTCTGGGCAGCACACTGTTATCAGCATAGGTATTTCCTCTCTAGATCTTGCAGTCTTGTGCGTACTGCACAGTCCTTAGAGAGCAAAATGAGGAATTAGTAGAAAGTTATGTGATACCTCTACCATCTGCTATCATTTTAACTTTTCTACTTCTTGTCTTTTGCTTTTTGCTTTTTTTTTTTTTTTTTTTTTCCCCTTTGAATATTTGGGTTTTAAAAGTTCAACAAGGAAAAAAAAAAAAGTTGTTAAAGGATAGTTCCAAATATACTGAGATTTCTTCCTGTTGCTAACTCTGGAGCATGTATGGGACAGGCTTCCATGCATCATCTCTTCCCAGTTTTGTCCCTCATGGATTTCCCTGGGCGTCATCCTTGCTGATGAACTGTTTCTTGTACAGCTATTCAGATACATTAACAGTCCAACCCATCCTGATGTTCACAGGGCGTATTTTGCAGATTTTGTGGCAGTTTGAAAATGGGTTGTCTTCTAAAAGGGTAGATGCAGAATAACTGGCTTTCTGTGTAATGTCTTTTCATCCATTTTAAGAAGCATTGTTAATATGGGTAGCATACACGAAATATATATGTGAATACTAACAGGCCGGATGGCTATCAAAGATTTAAACAATTTTCTAAACATGTGCTAGGAAAGGAAATGAAAACACCAAATTTGCTTGGATCCTTCACAGAGCTGTTAAGAAAACACTTTGTCTCTGAAACTGAGAATTAAATGGGTTTGCTGTCTTCTTAGCCCCATTTGGCTTATGTGATATACAGATGGGTGTAGATGTAAAATAGGCCTATATAATGCATGCATACATGCACAATAGATACACATGCACATAAACATTTACAGTGTGCATTAAACTTCTGATTGATTTAGGCTTCAGAGAGAGGTCTGGGATATGGATTTTTCAATGCTTCTCACAGTAGTATTTCTCCTTTTGTGTGGAAGCAAATAGCCACTGTAAAAGCAGACTCCACTGGAATAATTAAAAGCAATTAGGTCAGTATGTTTATAAGTAGTCTAACAAAGTGTCTACTGAAAAATAATCAGTAAAATCATGGTAGTCCTGCAGGGGAACCTGTAAAGGGAATGAATACACTGGGGAGCAGCAGTCAGCGAGATGTGCAGTCCTCCAGCACTTAACAAATCAGCTGACAAAGGGAGCTTTGAAAAGAAAATCAATTTAGGTGAAAAGAATGCATTTATCAGAGTTTGATTAAACGATGCGAACATATCACAGGGAAAACAAAGGTTTTCACACAGCTGTTTAAAAATGTTGGTCATGATAAGGACAGCTGTGTGTGCTGGTGTCTGTTTTATGGATGTCCTATGATACTGGACACACAGAGACATATTCATGCCGTAATCTGTCCCAGGTTTGGGTTGGTGGAACCTCAAGGATCCTTGGGTTTTTTACAAGGGGTCCGTGAATGGTATCCAAGAAAAGAAAACTGATTATCAATGGTTTGAAATCAACAATTACTGGGATCTGCACTCACCTGGGAGATGTTTTGTGGTATACAAATCAAAAAGGTTGAAAACCATGGGCCTTAAGAGCATTTGCAGCAGTAGGAAAATTAGTAGCTGCAGGATTAGGCACAGAGCCCATGTAAGAACTCCTGTGTATATTTACATCCTTCAGTACCTCATTAGTCTTTAAAAGTGTTGTGGGGTTTTTTTCTAAACCTGGTTCTCATGAGTTTTGTGACCCCAAGTGTTTGTTATTGTAGCAAGGAAGTGATGCTTTTCTTTGTTTTATGAGAAGTAAGTGTTTACTGTGGTCCCAAAGGAAGACAAAACCATTAGCTAATGACCATAATGATGAACAGATTTTATTTAAATATGGAATAATATTTGATCTGATATGCTATTAATGGTGATTCTGTTAAAAAAATCTCTGTAAATATAGAGGAATAAGTGTGATTTATGCAAGTAATATGAAGTTGAAAGCAGTATAAAGAATCTGTTAGGACAGGAATTTATTTATATGCAAGTTTGGATGCTGAATATAGCTAGAAAAGCTTACTTCTTTGTAAAAACAGAATAGCAAATTACCCCTCAGTTACCTATTCTTTTGTAATATTCTTCTCTTAAATTTACTTGAGCAATAGACAGGGATTAGTAATTATCACGGAATGATCTTCTAGGAATTAAAATTCATAGTTCTGCACATCAGAGCTTTGAGGTTTTTTTATTGGAGAGATTGCAAAATCTGCATTAAAAATATTTTAGTGTTAAGGTGTATAGTATTTATGCATTTCCATATATCATCACAGAGGAAGTCTCCAGCATTTAATTTTTCTTAAACACTGTTTTCGATTGATTAAAAATGTGCAAGGGTGGTTTTTTTTTTAAAGAGAAAAACTATGTACCTGTGTGGTGTCAGTTACCAAAAGCTGCTCAGAGAGGTACTGTTCACATGAGTGAAAAAAATTCACATCCAAAAAAATGTATTTATGTGTTTCCATGTAGGGCAAAGCTTTGGGCCATGTCTGTGAGGTTATTCTGGTTATACTTGCTGAAGAAAACCAGACCCCTGTAGATCTGGGCTCGGTGCTCCAGCATTTAGAAGACCTTGCCCTGGTCCCTTGGGTTCAGAACACCAAAATGCTGCTAATCTCATCTGCTCGCATCGAACGAGGATTTGCAAAAGACTCTCTGTGCTGCTAAAATCTCATTTAAATCTTTGGTGTGGTGCTTGGGGCTTTATGTAGTCTTCATCACTGTTGTAGGCTTCCCCTGTGCTGTTGAGGGAGCGAGAACAAGGAACCTGGGTTGTAGGGGCCTTTCAGGGTCCCAGTTAACATCTGGAATTGCACATGGAAGGAAATTGCAAACCTATAGAGGCTCTGGAGAACAGATGGAGCATGTTTCCTGTAGTTAAAGGGGTATCATTATCTTGAAATACAATCAAATTAAATAAAAACTGGCCTAAAAGTCTTTTATTGTTTCTAACCTTGGCTGTCCTGCCAGTATTTGTTTTATAACCATGATTTATGAGACAATGAGGTGATACATATATCACCAAATTGGTTGTACTTCATCTTGGTGCTGCTGATCCCAGCCAGATACTGATGATAAATTCAAAGAAATTTTCCTTTTCTGTTTTTTTAGCATTAGTGAACTTGGATGCTGTTTGGGACGGGAGTGGATAGGGGCGTACTTTTGGAGCTTTATGTCATTGTAACGTCTGTGAAGGAAACGTGCAGCTTCTGATGAAGAGTGCTGCAGGCCTGAAAGAGATTCAGCCTGTAGCTCTTCCCCAAATCCTTGCCAGTCTGCAAGAGAAGGTGGACCCAGGCCTTCCTTGTTAAGTGCAGACCAGTGCCTACTCCAAAGCACGAGGTTATTCATCACGTGAAGACATGTTGTGCCATGTGAATCTGGCATAAAAGCTCTATTAGCATAGGAACGATGGACTCCATCATCCTGAACTTTAGTGGAGCTGCTCATGGGAACATTTTAGGGTGAAGCCTTTCCTGGTTCAGCACTTGCATGCAAATTTGCTTTGTGTATCAATTAAGAACCTACCTTTTAAGTGACTCTTTAAATACCCCTGTAAAGAATTTCTGACTGCTGGTAGGGGCTGAGAATGTTGCAGTGACTGGTATCCTCTCTAATGTCACCAAAATGTCATAGCACGTCAGCTCTGCTACCGGAGCTGGTGAACTGCAGCAGGGATCCCTGCATGATCCATCCTCTGAGCTGTGTCAGATGGGCAGCCGCATGAGCACAGATACCACTTTTCTGTAAATGTTTGCACACAAAACCTGGCAAAGAAAGCTCAGGACATTCAGCTATAAGGACTCGCGTGTTAAAACTGAATTAAAATATTGTCATACAGATTAGAACGGAAAAAACACACAGCCAGATCTCTAATGTCTTCTCTTTACTGTGCACATTGAATAATAATTATTTTATGAAGATAGTGCATGGTAAATATTTATAAACAAAACAGGCAAACAGTGAGACCACAGTGAATAAATAACTATAAAAGTATTGAAGCCCTGTTTCAGGATAAACTACAATTATATTCCTTGCTATAATCGATATTCTTTTTTTCCTTTCACAGAGAGTTGTCAGTGTTGAGCTCCAGTGGGATGACACTGGGATGTTCTGGCTAAATTTTGGTTTAATATCAAAGTAGTATTCTTGTGCCATGCATAAAAACAAATAATCTCTAAATATAGATCTTTTTTGGTATAGTAATTACTGCTTCTTCACCAGCTATAAGAGCAATTAAGCCCCAACTAATGAGCAGTTTTCTACATTATAGTTATTCTGCTCTATCTTAATAACACTTATCTCATTAAATAGCTTTCTTCCTTCGGAAAAGAAATGTCTAAATTCATTACACATTTTACAGCTACTGGTCAGAAGAGCTTAATCCCTTTATCTTTTAAGGCAATTTTAGTTTCTTTCTTTCCTCAGGTGCATCTGGTTCTGTTTACATTTTTTACACATTTTTAATTTGGCTTCTCCAGCCAGCTTAGAATGTAAACTTGCTTTACCTGCAGGGCCTGGGCAGGGACTTTCATCTGAAACAAAGGGACTTAACAGGCAAATGAGACGTTTTGCTCTGAGAGCAGATGCCTGTTAAGTGTGAATTTCATTCTTTGCCTTTTTATCTAACAAACTTAGAAAGCTGGCTTTTTTTTTTTTTTTTTTTTTTTTTTGACGTGCTGTCTTCTAATGATTTAAATCACCCTGTTTTGAAACATCTGAAGCAGTAGCTAACAAACTAGTAAAGGGCCCTGCATTGTGTGGTTCAGTGGGGAGCCTCTTGGAATGGAAATGACCCAAAGGGGTAAGGCAGCACTGCCAGGTCTGGTGGTTTTATTGTTAGTCTCACAGTATTTGGTGTTTTTCCTAAAGCCATGGCTGCTGGAGTCTTATAATGAGAGGAAAATTGATCAGCTTCCATGGTTATGGGAGAGGAACTTGAAAGTCTGTCCTAAGTATTTCTTTCTGACTGGGGAAAAAAAAAAAAAAAAAGGCATATGGAAAGACCCCAGAACACACTGGTCATATTTTTGTAATTGAGTATCATTTTGGAGACTGAAATGAATGGTGGGACTGGGGATACTGTAAATCAAGAGGTCAGCTCTCCAAAGAGGCTCCTTCCTCTTCCTGATGTAGCACTGGCTGCAGCCCCTATGCAAGAGCGTGGCTCTGCTTGACTTGTGGGCTGTGGGGAAAAGCCCCTCTGCAGAGGTAGTTTTAACAGAGGATAATTATTTTTCAAATTTGCTTTTTTATTTATTTTTTTTTTTTTAGTTTAAGGAGAGAACACATCTCATAAATGGGTGGAGAAAAAAATAATCCAATTGACCCACGTTGCCACAATTGTAGTCAAAAATGCTTGACAGTTTAGGACTGAATTTGTAGAAATGTTATTAAATAAACTCTGACTGTGGCATATTTGCTTTAGGACCTTGTTTAGCAAAGCACTTAAATGCATAGTGTGAAGCCCATGAATAATATTATATCTGCTCAATGAATACAGCAAATAAGTGAGCGCTCACTGTCCAAGATATGAGGAGCCCTTGAGCTGGAACTATTCACACAATTAAAGTTAAACATTTGCTGAAAAGACATTGGCTTATTCAGCTATTTAAAGAAAGGCATGTGCCTAACTACTTTGCTGAATCAGAACCTATAAAAAGAAATGTTCACCAAAACATGTGAATGCTGAAAATGGAAACTAATCGCTAGCTAACTGATATTGTGTCGCAAACGCGAGCGAACTAAAGCTGGGTACGAGACCGTTGTCAGCTGAGTTAGCGCCGTGTGTCTCGCAGCAAAGCTCTAGACTGTGAGCTTTGGTCTTGAGTGTTTGTGCTGGTTGCCCTGGGTGAGTAAAACTGGAGTCTCTCCTAGGGTGATAAATCCACTGCTTAGTTTGCAAGTCATCATACTAGGAGCATTATGCTACATGATATGCATACTATAAAATGCAAGGCTTTCTGAACCACTTAATCGAGGCATAAACTGAAGCTGTGAGGTAAACTCTAGAGGCTGAGTTTGAGTAAAGAAGATCAATAGTACGTGTCTCAGTAACTACTAAATTAATAAACTTCTATTACTGATTTACTAGCTTCTCTGTGTTAGTGGAGTTGTAAGTGGTTACATCCAGAATTTACTTCAGAATAAGCCCTGCTTCCTTTTTTGCTGCTGTGAAAACCTGACAAGACCAGTGAGATCAGAAGGTGTATTACCTGGGTAAAAGTCAGCTAGCATCAGTCACTGATAGATAAAAAGAGACATTAAAAAAATTGGTGCAACCACTCTCACAAAATCTTACTATTTGCAGGAGTTTCTGTCCCTCAGAAAATAATCTTCACCCAAAAGTATGCACTGGGTTGTGTTTCTGAGAGTAGGCACTCGTACAGGACACATCACAACCAAGGAAGGAACAGGAGCGTAATAGGTGCTGCTAGAATATTTGTTTTGTTTTGTTTTTTTTTTTAAAAAAAAGGCCTGGAAAAGACATAAATAAATCTGATTTTACCAGAAAAAAAAAACCAACACCTCTTTTCTTGCTAGGTGGTATGAAGTATATAGGTGTCGTCTGAAGTGTATATCACATCCTGAAGTGTATATCAGTGTGTGTTTTTTCGCCCTTTTGTTTATGAAGACAATGGCAATGGCTCTGAGGCAGATACTGAAGAGTGGCTTTGGGCACCTTGTGGATCATGTGCATTAGCCCAGCTCTTGATATTGATGGTTTTGGTTTCTGTTATTTCCCCTGGCATTAGGTTCTGTTTGGTATTTGTCAATAAACTCAGGTACACTGGAGTACTGCCAGGACCAGTTGCTCAAAAGTAATGAGACCAACCAAAACAAATCAGGGAAGATTGAAAAAAGATAGTAATTTTAAGGTTCATGTTTGCCTTCTGGCTCCTAGACCTTTCTTCTTTTGTGTTTTCAAATTTTTCTCTGAAGCCATAGAGCCTGAAAACTTTTATAGTTTAAAAAGCTGGACATAATTCATTCTCATGAGACCAAGACTGCAGTCTCTCAAGTCAACCAATACAGCTTTAATAAAAGCATTAAATTATCTAAGACATGCTCTATAATCAGGAAGGTTGTGTTTAATTACTTATTTTGGTCCATGTTCCCAAACACTGCTTCTGCGATTACTTTAGAATACTCAGAATACTCTTAACTCATTCTTATAGATTTGTACTGGCAAGAAATTCCAGTCATGGTTTGAAATCTATTTTGTCTTTTACTCTGAACAAAACAAAAACAATATGTCAGTCTGTTCCTCAAAAAGTTCTTGGCTTCCGTGTAGATAAGACAAGAATACAGACAAGTGCAATGGGGTGGCATTGCTTAGCTTAGTAGGAAGTGATCTCACCCCCACAGCTTAACTGACATCTGGATTTTTTGTAGGTGAAACTATTAAAGGTTGACCTAAAGGAAAAAAAGATCTTCTGTGAATATTTGTAAGTGGTATTTAGTCTGGATCTGTTTATCTGTTTCCCTCCTCCATTGCTTTTTGGCATCTCTAAGTCTATTGGCAAGTTCCATCAGAGCCAAAAGGAAAAGTCTAGGCTTTTGGAGAGTATCTGTGATTTAGGAGGGACAGGATTCCTTTACTCATCTTTGATCCAAGGAAGATTCTCTGACTAAGGTAGTGGCGTGCTCTGCTTCGGTCTGGTCAGTGTTTTCACTGAATTTCCAGCCTGGCTGACTTCCTCACTGGATGATAGTTCAGTATCCGTGTATGACCTTCTCCCGGGAGTAAGTTGTCCAGCCTCAGCTGGATTTACTCATCAAGACTCTTTGCAAACGTGTGGGTAAGTCCCTTGAGAAGTGTGCATCTCCGTAAAGGGAAAACACTGTCTTCTAAAGACCTCTGGCACTCTACCACTAGAAGGAAAATAAAGATTGGTCTGGAAACCTGATGAGCTGACATTACAAGTAAGCTGCAGATTGAAACTTGAAGAGCACTTACACACTGAAACAATCTTTAAAAAAAAAAAAACCACAAACAAAAAAACCCCCACACAGTGACTTCTCAAGTCTTGATTTCTTCGACACCAAATACCTGTCTGAATGAGGTGAAAACTGTTTTTAAGGCTTTGTAGAGAGGTAACTTCATGAAGTGTAATGACTCATGCTCGTCATGTCAGTATGTGTTATCCAACTGTTTCTTCTGGCACGAAAATCTGTTACTTTGTACTGATACTGTAAGTGTGGAAATCCAAACAAAACCTGAGATTCCTTCCCCTGGAACACAGCAAGTTTCAACAGCCTTTTGGAGATATAACAAGGTTTTTCTTGATGTATTGAGCTGTTTACAAACCTGAGTAACTATCAAAGATGCTGGTGGTTATTAAGTGAGGTAGTTCATTTTTGGTGAAAATTAGAAATAAGAAAAACTGGTTTCTATTCCATGTATTAATATGCCTGTCAAGCAAATGGCAATAATGTTTAAGGAACATCTAGTTTGTAAATGAATAAGGATTACAGGCCTGGAGTAGAGAATCTGTATAAACTATGCAGCCAAGGCAAAGACTGCTCTGTTGGAGGTGGAGTGTGTGGTTCTGCATAACAGGTGAACTGAAAATGATGGGTATGACAGGAGCTATATTTAAATGAGACGAGTTGAAAGCAGTGCAAGAATAGAGGAAAATGCTATACACAAATCACGGTGAATTCTGTCCTCCGCAGATCTATTTCTTTTGTAACAAGCAAAAATTGCTGCGATGGAACATGAGGAACTAACTTCTGTGACCAAATGAGTCAAAACAACAGTCGAAGTTTGGCAGGGGTACATGCCTTGTGGCAGATGAAGGGGAAAGGAACAAATGTCTTCTGGACAGAACTGAGCAAAAGAAAAGTTTCATTTTCCAGGACTTCAGAAGGATTTTTCCTTGTGTATGAAGGAAATTTTGAGATCAGAATTTCCAGTGGTTCAGGTCAACAGAGTCATAGAACTTCTGAGCAAGAACTTGTCACAAAAGGTCAAAGTTGGGATTAGTAATACTGTGAACGCGTCTTTATCCTGGTTAAGTTCTTGCTTTTTTTTCCAAGTATTTTTGCATACATTTTTGAGTTGCAGCTACTTTTGTTTTAAAGTAAGGACTGGGACAGTATAGAGCAAGTGTTGTTGTTTTGTACAACACTCAGGCTACGCCAGCGTGGCATGAAGATCACATGCTTCTTGGTCTGTGGTACCAAGAAAATATTAAGGTAATTAAAGTCATAGTTTAGAGCGTGTTTAGATCAAAGGAGCACTCCACAAAGGCTCTGGTGCCTGTATTCCCAAGGGAAGGTCCTGGTGTTATCCAAGTCAGTGCCAGTCCTGTCATTTCAGGCAGAGACGGCCTTTCAGGTTTCATCTTGCCAGTATGCACTGGGGTCAGCCCAGTATCCCTGCACTGCTCCTGCACCGAGCCGTCCGTTTGTACCATAACCTTTCAGCCAGCAGATCGGTAAGTACAGGAGTAACTTTACTTCAGTTTTATCTCTTGACATTACTTCCGTGACTTGTGTATTTGAAGTCATGTTACTGGGTGGAGTCTTTTAGGTGGGGTGTATAATAAATTCCATGTTTTTAGGGAGTTTTCACTGTCATTGAACTAGTCCTAAAAGCACGCTATGCTCAGAATACCAAATTACCTTTTTTTTATTTGATATAAAAGTTGAAATGCACTGTTCTTTTGTACTTCCAGACACCAGTAATCTCAGTAATGATGCACTGAAGTGAATCTCTTCCCTGCTTTGGGTTTTTCCCCATTTTTCTTCTATACAGTATGGATCTTGTGTCTGTCTTTGTTATGTCAGACTTTCACAAGGACCACTCCAGTTGATCTCAGTGCTCATCCTTTCAGTGGACATCGTTACCGCTTGCCAGTTTTTCCCCCTAAAGAAACTTCCTAAATATTGAGCAGAATTGATAAAAATGATGTGTTTCTTCTTACCACTTGAGAAGCTCCTGTTAGTACGGGCAGTATGGTGCGTGTTAGTGTTGTATCAGAAAGAGCCGCATTTCTTCTAAGTAGCGCTTTGTTATGAAGTTCATTTGACTGAAAATATTTTGCATGCTTAACTACCTGCTGGTGAATTTTTCTATGCCAAGTAATGTGTCAGGAGCTAGCGGAGCATAGTAAGTTAATTACTTGTGTGCATACTGTGAAGGAAAAGCAAACAGCAAGGCACCAGTGATACAAAGAATGAGACTTCATTTCGGTCGCCAGAGATTGTGTTGTTAATGAATCCGCTCAATCAGCAGGGAATTGGTAATGTAGATAAGACCAGGTATGGCTGTGTACTGATATGAAGATTAGTCCCTCAACCAAAACATTGGTTTTAGTGAGGGTTTGCTAATATTAAATAGTTTTTCAAAAGCACGGGTGAGATAGAATAGCAGCCTGAATAATTATGGCTGTCTTGAAAAGACGTGATGATGATGATCTTCTAATGTGCTCTGCAGACACCATATAAATCCAGCATCTTACAGATTTCACAGTTAAATGATACACTCCAGATTCTATTTTATGGTATATGTCACCGTGGGCTGCCCAAATGCCGCTGTGACTACACAGCACAGGGAAGCACGTTCAGAGCCGGCTGCTGCCTTCCTCCCGTCGGGCCGAGAGGGGTGGGGAGTGCTGTGCGAGAGCCGCCGCCTCGCTCCTGAGCATCCTCGGTGGCAGGAGGAGAAGATGCTCCCACGGGAGGGAGTAGGCAGCTGTGTGAGCTGCAGGCAGGGAGGTGAAGGGACAGGTGATGCTCTTACCTTGCCCTGAGGAAAATTTATCCCAGTGACGAGCTGTGGCCCAAAGCCTGCAAGCTGCACTCTGGGGTGACCGTCCCTAAACGAAATGTTCGTGCAGTGCTGGAGGAACTAACATGTATCCCAGCTTTTTTTTTTTTAAAAAAAAAATAAATAAATAAAAAAAATCATTTAACTCAGTGTTCGAATGTGTACTGCTGGTACTGTGGGAGTGAAATCTCCTGCACCACTCGCCCCGACTCCATCCATCACAGCAGTCGCTTTGCTGCCAGCTCCCCGCAGCAGCTGGTTTTTCCCCGCAGCAGCTGCTCAGCCGTTTGCGTGCAGGTTACCCACTGCAGGGCAACGCTGGCAAGAGGAAAGAGCCTCTGCTTGCCCTGGCCAGGGGACAGCGGGACAGGAGCCGGCCTGCTGCCAGTGCTCTCCTCCAGCACTAACACACTTCTACCTAGAACTCATCCAGGCAGGAGGGATGTGGTGGAATAAGATCCACCTTAGGAACATTAGGTCCTGTTTATGACTTTGGTTTGTTCGTGGTTGTGGTTTTTTGGTGTTTTGTTTTGTTTGGGTTTTTTTTTCTTGTTATGGCTTTGTGTTGGTTTGGGTTTTTTTAAACTCTGGACTTTCCTATTTGGAAAACTAAAGCTGATTTTGAATAGTTTAAGCCAGTGGTTCTCAACCTGTGGTCCATGGACCCCTGGGAGGCTGCAGTGTCATCACAGGGGGTCTGCAAAGGCTTAAAGCAGGGGTGGGGAACATCCAGCCCAGAAACATTTGGTCTGGCCCGTGGCAAGCGGGAATCACTGCTATAAAGGTATAGTAATAGGAGTGTGTGCATTAACAGATTAACTTCTTTCCTCTTCTCTACAAATTTGAAGACCTTTCATGAGAAAATTGAAATAGATATTAGATGCAGTCTATTGCTATAAATGAATTATATCTTGGTGGTCCATGGCCACAAAAGATATTTAAAGGGGGTCTATGGTGAAGGGAAGTTTGAGAACCCCTGGTTTAAACCATTTAGCATAACATACTGGAAATGGCAGATATGGAACAAAAATGATGAAAACAGTTGTAAGTGTTCTCTGTCAGCTACAGAAGCAGCATGCTGTCTGCTAGAGTACCTCAGGCTGGACGCTGTGGCTGCTTATGGTCTTCCTATTTATTCCTACTCCTGATGCTCTTAAATTAATGGTAGAAACATAGACTGAATGTTAATGGAAGCTGAGGGCAGGGTTCATGATGTGTTGTTAAGTAAAAGCTGGCAATCTCCCAGAAGCTCTCCTGGGAGCTATTTTAGTGGTGCATATTAGTGAAAGGGACAGCTGGATTGAGAAGGCTGTTGTAACAAGGATGCCATTAAGAACTTAGTTGGGCAAGAGTTGATTTTCACCTAAAAATGAAATATCTTAGTAAAGCCAGGGTTTGTCAAGATTTAATGAGCGATTTCGGCGACTGCAGTGTTGCCTGTGATATAATTAAATAGTATGGTCCTAGTATGGTAGCTGTCTCCTGATCAGGTTAGGATCAAAAAGAGGTTATTGGAAAGGTGACGGTGATGTGTTTCAGCAACAGATAATTTTCTCTTCCTGATTTTATTTTTGAAGCCACCCTCTGCTTAGGACACTTTGGTTTTTGTAAATTTTAAATCTGAGCCAAAGCAACAAGTGAATATCATTTTTGTAGCAGGTTTCTTTGAAATCATGAGTGTTTTCACTCCACCAGTGCCTCTGGATAGGCTTTATTGATATCAGCCCTCCCTCCCTTTATTCCCTTTCTATATTGCTCTGTGCTCTCTGTGGGTGTTTTATTAACCTGCATCCTGCAAAAATTCAATAAAAATATACCATTTTTTCCTTTCTTTCCTTTTTTTTTTTTTTTTTTTTTCTTCGTGCTGGCTTTCAGAGACAGAGCTCTGGGGAAGGCTCCTTTGGTTAGTTACGAGGAACAGATGGGAATCAGGAAAAGGTACTTTCTGTTCCTGTACCCACCTAAATTGGAGGTAATTAAGTTACAGTGAGGCATCATTTACGTTAGCAGTTTCTTTGGTGAGATCAAGGCTATTAAGGGTACATGTTAGAAGTAGTAGGATTCAAGTCTGTGGTGCTTTGAGAAATAATTAGAACTGTTTTTTCTAAATGCATTTGCAGGCAGCCTGGCACCAAGGTCTGTAGCGGGACAGTTAAGTCTTGTACAGTTACTGTGCTTTTTATCTCTGCAGCTCTCCCCAAGTTTTGAGCAATCCTTGCAGACGCTCTGATGAGACAGGTGAACTTCTTCCTTTATAAAGGAAGGGAATGAAATGGAGCGTGTAGCTCCTGGTGGTAGGAAGGATACAGAGAAGCAAGATGGGATTTTGAGATTTCATGACTTAAATGTCACGGCTTATTACGGTCACTGTCATTCAGCGTTCATCTCTGAGCTGCTGGGCAGGTTCAGCAGCACGGGAGCGTTGATGCTTCAGCAGGGTCTCAGTCAAGCGCTCAAACAAGCCAAGATCTCTGGTTTAAAGACAAAACACCCCCATAAAAGGGTCCCTTAGCCCACCATGCCTGTTCTTGCAGCTTTTCCTCTTGCCTCACTCCTCCTGCAGCCTGAGGGGTCTCTAATCACAGTTTCAGCTCAGCAGTTGCTCCCAAGGTGCTGCCTGGTCTCAGTTGGGGCTGGGCCATCACGCACACAATCCAGCGGTAAGGTCACAGGCACAGAGCAGCAAGCTGTCTGCTCTGCCTCCTGGCTTTTGCCTGCTCTGGGTGTTGGCAAGGGATGCTGTAATCAGCACCAAGCCAAATTCAGATCCTCTTCCTTCCTCTTCTTTCAACAAAGTCGTCTTGAAGCCCCCCAGGCTTCCATCTGCCTTTTAACAACTCTTGGGTGGGAAAGTTTCCTGCCCAGTTTCTTCCTCTTATTTCCTTGGTTGTATTTTCTTAGAGCTTTATTCATGCTGTGCTTTCTCTTTGGAACAGCCCAGATGGAACCACAGTTTACTTCAGCATTATGTGTGCTTCTACTTCTTTTCATGTTTACTTCCATGAAACACCAGACTCATTTCTTCTTTTTATCCTTGCTCTTTGAAAAAATTGGTGTTTCTTTTCTGTCCTATGGGAAGGTTGATTGCCTTTCTGTTGTGCTAGTGGGTTACATGGCTCAGGGAGGTGGCTGTGGAGATGAGAGCATGAAGCAAGATTGTTACAAAATAGGGAAGGTTAGCCCAGGAGGGCTGCATGTTTTCAAATTTGAGGTGCTTCGTGTTGGGTTGCTTGCAGCTCTGTCTTAACGTCGTTCAGTTGTCAGCTTGTCAAGGCAGGAACTGTTTGCTGCTGTGTACACGGAAGAATGAACCCCCTCTTCCTTTTGCACTATCTGGGCACTACAGCGAGATAAGAATTTCTGCTGTCAAGGTCCAGCATTATACAGCTATTACCCTGTAAAGACAAAAAGGACAGTGAGAGAGAGACCCTTCAGCAGAGAAAGTTGTCCCAGACGTGACCTGTCCAAGGCACCCGTGCCCTGTCCGAGGCACTTACTACTGAAATGGATGTCTTCCTCCGAGAAACACAAAGTGCTGTCGTTGAGCTACTGCATTGATTCATAATACATCTTCATTCAGTAATTTCCATTAGGATTTATACTTTTTAAAATTATATCTAGGAAAAAATCTATTTTTATGTCTGTCCTTAGCCTTCATGGAGCTTTATTCAACTAGTATAGGAATAGAAGAAAGTTAATTTACAATGTCTTCATATAAATTAATCTCCTGTTTTCTCCCTATATTGTAAGTTATCACCTCGTTTATTATACGCAGCTCAGAGGTGAGCAGTTTTAAAAAGGCCTCAGACAGTTATGAAATGAATGGTGTGAGATGTCAGAGACATTTATTAAAAATACAGAAAATTATAAAAAAAACAGAGGATGTAGATGTATATTGTCTCAGTCACTTGCCACCTGCAGGCACCTTCTACACCACAATTTATCCTCCCACTCAGTGAGTTCTGCATGATAATTTCATTGATATTGTTGTGCTCTGTGCTTAATATAAGTCTTTTTGAAGTATTAGACTTAGAAAACTCAACAGCTCATTAATTGTGTCTATCAAGAGTTTATTGCGTGAGACACCCCTTAAGAACCCCCGAACTACTTTGCCAGCACAGCTAAACTTCGTACCATTTTCACTTTTGTGTGGTGGTAAATTATTCAGCTCACAAATGCTAAAACTTGAAATGTTTATGGAAAAAGCTTGTCTTAGTAACTACACTTATTCCACTTTATCGTGAGCTTCCTGCAACATTTGTCTTAAGGTCCTGGTGTTTCCTGCTGTTGGACATTTATCATACATTTGTGCTGCTGGCAGGTTGATAGGTACAGTGGGAGCTTCATACAAGATTCATGGCAGCTTCGTATTTTTTTGAGGAAGAAAATTAGGATGCAGAATGTATGTATATGTGTGCATGGGGATATATATTTAAAAAACCACTCTGTGACTGTGTAATACAGATGTTCACATATATACTAAGGAATACAGAGGTTTTGAAGACATACACAATAAAAATTTTGCCAAAGATAATTGAAGGTTAGAAGGTTTAATTAAAGAATCCAGCAATAATTGTAGCATCTGTGGGTATGAAATTTTAAGGAGAACATGCACCTCACTCTGTCTTCAGGTTTAAAAGCTGCAGGCATTATAGGATAGTTTATATTTAGGAGCATGATTTAAAGCCTTTCTTTGTATCTGCTACATTTTAGCAGTGAGACAGTATTGCTGACAAAATCAGTTTTGAAGATCAGCTTTGCTTTTACAGCCCCAGGGCTGGGCATTTCTCTAGGTGTGGTGGCATTGGTGCAGAAAGGAGTCATTGGTGCTTCTGATGTTGCTACTAGCAGTGGCTCAAAGGTTATCAGAATCCAAACCCTTTTTGTTCCATCTTCCTGTATTTGTGTTTGTTCCAACAACTGCCGGTTAAGATATCTCTTATCAGAGATTGTTCTTGGGAAAAATTTCTTTGAGCTTCTTTCAGTTCTCCGAAAAACTGTCCTTGGCTGTTTATGACTCTCACATGTCTTGCACACTCTGTTCTGTACTGAGCTTGCAGACTGGATGGTGCTTAGACCTGTTTGGGTCTCAGCAAGCTCTTCAGGATCTTGCTCTTGGTATTTGGTTTCATTTTTCAAGCAAATTGGAATTTTCTGCAAGCATGAGTGTCTCATGTTAAACAGACTGATGATAGAGAATAATAAAATGAAAAGCCCTTTTCCCTCAGGGTAGGAAATCCTGAAATCTTTGTTCAGAACAGCACTGTGAACTCTAACTACAGGCTCTCCTTCTCCATCTCTTTGATTTTGGTATGCCATCGTTACAGAGCAAGACAGTGTAATTTCAGCAACTTTTCCCCCTAATATAATGATTCAACAACCTGATTGCTTTCTCTGCAATGGAAAGGCCCCTTGAAAGATGCCACTGATTTTCATCAAGGCTCTCAGGGATTTTTATACCTGTATTCCTGCAGCCTCGTGGTAAATCACTCAGCAAGAGATATGTCATTCAAATCATTCTTTTCTGCCTTATATCTAAATGCAGTCTTTAGGTTTCATCCTACGAGGTTCACTTTATTTCTTCTTCCTAGGAGGGAACTGGAGGTGAGAGGAGAGGGTGAAGGGAAGCTGATTTTTCAACCAGTCTGGATCTGCAGTACGTGCCTTGTCTTCTGTCATAACTCACATGGTGTAAGCACCTTCTCCAGTGCTTTCATAGACTTGCTGATACAGTTGCTTTTAAATGGCAAAAAGTGATGATGAGGTCTTGGTTTATGACATCAAGTAACAGTTTCAATATTTTGTCCCAGATAAGAGAGAAGCCACAGACTGAGATTTTTGAAGGAACTTAAAATGCATTCAGTTCCGTTGTGAATTTCACTGATATTTGGTTGTTTTAAACAATTTTTTCCTGTTTGAAAATTCAGCCTGCCATTGAAGCTCATTGCTTTGTAGCTGAGCAAGGGCACCACTTCCTTGCTCCTTTCTCGGTGTGAAAAAATGAACCAGTTTTGTTTACTGGTGGTGACATTTCTTTTCAGTGTTTCGTGAGATTTGGCTCATGATGGAGCAGTTCAAGTATGACAGGGACTCAGAGGTAGAGATTCACATCTTTAGTGTTGCTCAGTTAAACGCTGAGATGGTTGGGCAGGTCATAGCTGCCAGTCTATGCAAACTAAAGCACCCCTATTTATCCAGAGCCTGTGAAACTTGCAGAGGTTCTTACCTGCTGTGGTCATTTAAGTTAAGCTACCCAGCCAGAGCTGTGCAAGCAAAGGTTCAGAGGTTTTTGTGTGAAGGGAAATGCTTTTTCATTCCATGCATCCTTAATAACTGGTTGGATTTCGCCATAAGAGAAGCCTGGAGTTTTCCCTATTACACCCACTTGTGCTGAACGACACAATACTGCCACGTTTCTAAAACAGCACGACGCTTTTGGAAATTCCATGTCAGAGGGTGTCCCCATTGACTTTTAAGTGAGATCTGGCTTTTAAGAAATTGAATCCTTTGTGATTTTGTTGCTTGTGCTTTAGGCAGGAAGGCAAGGTGTGGTAGATGCTAGAGGCTGGCATCACTAACATACTTGACCAAATACCACTGTCAACCAAGAAGATACCAAGCCACTGCTTATCAGATCTTTTGCCCTGTTATGGATGAGCTGATCTCACATACTTCCAACCCAGCAAGAAACGAGCTTTTGCTACTTTACATGAACATGCTGCCTCTAGTATAGGTCATGTCTTCATATGAGTGTAGCTTCTTCTGGTGTTAAAAAAATGACTGTGCAAGTGAGCAGTAAGAGCCATCTGCATGTGGGGCAAATGTGGACAAAGTAGGGCTAGAAAAGGGTGAGGGATATAAGCCTTTCTGCAGTGTCCTTTTTCTTACGGCTCTGTAAATATCTGCCTTGGATATAATCATGGGCAAATGATCTTCCATATTAACATGATGGGATAGGATGTCCCCGTGAAGTGACCAAGCTAATTTGCTTTAATTGCAGAAATGAGGGGTTTTGGTTGCTTCGCAATCATTACTACCATTTTCACTCGAATATTAAGAGTCATCAGATATAGACAAAAATTTGTCTAAGAGCATTTTATTAAAAAAAAAAAAAACAAAACAAAACAGTAAGAACAAATAATAAAGATCCTCCAAAATTAACCCCCCTAAACTAGTTCTTTGCATGACAGGCCTGGGATTTAAAGTCAGATTTTTGTGAAAATGTTAAAAACGAGTGAAATTTTAAAAATCCAACTGTTGGTATTTCTACCTCTTTCCCAACTTGTGAATAATCAAGATCACATTACTCAAAAATTGCTAATGTCTGTTAGACTATATCTGGATGTTGTGTAAAGGCATGTGTGTTACACACCAGACTGTATCAGATTAGCTGATGCATTATTTGGAAAATGATTTATAATCAAGGAGGTGCCAGTGTTTTTAATGAGAAGTTTTAAACAGAAGATTGTGGAAGAAAAATAAATATATTTAAAATTTTTTTTAAGTGGAAGTTTTTATATAAGCTTTAATTAGATTTTGGCAGAATACATTATTTTAATGGTTCTTCATTAATGAAGACTGCTCATTGTTTTGATTGTACAGTAAAAAGAAGAAAAAAGTAATCTTGGATTCTATTTAAAGAGCAGCCTGTGTATTAAAAAAAACTATGAAAGATACTGCAGTCATTGACAGGAATATTTTGCATGAGAAAAGAATGTAGAATCCATCTAGGAAGCATCAAGTAATTTCAGATGAGGATGAGTGATAACATCTCTGGTGTTATGTGTTGTTTGAAACGTCGTGTTTAAGAAGCCACGGTGTTGCTGAGGTTCCTGACCTCAGCTCTGCTTTCACTCCCTGGAAGCTAGCGGCCCTTTTGCCTTTGATTTCAGCAGAGATGAGGTCAGGTCCCCAGAGACCTGGCTGCCATCCAAAATGAACTTGCGGGGTCGCCAGCCCTGGGAGATCGATGGGCTCTGCAGCTCCCTGAGATGCAAGTGGATGTGGGGCAGGATTTCAGTGGGGCTGCGGTGGAGAGGGGCTCTATCCTTTGTTCCAGCCCAAGCTGGGGGACAGAGCAAGTGTCTGTGTACCTCTGCGTGGTGGGACAAAAACACTCTGTGGCAGCTGGGAGGAGGTGGGCATCTCTGGAATGCTCAGGGGATCACTGTGGCCAACTTCCCTTTCCTCACTGCTTTCCTTAGCCCCCAGCCCCATCCCATCACTCAGACATTCTCCAGTCTCCATCTCATCTTGCTGTCAAGCGTTTGGTTGACCTGGGGGTTGAATTTAGCCTTCCTTCCCTAGTGTGTGCACTTGGTCGCTGGACCCAAGCACATGATTTCCTGGAGGTAGGACACTGACTTCAGTACCTGAAGATGCCAAATGTTATCAGTCCGTTCTGTTTCTGTTGCTGCTCTTGCATCAAATACTCCAGCTCCAGGGTGGGGCTGTCTGATGTTTACCTTTGCTTGCAGGTTGTTCCCACCATCTTAGTGGAAAAGTGTATTTATTAACACAGGTGAGGGCTCTTAAGTTGTTTGCATTATTTGTCAGCCCTTAAAAGTCCAATTCAAATTCATTCCAAATTTTATTTCATTAAAGCCGCGATGCTTACTGTTGGAAAAATGAAATAAAAATAGCCGTAAGTTACTCTTTCAGATGGGTAAATGTCACACGCAGAATGAAGGGATTTTTTTTACTAGGTTTAAGTGAAACAGAGTCTTTATTTAGTGTCATGTTTTTATTTAAAAGCATTTATTTAAAGTTCTAAAAAACAAAGAATTCAATAAAGCAAGACAGGTGTAACTGCAAATGATTAATGATATAATTCTCAGTACTTTATAAAGTGTCTAACGCTGAAGAGATTTATACAGTGCAGAATGGCAATTGTGCTTTGATGGAAGGAATAGGTAATCAATACCTGCAAGCTTAGAAAAAGTGTTCTATTTCCTCCTCTAATGATATAGGGTTTTTTTGCAAGGCAAGGATGTCTGGAGCATGAGACACTTGGAAGAAGAATTAATTTGAAATCTGTAGTGGAAGATCAGTTTCAATTAAAACTGCACTTGAATGTCCATGGAAAAAAAGCAGGCAGTTAGGCCTTAAACCTTCTGATGGCTACCAGTGAATAAATGAATCCCCTGCACTATTCTTGATTACATTTCATAGGTTGTTGAGCTTATTTTCTCTGGCTAGGGGATATAATTTATTTACTTCGGTTTCAAACTCAAAAATAATATTTTTCTTCTCACCCCCATAGCCCGCCTTCTCCTTTTCATGCTAATTGTTAAATCTGGGATGGCCCCAGTCCTGTGCTGCTGGGAATGGAGATGTTGGGGTCATGGCCTCTATTTCTGTCTAGAACGGCTGCCATAATGGTGTAGGTCATATTGCATGTAATAATTTGCATATCAAAAAGTTCTGAAAGAAATTAATGAAAAACCTAGTCGTTTATAAAATCATGTGCTGATTTTAACTAGCAGGTCTTGAACCTCTAAATCAGAGCTTAGCCTTATGACTGTAATTTGGGATGTCAAGACTTGGAGTCACAGCACCAGCACTAAGTTGGGGTTTTGAATTGCTGAGTTTCACTGCATTAGATTTTTCTTTAATAATTCAATACCAGTACGGAAACATTTTATGCATGTAAACTAATACTATGATATGAAGAGAGAAGATACTGCTAGAGGTTTTTTGTAACTTATGGGTTTAGAAGCAAGTGAAGCTACTGTATTTATAGAAGGAGATGTACTACTCTTAAATTAATCCAAACTAATTAAATTAATTTAAAAAAACCCCAGACTGACTATATGTTTCCTAAGATGATACAAAGCTATACAAGCCTTTAGAGGTCTGTGTAAAGTTACATTTCAGTGAGTCAGTCCAGGTACTGAAGTCACTTGAGGTTTTAGTTCAACATAGTGGTTGGTTTGTTTGTTTGTTTACCCTTATAGCTTATTTTATTCATTTTGACAAGACAGTTTTCACTGCAGATTGGTTGAGAGCTGGCTGTACTTTATTTTAAAAAAAAAAAAAGTCATTGTGACAAGATGCATGGAAGGAACCCTACGGTCCATGTTAAAATAAATCTGCTTACTCTAAAAAAAAAAAAAAAGAAAAAGTCCCCATTGACACCAAAATACTTAAAAAAGAAAAATTTGAGTGCACAGCTCCTTTTGAATGCACAGCTGAAACCACTGCGATAGCCTCTGTGAGCAGAGTGCTTCTGAAAACCTCACCCCATGATTATAACAAAGCCAAAAAACAAGAGCTGGCAGGTTTGATGATTATGTGTAGTCCTAAACATTTTAAAGCAAATTCCCAAATTTCATGGAGTAAATGCAAGTTTATATGGAAAGTAAATCTGAATTGCCAGTTAATTCACTGCAAACCAATTAGTAAGAGCATCCTGATTCAGGGAAAATATCTGTGGTTGAGCGGAAGACGTTTGGTTTTCCCCAGGTAGAGTTTTTAATAATTCTGTTCTCCTTGGTTGTGGTACATTGGGAAATTAACTGGAAGTGGCTTTTGCTGACAATACAAGTTGAACCATGAGATAAACGAAACTGATTTTTAACCTGGGCAGATGATGTAAACGATTTTTAAAGGACACTGCAGTTTTGCCTAATTGTAATTGAAAGTAAAACGCTTTCTTCTTGTTTTGGTTACCATACAGCATTTGTGTGTGATGAGCATAGCACAGAATCTTGCTATTGATTAAGTGTCCTACATTAGCCCAGGGGAAGATAGGAAGAATGCATTTTGCAACTAGACAGATTAAAACCCAGGGGCCAAAGAAACTGGCCTTCACAACTGCTGGGTTTGGACGGCACTAATTGAATTTACATACGCCTCTCAGATGCAAGGGTAATAAATGCATATTGGTGCATCATTTACTGCTGTCTGCCTGTCGAACAGACCTGCTGACTGTGTAGTTCGGAGGTAGGATACAGGTATGACATCAGGGGTCTCAGGAGAGCAGAGTTCAACTCTGGGTTGTAACTTGGTTTTGGTAGATGAGCTTGGGCAAATTGCTTCCCTTCTCAGGCTATCAATTTCCCTGTCTTTACATGAGAATAATGTTGCTGATCCCTGCTGTAAAGCACTTCAAGAACTGTGAGTGAAAAGTGCTTTACAAGAACTCTGTGCTGTTATTTCAGGAGCTTAAACCACTGTTTACACTCATAGGAAGATAATCTCTTAGTCTCCATTAATACAATTTATGAATTGGAGAGGGAGGTCATAAAGAAAAATTTGAAATTCACTGGAGACCCTCCTGCATGTGTTGCTGAGGGTCCCCGGTGTTACAATGCATTTAGAGCTGGTATGAGCTGGTGAGGACATGTCTTTGCCTGAAACCTTTTATTTTTATGTCTTATTTTTATTGACCCTTTGTGCTAGAGAACCTCGCAGAAGGGGCAGGGTGAGTTAGCGCTGTGGCAGACAGCCTCTGGCAGATTGACTGGTTGGTGGTTTGCCATACTACCTCTTGCAGCTCCACTGCCACGCCATGAGACTGCTGCTTCTCTTCTCCCAGCAGCGCCGGTACAATCCTGTCATGAAATTTAGTTAAACAGTTTGGGGGTTGAGGATCCGTTCATACACCAAAAAGTAATCTGGAGCTGGTGAAAGTTCCAGAACAGGGGCAGGATGCACCACCCCTCCTGTGCCTTGTGAGGGGGGTGGACAGCTGGGATGACAATGAGTATCTTAGCGCTTTGAAGTATTTTTTAGTAGTTTATGCTGAACCTATGATGACCCTGACGTGCTGGGGACAGCGGCTGCTCGTGTCATTTCTCAGCTGTAGCATGCTCTTCTCTTACTGACCTTGAAGAGTGGCTTGTAATGGGCTCAAAAAATACAGGAGCTTGTATTGCTTTTCAGAATTTAAAACTACTCCCTGAAATTTTTTTAAATAAAAAGAGAGAGTAGAGGGGTGTGGAGGGGAGGAGAAGTGAGAGGATTTAGCTCTGTGTTTGCTTTTGGCTGGCTGTCATGTAATATGGATGGCTCTGATGTGCCCAGGTACAGCCACATATTTAAGACACAGCCTGTCAGTCCTTGGAGCTTCTCATTTACTGCTAATATTTGAACTGACTTGTTTTGAGAGAGTGGTTTGTATCAGATGAGAACAGACTGTGCTAACAAGGAAAAACAGAAAACTCATGTAAGAGCAGCAAAAGAAAGTTTTGGTATTTTCTTGATAGGTCATTGTCCTCCTATCATGAGTATTTTTTTTTTTCCCCAAATTTACTAATATACATTTAGCTTAATTCTTTCTTTTTACCTTTTCTGCCTTCAAAACCTCCAAAAAAACTGAGATCATTAATAAAGATCATATTATCTAAGCAGAGTATTGCATAAACACAAGTTAATGGGTAGATGTTACGTTATTTGTCTCCTGTGAAAAGGTAAACTATATAGTAATATATTAAGGCTGAAGCTTTAGGAAAGTTGCTGAAACACCACACTAATTGATAACATACTCACGAGGGGAACTTGGGAATTGCAGATAGTTTTCTAGAATAGTAATTTTTTTTAAAAAAGGCCATTGTTCATCACTGCTAGAGGCAAAGTTGGAGTACTGCTCAGAGCTAATGGATTTCAATCTCCCCATAAGTTTACAAATCTTAACCTCTTTCAAATGCGAGAACTGTAACTGCGATAGAGTCATCTGGGGAGCTGAAGTGCTTCATCCTCTTCTTTAAGAAATACCTAGCCTAGAATTATTGAGCCCCTGGAATGTTAATTGGCACTGGTATTTTTAACAGGTACCTATGGTCCCGAGCACTGGGTTACTTCCAGCGAGAAGTGCGGAGGGTCTCACCAGTCTCCCATAGACATCATAGATCATCAGGCCCATGTTGGAGATGAGTATCAAGAATTGCAACTTGATGGTTTTGACAGTGAATCTTCAAACAAGACTTGGATGAAAAACACAGGAAAAACGGGTATGTTCTTTTTTTGTTTGTCTCCATCGTCTGCCTGCAGTCAATTAAAAATTCAAGCCATGTTCCACCCTCCTCCTTTTTCATTGTTCTGTTGTTTGGAATTTGCTGCTTTTTTTTTTTTTTTTGTCTGTCTTAAATATGATTTTCCAGCAGCAGACACCTATCTCTGCCTCTGCATTCTGTGCAAAACTAGTTCTGCAGATTGATTTTAAGTTGGGTTGGTTTTTTTTTTTTTAAGGCTTTTTTTTTTTTTCAGGTTCTCGATATAAAATAATTCTCCTGGTAGTCAGTTGTTCCTCAGAATAAAAGCCTGTATAAGAGTTTCAAGGTGTAACCTTGAATTATCAGCTTTGGGAGGCTGTAACATCTAATCCAAAAGAATGCTGAGATGCAAGGCTCAGGGGGAAGGAAAGGGGAAGTCTTAGAAATTGGAAGGTTTTAGAGAAGAAAGAGCAATAACTGTTCAGAGTAGTGGGGGCTTATTAATGTGTTTCTGATATGATTATAGCACTGTGTTCTTCACTGAACTGAATTCTCTTCTGCTCTGTCTGTTCTGGGTTTTAGAGAAAAGAACAGTCAGAGTACTGCTTATTTTTACCAAAACAGTTCACTGAAGGGTCAAGGTTGATTTATATGCAAAGCCACATGCATTTGATTACTCTTTAATTCTAAAAATGTAAAAAGCAGAAATTATAAGGCCACCCTCTTCATTTGACAAGGTCAAATATTTTTAGGGAATTGGATTAAACCACTAATTAATTCAATTTTATTTATTGGAAGTATGTTTTTATCTTTATTAACATTCGACATGCATCCCTATAAGTGCTTTATGGAATGTGTCCCTAGCCAGAGGTCTGCTAGCAAAACCCAGGGCATGTACCTGCTCCGGGAGTTTGCAACACAGCTGTGCACACAGCGTGACCTCAGATACACCCATTGCTTCCAGGGGACTTTGGATCTGAGCCGCAGCCCGGAGACCAGCAAGCGCTTCAGATCCAGTTCCAGCAATTCAGGATCTTAGCAGGAGTTGAGAGTTATTGCCCCTCAGATGAGATGGAGTGGCAGGCTGTGATCCTGTTTTCTTTCACCGCAAAGCAAATCCAGTTAACATAAACCACCACCAGGCATAGCTTGGGTTTTTGATGCATTTCTGAGGGTTTTTTCCAGCTTCACTAAGAAATGCTCCTGTCTGCTTAGAAATCCTGACTTTGTTGCCCTCTGTAGCAACATGAGGTTCAGGCAAGGTTGAATGCTATGGAAATTTGGTGCTTAATTAATCTATTCATGTTATGCACCTTGCCCTTTTGGTAGCATTGGGGTGTTTGTAGTAACCAGCAATAAACATAATTAGAAATACCACGAAAAAGTGATGGTGCTATTCTTCTAAGAAAGATGCTAATGCTGTACTGTATGTGTAATAGGAACATATTGCTGCACATATAATAGGAAACCATGTTGAACTGAAACGTGCCAGCAAATTTTCCAGTCTCCACGCAGTTGGCAATGAAAACTGTATCTTCAGTCTTCTCTGCTGGTGATTTTAGCACTGCCGCTATATTTGATTTCCTCACCCATTGGGGTATGGATTTTTGCTGACAAGTTATTGCTTCGCAGAGCAACAGTAACTGTCACTTTTCTTGGTAACTTACGGCCTTTTACTGGTAACGTGAAGACTCTTTTTGCCTTGCTGTCATCCCTGATCTCTTCTGCTGAGCTCTTAACTCCTCCCTTCTTTTATCAAGTCCCATTCCTTTTCTTGGTTTTCTGACCTTCTGAAGAAACTTGCCTGGGATTAATTTTTAAGGTGGTAAGTGGTAGAGCAGCAAACCAAGTAGGATGTTTTGGCTTGTGGGTAGAACATAGAAGCAGGCTGTGCCATAAATTGCGATGCATTTTGGCAGCAGAGTCTTGGAGCAGATGGCCACATGAGACCTTCATGTTACAGACTGACAGAGACAGTAAACTAAATATCTGTTTAAGCAATGGTGACGGATGTAGAGGGCATTTCTCAGCAATTAATGACTGGTTAAAAGAGACAGGGGTCCAAGGGAAAGCCAAAGGCCCTTAACCTTGACGCTCATTAACTGGCAGGAAATGTGTTACTTGGGTTATTGTTATTGCTATTGGACCTAGTACATTTTTTTTTAGGATAGAACAATTAGTTATTTTTATGCTCTGAAATGTTAAAAGGTAAAGAGGTTATTGCTCTTTAGATTTGTTCTGCTCTTTCTTGTTCTTTTTTCCCCCCTATATCAGGTAAAGGGCAGGCAATGTACAGAAAACAGTGTTTCATTCAGAAAATGGAAATGGATTCATTAAGCCCCTGTCTTGACTAGAAATGTGCATGATTTCACTGGCAAAGGCACTAATGTGGGTTCGATTTCATCACCATAGTAGCTGGTTCCCAAGTGGTAAAGATCACTTGGAGAGTATAAGCACATCTCATAGTTGTATTTGCATTAGTAGTTTTCATTTGTGCCACCTTATAATTAAGTGTTAGCTGGTGTCAGCCGGGCCTGAGGCTGATGAGGCTTCTTCGAGCCCGACCTGCCCTGTGGGAAGAGCACTCGTGGGAGCAGTACCATCTCCAGCACTACGCAGACATTGCCACTTCACCCCTTTTCAGGTCACTGAGAACTTCTAAAAACTCCTTCCGCTTAGAGAAACCTACTAAAATTTTCTGCCAGAGATACTGGGGGGTTTAAGTACTTTTCCTACATGATGTGCATCACTGACTGGTCCTGACCATTAGAGCTGCTCTGCTAAGGCACGGGAAGAGCTGCTTTGCATCCAGGTTTATTTTTGCTCTCACAAAGACTATGAGCACACAGTTCCAGCCCTGATCCTGCAAATGGCCTCACACACTTGCCATGGTGGTGGCTGTGCACCACCTCCCTTGGTTTTGTAATCTCAATTACATAGTATTTTAAATTAGTGGGCTCTGGGAGTTGATTCCTTGCTGTGCACTCTACAGAAATCATTGGATAAAAGCAGTGGCTCCTGAAGCCCTGTAAGGTGATGTTTGGTTATTCCAGTACTGCACATAGAAGGGAAGGAAGCCCCCACATCACTGGCAATGAGGGGATGCTGCGAAGACGGGAAGGTGATGGGAACATGTGTCACACAGCTCAGCAGTGTAAGAAATACTGTAAAATGAACAATTAGATGAACATTTCAGATTGTACATCCTCCTAATTATCCTTTTAATTATTCATCTAAAACAAGTAAAATGACCCCTGACAGAGCCATAAATGATTTAGGAACTATCAAATATTTATTAGATGCAACTGAATCCCCACAGAGGTTTTTAACAGATGCACACGAATCTGCTTTCCTGTATTCCTCATTTCCTACTATTTTATCTATGGAATTTATAACCAGTTGAGTGAGATTTTCAGTATGTAAAATGCTGCTAAGCTCATTGAGAATTTTTTAAGGGAGGAAGAGAGCAGCAGTGCTTTCAGTCACTTATGTTTCACAGATTTGGTGTAAGGAAGCAGTGACCACCAGCAGTACCCTGGCTGACACAAGCAGTATCCTATAACCAGTCCTGCACCACCCATCTTCCTACACAAACACTTTGATACAAAGGGAGTGCCAGAAGAACCAGAAACCATGGAAGAAGATAGCCCCATGATGTCACTGACACAATTTAGAAACATCCGAACATCTCATGCAATTTAACATTTAGATGGTTTTAACATAAAGAATTTAAAGTTGAGATGTGTCTAAATGGTACAATTGCACCTGAGGTGAGGCTGCTGTAGCCAACTGTCTGTACTCACGGGAGGGCAGCCCTGGTGTGGCAGAAAGCCTAGCCTGCAGTGAAGCCTGCCACGAATTCACCAACAGAAGAATCACTTTTCTTTCACAACTAGCTTTTTTGTTTTTTCAGCAGTGAATAAAATCCTCCCTCTTACATAATAAAATTGGATTTATATTAATGTTCTCATTGTGATGACACAGTTGGCTTGAGAACACAGAGAAATCCTTGTGGGTTATGCTATTCCCTTTAAAAAAAAAAACAACTAAAAAAAAAACTTTAATCACAGGATTCTGGGCACAGCAAACGGTGGTCTGCAATGGCTTTTACAAGAACAAAATTCTAATTTTAGTTCTGATTTTAAGCAACAGTTTCATAATGGCTGAGAAGAAAGTATTTTGTAGGGAGTAATTTTTAGGAATCATGCCTGTTAAAAATGGGAGGTGCTGGAAAGACAGGTGATCCTGTAGTGAGAGCAGCAGACAGGAATTTTTTGAAAGCTGGATTCAGTTCTTGGTTGGACCACAGACTTCCCCTGTAACATGCGCCAGCTTCCACCATGTGATTTTGCCCTCTGTTCGGACCTACAGCTTTTGTTGTTACGCAAAATACAAAGGCTTTTGGAAATGAAAAGAAAATACAGAGAAGATCCTTTTGACCCTTACTGAATCACATAGTAATGTCAGAGTTACTGTAATAAAACCCAGTTCTTATGAAGGACGTCTCATGAGTGGGTCTCAAAAACATTGTCACTCTCCCCATTTTACAGAAAGCGGGAGCAGGGATGCTGAGGGGAGTACCCACCATGTCCAAGAGTTGAGGTGGGACCAGGCACAGGGGTTCCCCCCGCCCCCCCCAAAATAGAGGAAATCCAACAAACAGAAGATCCATTCTTCTCCTAACTTGTGATCTACAAACCTTCAGTGGTTTGTAAGGCCAAGGAACGTGGACAGCCATTACTCTCTGGAACCACATTAAACAGGTTTTGATGAAATTTGCCATTTACATTTTAATCAAAGTCCACTAAGGAGGGCAGAAAAGTCCTTGAGAAATTTGGGCTTTGAGATTTTCTGTAGTCTATGTAACTTGATAATCGCTTCCATAATTAGCCAGCGTTACTTCTAGACTTTTTTTTTAAACCAATCCCTGTAAAGAAGAAAATGATGACCCGACATTCTACTTGCATTAGAAGTGTTCTAATATAATGAGCAAAAACTGTAAATGCTTCAGAAAAACTGTGCTAAGAATGTCTTTCTACTTGTTCTGTGTGTGCAGTTGCTATCCTGCTGAAGGACGATTATTTTGTCAGTGGTGCCGGGTTGCCGGGCAGATTCAAGGCAGAGAAAGTGGAGTTTCACTGGGGTCAAAGCAATGGATCAGCTGGCTCTGAGCACAGCATCAATGGCAAGAGGTTCCCCGTTGAGGTGAGTGGAAAGACATGTGCTTATGTTCTCGAAAAAAATAAAATCAGAATGTATTGCTGTAGTTTGAGACGACTGTGAAATAGGGCAATGTTTCCTTCAGTGAACATATCACTTTCAAGGCCCTTCCGGCCCTCGCAGCACTCTATCTATCATCTCTTATGTGCTTTTGCAATGTCAGCTCTGAGCTCCGCTTTGCTAGCATTGCCAGCTCTCACGTCCCATGGGTTAAGTTGCAAACAGCCACTTTTCTCGTTTCTCCCATAAGCTTTTCATGTGTGGGAGGATCTTCTTGCAAATATCTGCAAAGTGACCTCGTTGTCCTCCAAATCTTTTCTTTCCCATGATGCCTACAAACAAATAGCAGCGGTTTGGGAGCTGTCCTGCTGAGACCTCTGTCTTTCATCGGTATTGCTTCCTTGTAGAGGCATGGCCCTCTCTCTACCTGTATCAGCTGTGGTCCCTTGCCTTGTACTAACAGGGCACCTACATAAATGTCTCCAAACAGCTTGGGCATTTCCTCTGCCTGTGCAGCAGCCAGCCCCGGGCTGACAGCTGCCCAGCGATCGTAGCAGAGCGCTGTGCCGCAGCAGAGCAAGGTATCAGCTCAGGCACAGCGCCCTGTGAGCGTGTCCGTGTTCAGAGCACGGGGCTGGGCAACTGCACCTGACCACGAGGACCTGCCTTTAGATGGCAGGGAGGGTCCCAGCACCGTGGGCTGCTGTGGAACCTGGTGAGTTTGTGTCTTGGCTTGTGGCTGATAGTCCCTCCGTCATCAGTGAAATGTTTTCTGTGTCAGTAGAGTTTGTTGATATTTTTCACTCTATATTCAAGATTTTGCATGGTGAGATAAAAGAGATGTTATCGGGAATTACCTTTGCCTGTCGGTAAGCAGATAAGCGCTTTCAGAGTGTGGCATGTGGATGTGAGCAGGTTGCGGGGAGCTGCGCTTGCCCAGAAAGCTCACGTGTGGGCAGAAGGGGTTGCCTTGTGAGCTGGGTCTTGCAAGAACTTGATTCAGCCCCCAGCTTGCTGTAATTCATCATGTGTGGCTTTAGCCAAGTCACATTTTTCAGGAGGTGAGAAGAAACTTCCAAAGCACAAGGGGAGGTTGTAGTAGACTCTGGTGTGGGACCAAACCCTCTGATTTTCACTTCCCCATCACACAAGAATTAGAAGCCGTTTTTTATCTTCCAATTCTGAACCTGTACATTGGGTGTTCTGGAGGCAGATAATTTTTTTTTTCTTCTTTTTGATGAGCTCTTCCAACAGCTTCTGGCTTGTAACTGTGATATCTCACAAGGGGCCACCCTTGAAGACATGGAGCAAAGGCCCAAACATTGTCCTGTAGAGAAGGACTTTGAATAGTAGTGGATGTAAGACTGACCATGAGCCAGCAAGGTGCACACGCAGCCCAGAAAGCCACCCGTGTGCTGGGCTGCACCCAGAGCAGGGTGGGCAGCAGGTACAGGGAGGGGATTCTCCCCCTCTGCTCCTCTCTCATGAGACCCCCCTGCAGAGCTGGGTCCAGCTCTGGGGGCACCAACAGCAGAAGGACACGGACCTGCTCGAGCGGGGCCAGAGGAGGCCACGAACATGCTCAGGGGCTGGAGCACCCCCCTGTGAGGACAGGCTGAGAGAGTTGGGGGGTTCAGCTGGAGAAGAGAAGGCTCCGGGGAGACCTTAGAGCAGCTTCCCAGTACTGAAAGTGGGGAGGGACTCTTTATCAGGGGGTGTAGGGATAGGACAAAGGGTAATGGTTTATAAACTGAAAGAGGGGAGATTTAAATGAGATAGAAAAAAGAAATTCCTTACTGTGAGGGTGGTGAGGCCCTGGCACAGGCTGCCCAGAGAAGCTGTGGCTGCCCCCTCCCTGGAAGGGTTCAAGGCCAGGTTGGACGGGGCTTTGGGCAACCTGGGCTAGTGGAAGGTGTCCCTGCCCATGTCAGGGGGGTTAAGACCAGGTGACCCTTAAGGTCCCTTCCAACCCAAACCATTCTGTGATTGTCATGCTGCCCTGTCTGTCTCAGTTGGCAATTCTGATATCTGTAAACCTATTTCTGGGTGGCAGAAGGAGCACTAAGGAAGTCTACAGAGCCAGTCAACTCCTCTTTTGAAATTTCAGGGACAGGAGATGGTAAGGGAGCGTGGGCCTTCTTGTTTGTGTCAGAAATAGTATTTCCACTTCACAAACCCTTTCTTATGATGCCAAGGCTATTTGATGCTGGCTTGATGAATGAAAGCTATTTTACTTTGGAAAAAAGCAAATTTGTAAGAAATTATTTTCCTCTGGTTTAAATATTCTTCACTTTCTTTTCAATTGGTTGGAATACTAATTTTTTCTACTTTAAAATTGAAAAACAAAAACAAAACAAAACAAAAAACAAAACAAAAAAGGGAGACTGCGTTTCAGAATTTAGGACATTTGTTTATGAATGCTGTGTAGAATAAATTGCTGTATCAGATAGGTTTCGTGTTAATCCTAATAATGAGAACCTGTAATTTTCCAGGTGATTTGTATTCCTTGCAGTGACATGAACCTCTATTCTCTGGCCTTCCTGGGTATGATGGCGTTAGCAGAATTCCCACAGCCTTCCCTTTACTATTTTCTAAAGGAAGAGCAGTTTCCAAACCAAGTTTTTCCATGTTGTGATGCTATCTACTTCCTACCAAAGAATTCCAAATTTCAGTCATGCACAAAAAAGGATTTTCATGGGTGAATTTTGAAGGGTCCAGCAGATCTGAGGTGGTAAAACTGAGTCCTTGCCGATACATGCAAAACCAGTCCTCATACCTGGGATTAGACCTCTCAGACAGTAACTGTACATGTATGCATTGGTGGAGCTTTTAATTTGTAATGCTAATTGTAGTTCAGCTTGCAACTGTCTGATGCAACCCTAATTGCCTGATGCTGGGAGGTCTGTGCCAGAAATACTGTACTTTATTTGAGAAGTGGCATTTCTAGGAATGCTCTAGAAAGGAAAAAACAAAATCCTATCCTACAGAACGCCAAGCTCGAATCATTCCGATTATTCTGAGCCTGTGAATGTAGGTAAAGCTTTTAAGGAGTGTGCATGTATTGGTATTCCAGGTCTGCAGCTCTGTAAGAGTGGCGGTGCAGCTGAAAGGAAACGTTTTCTGAATCTAATTGTGCAACCAGATGTGGACTATGCAAAACCCATTAGTTCCAAAGCACATCCCAAGGGAATGCAGATAGATCAGCTTCATCCATAGACTATGCTCTGTGCACATGAAGTTTAGATGTTTTTTTCCTCTGGGAAACAAAGTGCTTGCTGGTAGTCTTTTTTTCTTGAAGAGGATGCAGAAACTAATTAGAAATGTCAGATATAATACAAAGCATTATTGTTTGACCATGTTGTTTGGTTTTTATTATTACAACTAATGTGTCAGATGGTAAGGCTGTCTACGTTAATTGGTTTCCTTCATTGAAGCCCATCTGGATCATATTTTTTTGTGATTTATATGTTAAATTAGTTGGTAAGATATATGAGAACATCCTTTTGTTTCCTGCTTTAAAGTCATGTTGGATCAAAGGCGTATTATCTTGCAATACTTTTATGCATATGTAGCATATTGTGATTCCTTTTCAAAAACCATGGCATATGTAATGGTGTGCTTTCATTATGTGGTCTTGATTGCTTATTTATTGATTGGATTTTCCTTGGTGATACTTGAGCCTTATGAAGCCGTTATGAGCTTGGCTGAATCTGAAGTAGCATTTGTGAACAGAGATGTCCCCGTGTTTCAAACTTTCATCCATAACCAGGTGCCAGTTTGATAGCAGGCCTGGTCAGTATTGACCTGAAGTTTCTTTTTCCTTCCTTCTTGCCATTTTAGCACCAACATCTGAGTGAGGCCAAGAACTAGTGCTGTGATGCTGAAGATTAAAGCATTACCATTAGTGTATTGCTGTGCAGGTGGAGCGTGAATCCTAATGAGGACGTAGGCTCTGCACCAGCTTTGAAAAAGTCTCTCTCTCCTTTTTCCTTCAAGTTAAGAAAAGTTTTTAACATTGCAATCTCTAAATTTTAATGAATTGCTGACTCCTTTGTATTTTGTTATTGTTTTTCTACACTATAATTACTCAAGTTTTTCTTTCTCTGTCTGAAGTTGAAGCAGTATAAATGAACATGCAAACGCTAGAAACCATTTAAATGGCGAAGTGACAAAATTAAAGAAGATGAGCTTCCCTCGGGCCAGGAGAGAATCCAGGTTCCCCTCATTAGAGCCAAGAGGAGTAATTGCAGCACTTTAATCTCCGGTGTCACCGCAGCGGTTCCCGGCCCTGGCTGCGCAGAGCTTGCGGCGGGCAGGGCACGCCGTGTGGGCTGCCTGCTGGGAGGGAAACCCGCCGCTTAATATTTCATAGGCAAGCAAAGAGCTGACGTGGCAGTGCTGTGCTGGCGGAGTTCGGTACCACCGTCCCAGCACAACTGTGATTTTTGAGCTGCTTCGTACTCATTTTTATGCAAAATGCTGATTATTTCTGTGAAGAGCAGAAATCAGAAGAGTGATTTTAATCATGACTGTGTTAATTTGATGTGAGCTTTGGCTGTTTATGAGCTTTCTCTTTAATGGCGCTAATTGTCAGTTATAATGTGAACACCATTATACAGTAATATACAGTAATTTATTTAGTAAATGAGAATCTTATTCCAAGGACCATACTGCAATATGCCATAGAGACCTCATCCCTTTAATCTTACATGAACAAACTTGCACTGTCTAGGCCAAATTGGTAATAGCAACATAAACTTGGCTTTTGAAATAGCAATGTGATTTTGTACCCACAAGTGCCAACTTGCATGGTTTTGGAGCTCTCAAGTTCTTCTCCGTCAAAAAGAAAAAAAAAATTAAAAAAACCCACCAGCAACCGCCCCCCCCAGACCATCCCAACAGAAAATGAAGAGCTAACACCCTTTCATGTTGATTAACAAGCTTTTACGTTATGTTGATAGATTAATTTTGCTAAATTATTATTACAAAACAATCATTTGCATTAACAATTCTTGCTCTTCTTTAAGTGTGTTTCTTAGAAGAGTTTCCAGGTTCTAATGGTGTCTTTGTTCTTGCTACTTCTTTGATTTTCTTCCTCTTCCCTTTGAATACACGTAGTAACTTCAGCACGGTCTAGATCCACAGCTAGTTGCTCTGATTTGAATACTCAGATCTCCTTGCCAAAGTTTATCGTTGTGTGCTATCCCACCTCTCATGGTATCACTTAAATTCTAATGTTTTATTTTATCACCAGCAGAAGACAATCAATGTCATTAATGTAGAAGAAACGTGTGGTATTCAGTGCACAAAAAACTTTACTATGGGGAATAAACTGAGACTAGTTAATGATTTTTTGTTTTGTCCTGAATGTTAAGTCTTTCTATCACACCTGGAATCATCTACGGTGTATGTCCAGCCTTTTGTCCACCTGTGGATGGCAGGGGATATTTACTTTTTAGTGTTAGAATCGGGGCCTTTTCTGTTCTTTAGCTTTATTCTTTGTGCATTTGTAAGTCTATTTAGATTTATGCACACTTTTTGACATTAAAAGATGAACGTATCACAGAATGTTTTCTTGATATACAGGAGAGAACTCACACGATATGTTGCTGCGTTGCAGCTGGGTTTATTATTTCTGGCATCCAGCATATCTGGTAATTTTAATTTTGCAAAGATCTCTGGTGTTGGCTTCAAGCATAAGTAAAGCCTAATTGTGAAACAGGGAGCCAGCATTCGTTTTATTCCCTTATATTTCGTTTACTAGTTGCTCTTCAAATTTCCTTGCCTCCATCTGGCAGGATGTAGCAAAGTAGAAGTCAATAAATGATGGAGGGACCTAAAGAGGACCATTGGGAATATATCACAGTGAGAGACTTCGACTGTCTGAAGTAATTTTACTATAATATTCTCTCCGAGGACCATATCCACACGTATAAGGGGATGCTTAGAGCTCCCAGTGATTTTGATGGGAGATGTGCTGGTGAAACTCTGAGTGAGGATTTGGCTCCATACTCATGTTGTCTGTGCTATAGAGTGTCCAGGGAATTTAGCATGCACTGCTTATTCCATCTACATCTCTTACAGCACCCTGACTTAATCATTCAGACAAGGAGATGGCTTGGGGATTTTCACATTTAATTTTTTTTTTTTTTTCAATCTGACACTTAGCATGTTTTTTTCAGTCTGTTTTCTTACAGTCTTCTGTCGCCCCTTTCCCCACAGTCTTCAGGGGTCTGGATAGCAATAAAAAACCTCTAAAAATATGAGACACTAAAAAGCCAAAACTGCTGCTCTGTCTTATCTCCGGTAAAGTGAGATTTTCCTCCAGGAATCTGCAGACTTTACTCCTCTTTGCTCTTCATCACTTTTAAAACTTGTTTCTTATCATCAGGAAATCAGTGTGTCATAATTTGAAAACATAAAATGGATGGTTATATTGAGCACATGGCTGAGTTTCCATCATGTTGCACTGTAAAGACCATGAGCAGCGCAAGTTAAGCATCATCTCATAACTGTCTGGTTTACTGTTTTATTTTCCTTACTGTAGCTGATACACTGTCTCCTCACAGTTGTCTTTAGTGCCTCCCATATACTGACAGGAGAATCAGTTGAGACTTTAATTAATGACTTTATTGCAATCAAGGTTTCGTTTTAGTGCAGAACGCTTCATCTTGTAGTAGTGAAATATTTAGTCTCCATCTGGCTGATCTTTTCTGTGAATGCCCCGTGATAATTAAGAAGAAACATGAGAGGATGGTCTGAAATTAAAATATGTTTAGTGAAGGGGTTAGTGTATCTTGGGACTGTTCGTGTAGAGACCCAGACAAAATTTAGGGACGTAACAGCAGTTTGGTTTTATGACAGCATCTTCGTGCTGCCTGCCAGGCCCCAGTAATTTCTAGTGTGAGTTGCAAATGTTACAGCGCATCCAGAATTTTATTTTGAAATAACTCTACAGTAACATGAACCAGATATAACTCTTTTCGTGTTGGCTGGGAATGTCCTGCTTTCCCCAAAGGTTTTCCACTGTCTTGTTGAAAAGGTCAGAGGCAGTAGCACTACACTGCAATTACAGTATGTTAATGATGAGCTAAGAGTTATACATTCCTCTTAACATTAATCCCTGATTTTCTACATGATTAATTGGAATCTGGAAAGACTGGCAAGAAGAAGGAGGATCAGATGGGGTGAAAATAAGAGATAAGAGGCTGACAGCCAGCTCTTGTTGTAAAGGAGAGTTATTTTGAATAGGAGAAAAAAAATCAATACAAAGGTTGGAGAATTTGACAGAGTTATAAGAGCTGCTTTAATGAAAGGTAGCAGATTCAATGGGATTGTTACTTGAAATGTGGGATTGTCTGAGTTAGAAAAATGGGACTGTCTCTCCCCAGCTGTAAAGGTGAGCTTTACGTGCTGAGCTTAGTGGGTACTTAGGCCACTGGATTTACTGGCATTCACTCTGAGCACTCAATGTGGCAAGAAAAGGGGAAAAAATGTATGGGAGCTTGCCAAATTCTGTTCTTCTGGGATAGTTACTTGATTATGGGAGGAGAGGTAAGAGGACAGCAGGTGATAACAATTTCTGCTGCTTCACCAGGTGAGGTAGCTACCATGTTAGAGTATCTGTCAGGCTTTTGCAAGGTAGAGCATTTCATTATGAGGTGACTTCATTTGGCTCTAGCTGTAAGGAACAGGCTAGGACTTTGATAGACTCGAAGGGACATCTAGCAGGAGCTCTCCTCTGACATCTCCATGTCAGCCGCCTTCCCCCCAGCAGTGGCAGTAGGGACTACTGTGTGCGGAGGCTTTAACTCAAATTAGAGGTGAGGTGAGGAGAGGAGTCAGCTGAACCTCAGGTGCAAATACATCTTGGAGAGAAGCACCACTTCATTTAGCATGGCTAGATATGGGGGCTTCAGTAATGCTGTGGAAAGAAGCTTGCTCCTCCAGCTATTAGAAGGCTGTTTTATTGCTGTCAGTGAAAATGGTCACCTCGGTCTTACAGAGCCAAGTTTTCCAAAATTGCTCATAGCTTTTTAGGTTTGGGAACTCAGATGCAAGAAGTCAGTTTTTTCAGAGTCAAATGCAAGGCCATGAAGTGCGGGAGTTTTACAGAGAGGTGAGCTGTGGGTCGTCCCTGGGCTGCGGGCTCAGAGCCTGGGTACGGGTGCAGGCTGGGTGTGTTTGCATGTCGTGCTGTGCCAGGTCAGACGTGCACAGAGGTCCTGGGACATTGAGTAAAAATACATGGAGTTTGATAAGGGCTAAGCACTGCCTTTTTCCATCAGGCAAGTCTAACACTCCTGGGACTTCGGGTCGTCTTGCCATGGAGATGTATGACCCTTCGCAGTTATTCCAGTAGGTCCTCTGGAAATAACTTAGATAACATTTTTTTTTTGGGGGGGGGGGAAAGAAGAAACATTGCACAAATGTTTTAAGAAGTTATCATGTTTCCTTGGCACACAAAAAAATCAAAGTGAAACCTTAATGTGGTTAATGGGCTTGTTTGGTACCTTGTTGGCCACTGTTTCCCATGGAAGTCATTTCCTGGGTCTCAAACAGTGGGAATACATTTCATCAATGTTAATCATAATTTAAGGCAGCAAGCAGGAAATTATTTAAATAGTCTATTATACTGGTGCTTTACTGATTGCATTTTTTGTTTTGTTTTGGTTTGGTTTTTTCCCCTGAAGAATTCTAAACAGTTGCTATCATTTCATGCCAAGAGAATAAATTACGTCAGGCATGTTTTTCACAGTTAGAAAACTTGGTACGTTTATTCAGGTTTTCCTTTTTTTTTTTTTTTTTTTTTCTGTTTTATCACATGTTAAAGAACTGTTTTGTAAGGGATGACCAAAAGCCTTTGTAAACCAGAAAGGAAGATGCATCTTGCTGTTTGGTTATTCATGTGTCCAAAAAGGTTTTCATAAAAATTGATTTTATAATGCGAATCACCAAAAGGCTTTTTAATTCTAAGGGGAGACAGGCTGTGAAATGCATTTGCTGCAGACTCTGCTGATCAGTAGTATCATATTTACGATTTTGCCCTCCCACCTGAATCCCTCTGCTGTCTCTTATACTGAGTTTAAAAGCTCTTTGGGACAAAGTGTGTTTCTCTGCTGGCATTGTGCAGCGCCCGCCCCAGTGGAATTCCTGCTCTGGGATACAGCAGTGCTGCTGCTATAACCGCAGGCTTTGCAGGGATGAATTGCTTTGTTTTTTCTATGATAAAGCTTCACATGATGTAAGAGATCAGGCAGCAATATGAGTGTAGTCCCTGTTATTTCCCCAGTTCACAAGCATTGTATTTCCAGACAGGATGGGAAGGTTAACTAAAGTTGAAAAAGGATCTAAAACACAGCACGAGTTTGCTGTCTGGTAGAAATGAAATAACTATCAAGTGGTTGAAAATGAGAAAAAAAGATACGTGTTTGCTCATGCTTTGAGACACACAACACTCATCTTTCTGTAAAGAAAAAACTGTTTGGGGAAAATAGTTGTATCCCTGAATATGTTTGTCCTCTTGTTCCCTATTTTTCTACCCGGCTTAATAAGCAAAATTCTGTATTCTCTAAGTATTTGGGCTTTTCAGCACGTGCCTTGAAAGGCCAGTAATATTCTTTTCTATCACCATCCCATCTAGGCTGGTGTCCTCAGAAGGGGGGCTTTTCTTTATCCTCTGACTTTGGAGAGGAGGCAAAAGGGGCTCATATATCCAGGAAATCACAGCCCCTTCTGTTTCCTGCCTGCAGCTGCCTGTATCCCTCAAAGAGGGCTTGGGTATCATTGTCCATTGACCATTCAGGAGGGGGTTTTTGTAAGACATAGCTCCTGGTCTATGCATGTGTAAGAAACACAAGTTTTGGCTTCCCACCAGAATTAGAAATAGCGTTACCAGGTGAGAGAGAGCTTTTCCCTCTGCAGTGGGCTAACAGTTTCTTAATAGTCTATTCAACACAGAAAATGGCACCTGGTCTGCCAAAAGAGTGTTAATTTCTCCAAAGGGGACTGATAATTGTCCACGGAAAGAAGATTGAAAGGGTCTCCCTAATAAGTTAAGCATGAATCATTCTTCTCTGGGACTGGGGGCAAATAAGATTTTTGAACAGAATGTCAGGCACCAAATAAAGGGTGGAGAGGCAACCTTGTTCACCCCAGGTGATGAACGTAACTTGGGAATTAAAAACATGCATTAGCACAAGATCTAACACACATTTGTTACGGAAGGGAGAGAGATCTTTGGGATTTGATCATGCCAGGAATAGATTAAATTTCTTGAATTCTGTCGTTTTTGTCATTGTAGAGGTTTTGACTATGCTCTGTGTTTTGAACCACTTATGTTTGCTTTTTACCTTAACCAGATTGCTGTAAGGGTGATTTTAGTTGATTTTTATTCCTACATCAAGCCCTTCCATTCCTTCAGGGTGGTAGTGCCTACAACTAAGATAACAAATTCAGTGCTTCATGCGTGCAGTGCTCAAGAGTTTTCAAAGAGTAGCAGATTTAACTTTTTAAAACGCAAAACTACTCACTGATGAGTAGCCAAAATTAATTTGAAAAGAAGAGGAAACCTCTTTTCTTTAGTTTGTCATCACCTTTGGTTGAGCAGGAAATTTTATTCTCATTTCTCTGAGGTCTAGATCCTCTTAGGGCAGGCTAGTGCTCTTGAGGAGAAGGTGGCTTGCTGAGAGTTGAGTGACACATTTAATCTTGTGGTGGCACATACCAGGCAGGACCATAATATCCCTTAAGAAAAAGAAATGTCATTACATGCAGTTCAAAATAGGAGATTGGAGATAACAGGAAGGTTTTAAAAAAGATTCATTTGAAATTCTTTGCTTGAGAGGTCTCATTCTGTTTGGGAGGCAGGAATGTGAGCGCTCACTTAACGAGCTGCATTCAAAAGATGAAATTTCAAGAGAGTAAAAGTAAAACCCATTATTTCCTGAACATAAATGGAGTCACCCATCCTTAAATCCATAGTCATGTCTTTTTCCTCAACCTCATCTAATATTCCCCTTGCTCCCCATTTAACTAGGAAAAAAATTTTAGGGACCTTTGCCTCCAGGAAATACCTGAAGTAGATACCTTCAATCATACCAGTCACTGATGTTAAACCACATGCTGTTTACTAAGTAACGCTGAAAGCTACATGCTGTTGTTGCTGGCATACCATTTATGAAAGGCCTGTTAGCCCTCCCACTAAACCATATGGTGATTTATCAGACGGTTTAGTAGTAGCAAGACCAAGACCCAAATTGGTCAAAACTAAAAATGGATATTCCTTATGTTGCCTCAGATAAAATGTTCCCATTCCTACTCCCTTTGTAGTACGGGGGACGTGTGTGCTGAGCTATGTGTCCCCTTACTGGGCGTAGCTGGGAAGGGAGATGCTGTATTTCTAGGGTACAGGATTATCACCTTACAAGCTAATCTTTTAAGAAACTGAAACCAGCAATTTCTGGATACTTGCAGTTCGAACAGTTGTCGCGTTGGTTTATTTTAAAGAAAAGACATATGAAATATATATGAAACATATGAAAACTCAAGTGCAGGGCTTCACTCTGTGGGGTTTGAAGGTGAGACCGTGTAAGAGGAAATTAGTGTTTTCTGTAGAAGAGCAAGCTCTCATTTCAAAGCAAGCTTTCTAGCAAGCCATTTTGGCCTGCTTAGGACTTGAGGTAGCAGAACATCCACATGTGATCTCTGACATAATATTGCTGCATTATTAGCAGAGTTAGTTCAGATGTTTTCCCATCATGATTAAGTAAGATAGGCACAGAAAACATTTTGGTAATACTGCAAGGAATAATTTGGCAGCAGTCAGAAGCTGGACCTGGGAAAGGGCAGTAGGAGAGAAATAATTATCAAGGATAATTTTCAGGCCTTGACAGCCTGACAGGTCTTTCTAGCAGTGAATGGATTCACCTGACACCCAGAGATAGCCATCTGATAATAGCACTCATAAGATCAATACATCGATACTTTATCCTTGAAACAGTATTTAAAGTCTGTTCTTAGGTTCATTTCTTTACTTCTGTAAAGTTACAGCAATCTGGGATTTGAGATAATGCATTCATTGCAGTCTTATCAGCCCTTCTTCATTTACTGTATTTTAATACATCTACCGTGATTGCTGAAGAAGGATGCTCACTGAGCTTAATCTGCTTATGCTTTAAAAAGAAAGGATGCTCAAAAGATTAAAATGGGGCCTCATACAGAACAGGTTTGAGAGTTTGCAGCGCTTACAATGGCAGGGCATTTCATGCAAGAGGTATTTCGAACGTAAAGTTTCTGTGGTGCTGGCTCTGCAGACCTCATGGCGAGGAGAGGAGGGGGGAGATGGGCACAGCTGAGATTTTGCTTTTGTAGATGGAGATTTTTGCCCAGGCTCTCACATGGCTAATAATGCCAAAATGTCGCTGGGTTAAACCTAATGCTGCTGCTTTCTGTTAATGTATCTTACTAGTCCGTATCTCTTCTCGTTGTGAGGAATTATTTGTGAGATTGTGATGCGCAGCCCAGAACACGGAAATAGCGTGGGCATGCCTGAAATAATGCTTATGCAGATAAGTACCCTGTACATAAGTACGATGAGAAATTTAGATCTGTTTCCTCTGTATAGACTCACCAGATTCCCCCAAATGCTGCGTTTTGAAAGAATTCAAACAGGACTGGAAATTTTATTTTTAATGAGTGCTACTGTGAAGGACTGGAGACATACAGCAGGGCAGTATTGTTTCTGTGATTGCTCCACGTAGATGTTCTGTCTCTTAGCAAGGCAGAAGCTTGTCTTGAAAAAGACCTATTTATCCAACAACATCAACAACAAAGAAATCATTTTTTGTGATAAAGACCAGAAAGATCAGCGGCTGCCCTCTGAGTGCTTGGGAGGAATTATTTGTACCTCTGTCTCTTGGTATTGATGGGTGCTTTACTGCGACAGCCTGAGGGGCCAGTGCCACCCCCGCTGCGCCACCGCCGGCCTCGCTGGCGGGTGGAAAGTTCAGCACTTGCAAAACCGGTGGGTTTAGTTCGGTTTAAGCAGATTATGGCGTGAAAGATGGAAGAGGAGATCAGAACTGGCAGGAAGCTGTGATTTGAATAGGACCTTCAATTTGACACATGTTATGTCCTTAAGAGAGTAGCTGGTGCCTGGTTCTTGTTGACAGGTGTGACGATGGCCTTGAGAGATGATGGGCACTTCGGTGAATCGCCGAATTGATTTGATAACCAGTAAGTGAATTTGCTAAGAGCAGGCACTACACGCCTTCTTTGGGGCTTGGTTAACCTAGTGACAGCTTGTTTTAAACGTACTAGGAGGCTTTAGTTTATTTTTCCTTCTTTTTTTCTGGTGAGAGCTCTACACAGAGTTACTGCCAAATCAAAGAAGCTGTTTCTCCTGTTTGGCTGTAAAACTAACCTGAAGACAAAACCAGACCTCGCTTACACAAATGAGCTGCTGTTGTCCCGGGATAAACTCTCCATTTTCTCAGATATGCCCAGATAGCAGCAATTGCCATCATCAGATCTGTAGTGTTTATGTCCCCTCGATGGGCCTATAGTATTTCATCACCGTTGCCCTCTCTAGGTGGAGAGTGTTGGCATTGCAGGCAGCCTTTGACTCAGCTGGAGCCTTCTATAACTCCCTTGTTTTGGTTTCCAGCTGCTCTTTCTCAGCTCGCCCTGTAACCTATGGACTTGCCCTCCTTTTGGAGCACAAAACAGAGGGGTTTTTTCCTTCCATGGTGGCACGGACTATGGGTGCTGCAGTGCAAGCCCTGAGCCAGCAGGGTGGGAAGGGCAGGCGGGCACCATGGCCTGGCATGGCAGGAGGGGATTTCTCTCAGGTGTGTTTCTGTGTGACCCTCAGGCCATTTGTGTGGCTCCTAGTTGGATTTGCAGTTATCTTCCCAGTAGCCCTGCTATTTACTGTGGAAACTTGACACAAGATGAGTCTATCAAATTAAAACACACTGCCTCCAGCACCAGGCATATTTACTGGAGTTTATGCCGGTTTATGTTGGAGCTATTCAGAAGGGGGATTTTGCTTCAGGCATTTCCAAAAGGCGATACAATTTGTAAAAGTTTAATATGTATTTATTTTCTGGTTCCCAGCAACTTCTGTATTGTTTGCTTGGGTTCAAGTTAGAAGCATTTGTGTTCAGGGTTAACTTCCTTGCCCAATTACTACAAATAAGACTTTTTTTTTTTTTCTTGTGTGCATTCATAATTATCCTCTGTTCTTAAGACATAGACTGAAATTGTGTCCTTCATACCATGATGCTCAAACGATTTCCTTTTCAACAAAGAGTATGTAATAAAGGTTAAAAATGATTTTTGCAATCCATGCATTTAAGTATACATTACTATCTGTTTTAAGGATGGATAATCAATGTAAAAAATTATACTTCCGTGTATTCCTAATAGGTCACTGTGTAAATATCCATAATGGAATCGATCCCTTAGGTTATGGCAACCATTAGTACAGAAAGGGGTTTCACAATTAATGTATCAGACATTTGCCTTTCATACTTACATGCAAAATGATTATTTATTGATTATTTTCAATTCAGGTTAATGATGTTGAAGAGGTTTCGGTATCTCAATTTAAAGTACTTAAAGGTTGGTTCAAACAGAAATATCATACCCCTTTCAAGAAGTTGAGAATAATCTCTGATAAGTGATTTTGCTCTACGTTCTTTCTCCTTTATAAACGCACACATACATATTATATACAAATTAAGGATGTTTGTACACCTAGAAAGTCTTGGTGATGCATTCGGGTTTTGTAGTTTTATATTTCTGTGCCGCAGTAGGATATTGCCAGTGCCACTGAGGGGTTCACCCTTCTCAAAGCCTGTGTGCCTTTCATTGGGGTTAATGGGAGTCGTGCATTTGCCACAACAGGGAGGAAGATTTTCTTGCTGAGTGTAACTTTTTTTAAAACTACAAATGTTTCCACAAGTTGACTAATGGATTCAGTTATACCCATTAGGAATATCCACATAAACATGGGCATTATCATCTCAGGTAACCATCTGAGGGAGCGGGAGCAGAGATGTGGCTTCTAAAACCAAGCTAATTCCCCCAGTATCTGCCTAGCACCTTTTCTTGCAGAGCTCTGCTGAATGTGGGGGGCCAACAGGCAGGAGAGGAGGGCACCACTGTGCCCACCAAGACTGGCACTGCTGCGTAAGACAAATTCTGAAATGCATAGCCCAAAGAGAAATCCCCCGGGAGTCTTCAGGGTCTCCACTGACAGAGGTGCAGGTAAGACAATTGAGCGTGATTGCTTACTGCTGCAAGGTGAAGACACGACATTCACCTACACTGACAGTGTTTCAGTAGAGGTTTACACCATGCTAAGATACTGCATTGAGTGAATAGGGGGGAAAGGCTGGCTGGGCTTGACAGTTGCACCACTGGGTGGTAGCTGGGATTAGGCCATGACTGAAAGAGTACATAGCTGTGGAAGTGTAATTGTGAGGAGGGAAAACTATTGCATTTCATCCCAGTTGAGCAGCAAAGGTTCCCAAACTGGTTTTCTTTAGCAATCAGCTTTTGGATCAGGAAAAATGATTATATTTTTCCTGTTACCTACTGTTTTATCTTTAACAAACTAATTGCTGCCTAGAGCTGTTTAACACTATGAGCATAAAAAGCACATATAAAACCAAACTGTATGCTAAAAGACTTGCTTGATTATCGTAGAACATTTTGCATTTGTAGAGCTTTCCAACTGAGTATCATAGAGCTCTTTGGCAATATTAATGAGCAGTGGGAAAAACATTTTAAAAGTGTGTTAAGTGGCTTAGGATCCTGTGTCCCATTTGCAGAGTGACTTGGCACATGGCTCTGAATACTTTCAGATGCATGGTGCCTTCCTCAGTTCCTGAAAGTCAAGCCCACAAGCATCAACACAACTGTTAGTCCAGAAAGAGCTTGATGTCAGCTTCTGGCACTGTGTACCCCTTCGGTATGCATTTGTCTTCATAGACTAGCTCTCCTGTGTAAAGAAGTATCTAAAAAGAGAAAAATCTCTCCCAGGCAGCCTGTCCCACCACAGCCCAAAGGGACAAAGGAATATGGAGATGAGAGAAGGATAGAGTCTTTTCTTTTTTCTTTTTTTTTTTTTTTTTTTTTTTTTTTTTTTTTTTTTTTTTTTTTTTTTTTAATTAAAACTGGAGGATGTTTTCTTCCTCTGGTATGTGACTCCAAAGAAACTGAGTTCCAGAAAGTAACTCCATTTCAATTCAAAAGGGCATTAGGCTGACATGTTTACCTCCGCTTTATCGTATATACAATCAGGAGGTGGAGCACTGTGTGACAGCTTGGTGAAGTGGTGACCTTGGCAGTGGAGGAGTGGGTATGGTGCAAATTCACTGGTCCTTTCAGAGGCAGAGCTGGCATTTGAAGGCTGCTGGCATGTGCTGCATAAAAGCACTGAGCCTATAAGTCTGACATCTGCTTTTGAATAAAACTCTCTGTACTGGAAGCTGACATCAACCCTCTATGTTACTTTAAATTCATATTCTCCTTGGAAAAAAATAACCTAGTATTTCAGTGAAGGTTTGAACCTTTTTTTTTTTTTTTATTTGTGAGTCTCCTAAACATTTTCCTGATGAAATGTAGGCCCTTTTTCAGTGAGTGTAAGCCTACTGACAGTAGACTGACTTTTCTTAATTATCTTCTCCAGACCCCTTTAAATTAGTCCCCCAGGGGTCTGTGAACCTCATACTGAAAATGACAGCTTTAATATTTCCTTACTAAATACTTACAGAGAGTTGTCCATGGATGCTGACTCACATAAGAGTGCTAATTCCCACTGAAAAACAAAAGAATCTGATTTTAAGCAGTAATATATCTGAGGGGATGGGGCACAGTATGGAAGAAGAAGGGAATGACCATCAGATATGTCCATGTCTTTGTGCATACTGAAAACGGGAGAGTGTGGGAGGGGAAAAATCATTTAAAACCATTGAACTCATACATAAATGTATAGCTTTCAAATAGCTAATTTTTTTTATGTCATAAAAGAAAACTGGCTAGGGCTGGTTCCTTTTTTATAGCCCTGTCATAAACTCTGAAAAATGAGGTTTATAATTTATGGTCTGAAACCACCTTAACTGTTGCAATACAAACAGCATCACTGTACTGCAGTTTATTTCTAAAATGCCTCCGGTGACAATATTGCAGTGCCATAATTAACTAATACCAAGATCCTGTTTGTGGCGCTTTGTGCTTCTTTCTCCAGAAACGTGCAGTTAGTATAAATCCTCAAGGCTCAGAAGATGGTGGTGCTTCAGAATAATCTCACATCACCATATCAATTAAGACAATCACTAATACTGTTTCTGTGGCTCACAGAATCTGACCCATCACTGGTTGGATTTATGAGGGGCTTATATAGTGTTTATATATGTGTGTGTGTGTGTGTGTGTGTCTGTGTATGTAAAAAAAAGTACATAGGAGAACAGCATGCATGCTGTCTCCTAATTACTTTGTTTTCTGATATCTCAGCAACATTGATCTTTCAAAATGATCTCTTGCTGGTGGCATCAGTTTTATGTTGGAAAATATTCCTGCAATTCTGGCAATGATAAACTAATTACAGACTATACATTTTTAATGATTTAATCTCTTGTCATATTCCTAGAGAGAAGTGATCCCGATTCCAAACAAATCTCTCATGCATGACCAAACACTCATCATGAAATGTATGGTTTTCATTAAACCCTGTTGTTAATACAGGCTTAGGATTGTTTTGTTAAATTGGGGAGAGGTTGGGGAGTAAAAGCATGCTGAAAGATTACCGTAATAATGCTGCAGTAAGCGTTTTGAATCTCACAGATCTCCCAGCAACATTCCACTGACATGTGCCTCCCATTACAGAGGGCTCTTGACAAGCCATATGTAATGCTGGAGCCACATGTGTCAAAGGGGCTTTTGATGGGTGGCAGTTAGAAAGATGCATTCATGTTCCTTATTCTGCTCTAGAAATCCACGTTTCTGACACTCACTCCATCTGTGTTAGTCTTTAGGTTTAGGAATAATGATTAGGCAAGCGGTGGGTCAAAAAACCACCTTCAAGTGATGTCCTTTTTTTCTGTGTGGTGAGATTTCTGCTCTGTGAACTGCTGTTGCATGAGTGCAGTTTGGACCCTTGTCACCCCTGTGTCATTGCTGTGTGCCTTGGTGGGAGTCTGCTTTTTAATCTTGCATAAAGACTAAAGCAACGTGCCTTGGCCTCTGACTGGAGTCTGGGGGTGGTGCTGCAATGGGGAAACGTCAGATGATCTCCTTTGCATTTACTGGAGGGACTGGATCTGTAATCCTCATCAGTAGCAGCTCCTATAATTGTGCATCAGATCTAGAAATGGAAGAGAGACTTGGTTCTCTCGAGGGTGCAGATGTAAGAGGCATTGGAAAGATGACAGGGAAAAACAATTGTTAGAAATTTCTTTTACCTAGGGGAGAAATTTCAAGTAATTTCAGCAAGCTGTAAACATTCCTGCCATTTTGCTTGCTTTCAGGTGCCTTTGTCCCTTTCCCAGAGAGCTGTTTTGTTGTTTTTAATGCCTCCAATCTTCAGGAAGTCTGAAGATAAGAACAGCGTTTAGAGGAGACATTGAAAGCAAATCTTAGTGTATCTGGACCGACTGTGTGCATGCTGATACACTTGTAAGAATTTGACTCAGATGCACACACGTATAGCTAATAAAAATCAGGGCCTATAATTGCTTAACCTAGAGAATTGAGTATGTGGAGGGTGAATTAAGGTTCCTGTGAACTTCTTGTGGTTTTCCTGGCACAGTGAGGATGAAACTATTATTATGAACTAGAACTCCAATTTTATTAATGTTCTGAAGTATGGAAGGAAGCAACAAATCTGATTTAAGTGAAGACATTTGTCTTGGCAGTGTGATTTACTCCAGGGTTGTAAATTTGACATGATGGAGACTAAAATGTACTGAAACTTAAATTTCTCCCATATCTCACTCAAAGTCAAATGATTTAAATAGCAGGATATGAGAAATGACATGTATCCTTGGATGCAAATATATTTTTGGTGCTGAAGACTTTAATTTCATGTCTGAGGAAATTTATCAATTTGAGGACTAAACTTTTAGGAAAACAAGGGTCAAAGTTTCAGGGCATGGTGTGGGGATGCAGCTACAATGAGTGCATCACTGTATGCTGCAGTGAAGGTTTCCTGCCTGTGAGCCTCCTATCCAGGGTCCAGTAATGATAAAACCAGTGTTATTAAAGGTGAAATCTGCTTTGCTGACATAGATCCTGATAATGCATCTGTCCTGCAGTGCTCACCACACGCCTCTCTGGCACCGTGCCTCCTCGGTCTTCTGTGCTGTAAAAATGTGTTCAGAACAAGACATTAAAACATGTTAAAGGTACAAAAGTGTTAAACCAAAACAGAGTTGGGGTGGGGGACCGAGTTACCATTGCAGACAGAAGGCCCCCAACATGCTGTAGCGCTGTGCATCCTGCTTGCTCTCCATCTGGGGGAGAATTTGTTGCTGATTTTTTTGTCCTCTTAGGACTAACTCAGGTAAACCAAACCAAGGTCCCTAACTTTAGACTCTTCACCCTGGTTTTCCTCTTCATTCGGTGATGACTTGCACCTTCCTGAGGGTCACCGAGCCCCTGGGATCATTTGCTATCTGAAGGGACCCTCTCCTTCCACTAAGCATTAAGGGAATTTTACTTCTCATTTCCACATGTGTCAAAGGTGCCTGAAGTTAATTTTCAGGCCTTGACCTTTTGGTAAGCATCAGGGAGACTTTTTTTTTTTTCCTGATGACCATGAATTTAACCCAATGGCTATATGGTCGATCTGGCATATCTCTAATTCTCCTATTCATTTCCCGAATAGTGTCTTAAAAAAAATCTCCATATTCTGGAAGTAAAAATCAGAGCATGAGTTTAATTAATTTTTTTTTTAAGATAAACCAGTAACTTTTACAGCCTTTCTCTGTGATTGCATGAAATGGGATTAATTTCTTAGCAGCACTGGACCTGCTCTGTCAGTTCAATAAAAGTAATGTGGACAATTTCAGTCTATTACTTTTAAATTAACTCAGCCCATATGACTCTTCCTAATACACTGCCACCTTGTGAAAAACAGGGTTGTGTTTTATTGATTCATGTGATAGATGAGAATATTAAGTGTTCCCTGGCAAACAGCACCCCAAACAACACAAGGCTCTTAGGCATGCCAGGACTGGGGAACTAATTATGCTGAGACAGAAGAGGTTATTTTACTCATGTTGTAAAATGGAAAAAATATTAAAGTAACTTTATAGCTTAAAAAAACCCACACCTGCTCTCCCCACACACCCTCGCTGATACATATTTGTCTTGCCATATTTTAAGTTGGTTTCTGAAAATGCAGAATTTAAGAAGGTCATTGGGGAGTGAATAAGAAAGAAACCAAAGCAGGGAAAACCTCAAGCCAGTGAAAATGTAAGGAAATGAAAAGAGGCCATTATAACACAGCACACCTGATATTTCAGTGCATGTAGTAGCCCTGTTTCCCACAAAGGGAGAGGGATGAACAGGTATTGCCCCTTCAGAGATCAAAACTTTACAGAAAGGTTGCTTGTTAAAATTTCACTTTGTGAAAAATGAAGTCTGAAAAAGCTGGTGTGATGATCCTTTGAGGACATTTTAGAATAATTGTAACAATAATGCATTAAAATGTCACTAGGGGAAATGATTAATTGGAATTGCCTTCATTTTTCTCCTCCATTTGCTTGCATTCCTGTCCTTAGTTCCTCATATAAAAAATAAAAATAGTAACATCTAGTCCTAGCACTATATATGAAGTCTTTTATTACCTCAAAGTGACATATGTGAAACCTTGCTACTGACATTCATGGACTTATATGCCTACTACTTCAATTGCTTTATTAATGTTTTGGCTTTCAGCATAAAAGCTAAAACACTGAAAACCACTGAAAAATTCTGACCATGGCAGTGACATTTATCATTCTGTAACAGAAAGTGTGGTAGGTTGTTTGCTGGCTGTTGGTTTGCTCTTTCCAAGGCAGAGAACCTAATTTTCAGTTATTTTTCTCTCAGTTCTTAGCCCTTATTTAACAAGAACTAATCTAAACTGGCACACAGTACAAAAACAAAGATCAGTGGTAGAGGTGACTTTTGTTCTTGAGGCTCTAAAACACAAGCAAAGTGGGAGTAAGTGACAGACAGATGTAATAGGAGCAAGAGAAATCAGGAGCGGGAAGTTTATTTTCATGAACTCTTGCCCGTGCTTTCTGGTTAACTCCTCCAGATGATGAGCTTTAAAATAGGCTGCTGGGCCAGCATCCGAAACCTAACCTTGTGTGGGTGCATCTTTCCTTTGTGCATTCTCTTTTGTAAAATCTACATGGTATTCAGGATTGAAAACTCATCCCAGCATTTACAACGATATGTGGTTCTGTATTTCATCAGAACTAGAGGAGAGGAAAAAAAGAAAACAACATTACAAATAAGTAAAATAAGTAATCTGCTTGTTGCTTTAGGCATGTTTCTGCTCATTTTAGTTTGTTGTCATTCAGTTTGATTCACTGAACTGATTCAATTTTAATGGTTCACTTATGCATGCAACTACCTGGAAAAAAAGATAAAAAAATGGCCCTAAAGCAAATCTTACTGAGATTTTGGTCAAAAAAAAGGATCATAAATAAGCAGAAGTAAGTGCAAAAGCTAAAACAATATGGCACATATCAAGTAAAAAGAAAGTACAATATGTGAACTGAAGAGCAGAAAACAAACATGAGCTACAAAATAGAAGTTAAAAAATAATACCTAAGGTAAAAAGTCCAATTCAATATGTTTTACAATTACACAGGAGAATAAGTTTCTTCAACCTTTAGATTCTTTCTTTATTCAGTTAATTTAAAGACAACAAGGCTGGAAGGGTATCTCTTCCAAGGCACCAGCAGTTTCTTAGAGCCCTTGCTGAACGCTGGAAAATTTAGCAAGGGGGAAAATTGCATAGACTAAGAATATAACATGATGAATATGTTGTGTCACATACATACCATCTGTGAGTTATTCTGATAGACAGAACAGCTTGTCTGCCAAATCCTAAAGCATGGCTTTGATTAGTGCATACGTTGTAAAATAATCATCTTGGGGACTTTGGGTGAATTAAAAGTATGACCTTGAACTTGTACTTTAAAGGCCATGCCATCTAGGTCTGGAAGGGTAACTCTCTGCTCCTGTAATTAGGTCTTTATGTAATGAGTCCTGTAGAACAGAAATTTTCACAAACGAGGCTGCTGGCAGTTACCAAGGAGAGGAGAACAACATCAGGACGTAACTCCTAGAGAACAGGGATGGTGTGTTGTTTTTTTTTTTTCCTGCAGACTTCATGATGGTCGTAAAACGGGATGTGTTGCATCCCGTGCTTCATACTGGGAGGAGAGTAATGTGAGGAGTTTTGAACTTGCTGGGGTTGCAGCCACTCAAGCAGAGGTGTCTTGTGCACAGTAAGTTGTTCATTGTCTGCCACAGCTTTATAAATAATCCACTTTTGTGGTGGTCACAATGTTTCCTACTCCTTGGCCCTGTTGCAGGCACTTACACAGTGGGAGGATGATCAGTGTCTCATAGATTTGGTCCTTGCTATTCTGGATTTTCGTCCTGTTGGAAGTTAATTTCATATGTTATCATTTACTTAAAGTTGCTAAATGTTAGCCTGAGTTTAAAAAAAAAACAAACACCTCATTTTTGTGCAATAACATGATTCAGCTGCGATGGCTGCTGCAGTAAACGTCTTATAAAAGAGGTCCCTTCCTGAGCTATAGTGCCCATAAATATTAGCTTTATTTTTATAAGTAGTTGCTTTTTCAGCAGCAGAGTAGCTGTAACCATAAAAATGCTTAATAAGAAATGCTTTCTCAGTTGCTGTTTATATGGTTAAACATTTAAAAAAAAAACCCCATTTTGTATTTCCTGAATAGCCCTTAACATTAAATGTAAGTTCCAAGCAATTGTTTTTCTGTGGTTTTGGGATTTTCTGCAAAATGACTGAGCGTGGAAGGCTTTCTTTTTTTTTTTTTCTTCTTTCCTTTTTTTTTCTTGTCTTTCAAAACTGTTGAGTGGCTCTGAGTGTTGAAGATTTAAATTTTGAGAATGAAGAAACTTAAAAGAGGCTCCACGCACATCCCCTCTCAGCAAGCAGTTGTTGCCGGGGCAGAATCAAGGCGGTTTCAAAAGATGAGTTTGCTGTTCCTGATTGTACCTGTGCTGAGTCACCCTGACTCACTGTTGTTGCTTGAAAATCACATTTTCCTGTCTTTCCCCCTGTCACATATTGCGTGAAAATAGTAGAGAGAGCAAATTAATTCAGGATGATTTTTTTTTTTTTTTTTTAAATTACATGGAGTAACGTGTGAAAGGATCAGGTGGTTTAGGTGCCTTTCTCCATGGTTCAGTTTCAGTTGGGAGCAAGCAACCAAAAATCCTGGCAGGTCAGATCCCCGTTACCTTTGTTAGTTCTTCCACGAGGGGAGAATCTCAGCACCTTTCTGATGTTTTTTGATAGGTATAAAAAGCTGCGAGCATTGCTCGTGACTCTCTGGAAGCAGAGTAGAATCCTGTTAAATGATTTGTGACTCATCTAGTAGCACTTCTCTGTATTCAAGGTTTAAGAGCTGCCCAAGCCTGGAGAAACATTTTAAGCGTAGCAGACTTCAGAGTGGGCAGGGGCAGACTTAGTAAACTCTGCCATTTGAGTCCAGTCCCAGGGTATCTTGTGATTTGCTGTATGAAAAGGAAACGATCCAACTGAATCCTCTACAGAAATTACATCCTACCCTGTTCTGTAAATGCCATCGTTTGTAAGCTTTTGCAGAGAGAGAAGAAAATCTATTTTTAAAGTTTCACTCCGTGTGTTGGAATTGTTTAGTTTGGAGTTTGCATTAAAAGAGGAAAAAAAAATGGTCATCAGCTAGGAACTTATCACTTGATAACCAGAAGGCATAGTGAAACTGCAAAACTCATTTCCATTGTCTGTTTGATTTGATCCTATAAAAATCGTGACAATGAACACAAGCGAGCATAATATATTCCTTCATTATGCTTCCATATTTATTTTGTGTAATAGGCAGAAAAAAAATAAGTATGTCTCTAGCAGTTTCCCTTTTAAAGAATATTATTGTTAATTTAAATATATATATATATCCACACACTTTTAAGAAGTTATATGTAGATAGTATATTTTCACTTTGGAGGATATTTTTCACACATGTATGTTGAAATCAGCACTATTTTCATTCAAGGTTCTGATCTTTCCTGAATAATACTTCTACAGAAAAATTTTCCTTTTAGCAGCTTACACAAAAATGTGTAAGTTTCCCTCAGGCACACAGGGAAAGTCAGTAGCTGTCCTGGATAAGAGATGTGATACGAACAAAATCATTTGTGATGTGCCATTAGGTTTCATTTTCAGAACACCCAGAAGATCATCACATAGAAGCTATGGTTGCTTATATTCTCCGTGGTGAATTTCCTAGCATCAAATCACATAGTGTAAATGAATTCTGTGGTTTCACTGTTTCCATGTGTGTGTCCCCCTGTTTGTTGTGCAGGATGCAGTAACTGCCACAAATTCTGCAGAGAATTTGCCATCAGATTTTTTTTTTTTTTTTTTTTTTTTTTTTTTTTTTTTTTTTTTTTGTTATAACAAGGAGGCCCACCTTAAGTGCATTTGACAACAATAGATCTTGGCAGCAAGTCCTCAGGGGAAAAGTTGTTTCTGAAGCTGTTCCTGGACAGAAGACCAAGTTTTAAAATGAATAAGCAGTAAATGCAGATACAAGAGTGTTAGAGTCATTTTACCATAATCCAGTATGAAAGAGGCTACAGATCTATCTCCAAATGTCTTCTAGGTGCTCCTTTGGCCACAGCATGGTGTAAATGAAAAGAGAGGAAAAGGTTTTACATATCCCAGTTGGGACAGCATGGGAAATAGGAATTTCCACAGATAGATCAAGGTGTTAAAGTTAGATCCAGTTACAGCAGAGACCAGTTCTGTGGAAGACCATGTGTTGGGAGAAAATGTTCTAGTCCGGAATCAAAAAAACTTTCTCAAACTGTATCTTAAAATATGCACTCAACTCCAGGAGAGCAGATGCTCTCCGCTCCAGACGCAGTGTATTGGAAGAAGTCTGCATTTTTTTTTAGTTGCTGCTAAAATAATGTGTATTGCATTTCAGATTGGAGACACTTTGCAGTTCAGGAAGAAGTTCCCCAGATGGAAGGATGTGAATTATTTATGCAATGTTTATCTCAGGGTTTACTTCCCATCACAACCAATTAAGGCTATTTCATTTCATTAAAACTAACGTTTTCACATTGGGGAAATCATTTATCTAAGGAAAATGTTATAGTATCTACTACTTAAAAGCTTGGAAGCTCCCATCAATCATATACTCTCACATTCTTCTAAAAACTTAGAAGATGAGACAGTAAAGACATTTTCCTGTGTTAGGGCTTGCCAAATTGAATTATAATTAATTGGAATGTAACATATTAATACATTAATTCTTTTCTTCCTACTTGGTAGGAAACGGTGGGGTTCAGAAGCGGTGTGCTGTCACCTCAGTCTTGCAGTCCCTGGACAAGCCTCAACTCATTTCTATCTGTACACACAGAGCAGAAAAGGAGCCTTTGCTCCCACTGAATTGTCTTAAGACTTTTTTCCATGAGCAAAGACTGATATCAAGCCTCACAGAAACAGAATGTATTGTGAAATAAAATTGGCTGCTTGATGTGTAACTCTGCATTTAAAGCGGCTGTGTTTGCATGGCAGTGAGGGAATCCACCGTAATTCTTGTCTTTGTTCCTCTACTGCTGCTGGTGTCTGAGCGTGACTTGTGCAAAGTGCACCATTAGGTATCGGTGATAGCCGAGGTATTAAACTTGAAAGGCCTTCTTATTATTAATTTTAGAACTATTTTCCAGTTGATATACTGCCGGGTCTCACGGAGGTTTCAGCAGATTAGATTAGATGGGTTTGTGTATAGACCTGCTCTGAATGAATAGCATCAGTCTTGGGGAAGAGGGGAAGGGAGAAAGAGAGCCCATTACTGTCAGTTGACAACTTCATTTCAGTTCTTGCCCCCAATAATTATAAATCTTATAAAAGCTAAATTTTGGAATCTGAGGAGTTAAGGTCTGGTCAAACAAATCTCTGCCTGTCACTGCTTTTTTAAAAGCTGAGTTGACAAGGATGCCAATCTCTGAAACATGCTAGAAAAATGCAGGCAGAAATAACCAACATAATAGGTATACAGCTTTATCTTAGTGTGTGATGGGTTTAAAATTATAGAATATGCGAACTTCTCTGGTGGCTCTTTGTGAGGTCTGGATCAACAGCATTGCAGTAAGAATGTTAAAATATCGATTTGTTCTTGTGGTGAGTAGGGTTCCTGCATTATCTCCATCCTCTCCAGGGACAGGCATTAACAAAGGCCTTCGGAAGTTGTTCAAGACCAGTTTGCAAACAGCTGAAATTTCTCAGAGTATTATAAGTAGACTGTAGTCGCCTGACAATGAGTTATTGTAATTTCATGCATTTAAGGGGAAATAAACATTGTTTTTCACAGCATCCTGCTGAAAAAGAATCTGTTGTTTCCCTAAGCTTGCGGGTGTATGTGTGTGTTTATTTATGTGGAAGCTCTGAATCTTTTAAAACTATATGCACGTAACTACTATTTCTTGGTGAGATTTGACAAAATTCTGCATGTGATAAAGAGGATCTAACGGTGGGTGAAATTTCTTTATATCATGGATTTAGTAAAATGCCTGACATTATTACTGGTGAGGAAAGTTCATCTTTATTTATGCCTTGCTGCTGTTAACATGGAAAAGAGCAAGATGATAGTGATTACAAACTCAGATTTGTATGTGACTGTAATCATGTAGCGATGTGGAAGGAAGGAGGAGGAAATCTCACCTAAGTTAAGTTGGCTCCAGCAGCTCGTCATGTTACGCATTAGCTCTTCTTCAAACCATCTTCCCCCAGAAATGTTTGCATGTCAAGTTAGGCCAGAAAAAATCCAAGTAATTCTTGCATCTTTTTTAAAGTTCTTTTACCTGAGCTGAAAATACTGTGCAGAAGTCCTGTGGTTTGCTGGCTTCTGCAGTCGTAGTGTGCTTCGAAGCCAGCTCCATGTCGATCGAGCTGGATGCCGTAGGGACACCAAGCGAGGAGGCTGCCCCAGGTCCGAGTAGTTTACAAATGGGTGGCTTCAGCCTGGGCTTCCTGCAGTGAGCCCTCACTCTCACCAATGGTTGATTTTATTTTCAGCATCCTACTCCTAAGATTTAATCCCTGTCTAGCATAGCGCTCTTTTAACTTGTTTTATCTGTGTGTGGGTAAAAAAGGAATATCTTAAGTGATACAATTAAGACAGTGTTCCTAAACCTATCGACTGTACTGCGTTACTTTGCTTGTAACTTATTGCATTCATCTGGCACTTGTCAGGTTGCATTGTTTGAATGCTTTACATGCTGAAAAGATAATTTAATAGAGGCAAGACTCAGTATCTGTGTCCCTGAACACTCTTTCATTTGTCTGGAAGATTAAATTTGATACCACATAGTATAGCTAACATGAATTTTTTTGGTGTGGGGGCTCTTGGTGTTACCAGCTTTTGAATATCTACGGATGGGAGTGTGGCTTTTTGGGGAATGACCTGGAGCTACAGAAATCCCAGGTCTAAAATGTCACAGCATGGGTCCAGACATCAGAATAATAAAGTCACTCTATTTGTTAAGGACGTAGACTTTCTTCATACTCTTTCTTAGTGAACCATCGTTAACTGAAATCGTAAGATAGCGTTCAAAGGAGACTCTTATCTGTACAAACTTACATCTGAATATAACCCAAACTGTTTCAGCACAGCAGCTCTAAAAGCTTCTTCCATGTAAGGCTCTGAAAGTTATCTTACTTATTTATTAAATCTCAGTTAATTTCATGATGGGAAGATACAGAGTATTGCTGCCTCTGTTCCTCTTAACTTACTGACCCACAGAAACTGATGCGAGGTATAATACAGCTGTTTGGAAGGAAACCCTTCACAGGTCAAAGTGAAGGCCACACTTAGGTCCAGGACACATGGTGAGCTCTTGGGTGGCCATATCCCTGCAGTTCTGTTCCTGTAGTGGCCACAAAAGAAGTGTTTATGATTGAACCTCATACACAGGCTGTTTTTCCTATGTTTTTCAGACCTCCTTTTCCACAACAGGGCTCAGCAGAACAGCCACAGAGCTTTATTTAGTATTCAGCTGGGCTTCAATTGTCAGTGAGATACTAATGGAAATTTATCGCACACTGAACCCAAAGTGACATATATATATGTTAAAATGCTGTGGTTTATTGCACACCTAAAAATACCCCACTGTCCTTACTTTTTGAGCCTCTTTATATAAAGTCCTCAATCATTGCTTAAAATCTGGCACTTCTGTATTAATCTTTCTCTTTTTTTAATGTAACTTTTTCTAACGAGGAAGAAAGTACAATGGAAATTTTTGATCACCAAGCTATCAAATCATTCATCTTGTTTTCATTCATCATTCAAAGCAGAATTAAGTACAGGAGCATTTCATGATGCACTGTCAAATGATGATGAAACTACTTGATGCTAGGGATCAGATAGTCAGCTGCTACAAATTGGCTTTATTGCAGTAAATTTAACTTCTGCTTTCTCCATAAGAAGATGACCTCTTCTGTATATTATTGATCGCTGCTTTGAAATGAAGCTGGGACATTGAGTGAACTAGCATGAAGGTAAACACAATCTGACATGGTTTGCTTTGGAGAGTTCGTCATCTCTAAAGAGTTCTGAATGCCCCTGAGAGGTAAAATGGTGTCAGGATGAGACGACAAGTATTTTTATGCCTTTTGCTTCCATCTTTTTGTTCTTGTCTGTGAAAAGGCAACCTTCTCCTCTATGGAGTGACATGCTGAATCGCTCTATTCACAGACCTCTGGTGACCAGAGAATGCAAATTTCTTTCCCTAGGCTCTTTTAGTAGCAGTAAGTAGTATGCAAGCAGGCGGAGTTTTAGGAAAAACATCTTTAGGGAACATGAATAAAGGCCAGCATTTTATATGAACAAGAGGTCTGCATTTTCCTGATATTGTAGAGCTTTGTGTGTTACATAAAAGCAGGTTCATCTGAGAACTCTCTCCCCAGTCACGCCTCGATTCACTGGTGTGAGTTTGGATTGAATACTCTTTCTGTTCCCTGTGTTTTTCTGCTCAGCAATTCTTCCTTGGAATGACAGAGGGATTTCTGGGGGGACAGACCCAATTATTCCTTGTCAGTTCATCCATAAGGATTGTGGCATTTTCAGGAGCTCCCACTCTGTTATCCCACCCAGTTATTCTTCTTCTGATATGTTTTGCTAAGACAGCTTTCCCTGTGAGTCTGAGTACTAGTTTTGCTCATAACAAACCTTTGCTGATGTCTGGGAGAACAAATTTGCATACCCTGACTTATTAGAGCAAGTCAGAGGGGCTACCCCCTAATTTTCTAAGGAGATGTCTTTGAAGTCCATCTAACAGGTGAGAAAAAAATGGCCTATTCCTCATCCACATGAGGACTACAATGGACTGTAAGGTATTTATCACCATCTTGGTTATGTTTCTGAGAGATTTAATAGTCCCCAGAATTGTTCATTTCTTAAGAGCTATGTGCTATTAAACTGAGGCATTATTTAGCAATTGGTGCTGTCTCAAGAGGATAATTACTCAGAAGTATCTATTTGAAAATACATCTACTGCTAGTTGTATAAATGTCTGCAGTGCCTGAAGTATTTAAATACCAAGAGGCTTTATGATTAAAGTTGCCATATTACAATATTTAACAAAATGGTGGATTCCCATTAATATTGTGTGTGCTTAGATCCAAATGCTGGTATTTTCTCAGTGACTCGTGGGAATCCGCACCTGCTGATGTCAGTCCCAGTGGAAGGAGGTACATTGTGTGACCTGGTACATCCCCAGGTGCAGGAATTAATGCCGTACAGCTCTCAAGTCAAAAAAGCCCCAGCTTACCTGTGTACAACACTGCTGAGTTTGGGGGGAATGGGACAGCAGCTGAAGTGGCTGCTGCCCATGTAAGCTTGAGGATGAAGTGCTTTATGAAGAAGGGCAGGGAGAAGGGAGAGTCTTCAATATTTGGTCCATACTTGTGAGACAAATTTGCCACTTAATTTCAAAAGAACTTGCATGGGTGTAAAGTCTTTGACAACCAGAGTGAGCCCTCAGGTTTTGATGAAATTGGTCAACGCTCTCTAAAGTTATTGCAAAAGTCTGACGTGCTATATGCAGACACACACACAAAGCAGGATCATAGAAATCTCATTTTCTAGTTTAACTAGGTTAAAAAGAAGACTCCAAGCTTGCACATATAGTAGTTAGTTATTGCCACTCGAGGAAGCGTTCCTGGAGTTTCTGCACAGAGCTATCTGAACATGCGAGCTCAGTGCTCAGCAGTAACAAAAAGGCAAATAGGAAGATTAGAAATTATTCAGAAATGAGTACAATCAAAAGGAAAAATCTTTGCTCCATGGTACACATGATTTGGGCAGTTTTGATTGCCCAACCTCAAAAATGCTTTGTAGGTCCTGAAAATGTAGAGGTCCTTCAGTGATACAAAATATCTTCCATGAGACAAGAAGTTAAACAGTTGTGACATCTCACTTGGAGAAGGTGACTCAGGGCACATGATTACAAAGGTCTGTGAAATCTCAAAGAAGTTAAATAGATATTAATTGTTAGGCTTCACGATATAACTGAGTTTCTGAGCCCGGAAAGGCAGAAGGTGCACGTTCAGTGGAAAGGAACACTTTTCATGCAGTGTATCAAAGTGTGGGAATTGTGGAACCCCTTGTGTAATGATCTTCTAGTATTCAGCAGTACATACAGGTTGGAAAGAGGGTTTAACAGAGTTTTGGACAAACCACTTGAAGGATGGTCCTTGTGCAGCTTCCAGCTCAGAAAGGCCTCTGAGGCTTGCCAGAAGCTGCAGGGGTGTAGCTAAGGGGACACTTGCTGTTTGTCCGTGTAAACATGCACTGGCTTGATTTTACTTTCCGTTAGTGCTTGGTACTTGAGACAGGATACAGAGCTGGATGCACCTGTAGCCTGAACCAAGTGGTTTTATGATGGCTCTCCAGGGCTATATTCATGAAGCTTTGAGTATCAGACAACATCCATGGCAACTCTGCTCTAGACAAGATCACTCTGTGACGTTGTTAACAAAGTCTACAGAAAGAGGGCAGATTGAAATAATCAAAAACCATCGAGATAGCTACTGAGGTACGTGCTTAAATGAGAAGGGAATGGAGCTAGAAACTAGCAGATCAAAACTGGTGTTTTATAAATCATTGGTGGACGTAATGAATAGATACGCTTGTGCCATCTGTAGCCCTTGGCTGGCAGTCTGCATAAAGGAAGCTCTTGAGAGTGAAAGGACCAGATGATGTTTTGATGAAGAGAAGGACATAAAATACAATGCTTGCAATTTCATGATCTCCTGGGATCTCACGACCCTGTAATACCAACCACCACGTGACTGGGTGTTCTGGGAAGACAGTCGTAATCCTGAATGTGTTTTGACCTGCTCAGAGCAGCAGTGTGGGAAGCTACTGGAGCTGCCACTGATTTCACCTAAATCTTCAACAGCTCTTTGGTGTGAGAGCTACAGATGCTGTCTCTTCTTTGTCCTTTTCTTCTCCCATCCCAGTCCTTTTCTTCTCCCATCCCAGTCCTTTCCTTCCTGTCTCTCGCTTCCTTCTGTTTAACACAAGCCTGGCATAGTGACACCTCCCTTGCAGAGTGCTGCTGTTACCCCACAGCCAGGGAGGCAGGGAAACGCTGTGCCCTGTGCCCCCTGACAGGAGTTACCAGGTGTTGAAGGGGCTGATAACAGCCACTTGCATTGCCTGTTTTCCACAGTAATGAAGTTGCAAGTATCAGTTGCGGAAGCCGCGTTATCTGTCTGTGCGCTTCTTTTCTTTTTGCTGTTACATTTCTTTCTGCTTTCTGAAGAAGAATATTTGTCACCATATTTAATACCATCCAAGATTGTCCTTGTAAGAAAAACCCATTTGCTAGGCATATGGTGAATCTCAGAGACATAACTGTTTATATTTGAAATTCTGTGTTTTTCTGTACTGTTCTTAACTTTTATCCTTTATCTTTAATAAAGGTTTGTAAACATGTTTAAGTCATTAGTGTTGCCATGGGGCTGAGCAGCCTGGATCTGTGCTCTCAACTCAAAGCAAGTTTAACTGTTCAGCCCTACAGACAGGGTCATGTTAACACCTTAGCCTATGACTCTTCGTACTCCATTTTAATAACTAAGTTAGCCAAGAGGTTGGATGTTTTTTCCCCTGGAGTCACAGGCTCTGCTGCTGGAGAGCAGAATGAAGCTCTGGGTCACTGGTGAATACTGTTATAGGAACAGGGTAGTTCAACTCCCTCAAGATCAAGCAGATGACATTACAGCTGTTGGATTCCAGTCACATTCGCCACCTTTTCTCTACAGCTCTGAGAGTGAGATGCATGTTAAATGAATACATGGATTACTGAGTAAACACAAGACTTTCTTATCTAGTGCTTTAATTACAAACTGGCAATATTTCTGTCATAAATTGACCTGGAAGATTTCTCTTAGTGAAACGTTAGCTATCATTAGATGCTGACAACCTCTGGAGTGTGTGTGTGTGTGACAGGGAATGCTGTGGAAGGAAACAAAACGTGCTGGGTTAAAGAATGAAGCTAGCCAGGGTGGTAGAGGAGAGCTAAGGAAAAACTGAGATAGGACGTGAACCATCTACCAGAGAGAACAGACCCTCACCCTCTGAAGCAAGCATTACTGCTCCTGAAGTGTCAACACAGGAGTCAGGAGATGGTGCCTGGACCTAGTTTTAGAGAGAAAAGACCGTGAAATGACCTTTAAAACATGCTGGGGCATGATGATTCTGTGCATCTGGTGAGGAGGGTCCTGTTGTTCTTTCTCTGAAATGCCTCCAGTAACAAACACTGGTATATTAGTGATGTTTTCTAGTTGAATGAGGAAATTGTTATTTTCTTGAAACTGGACATTTTGGAATATCCTCTGGCTATGCACTCTTGGGTGGTTGGTTGTGATCAAGGCTGTATGGTTAGAGCACCATTTGCACCGTGTCTTTTTAACACGTAGTAAATTAACTTTAAAAATTTTCTTTGAGATACCATTCTGGGTTTAATCTCCTTTCAATATTTGAGTGCAGCACATGCTCACCTTCTTCTAAACCTTTATTACAATAGTCAGAAAGTTTAAAATTTAAATTAAGGCTTTAACTTTAATTCTGTTCCTTGAGCCTTGGTGTGTTTTAAATAGGTGGCGGTATATTTGAACAATCTGTTTGGCAGTACCTTGCTGACCAGGACTGAGATTTATGCAAGTAGTATTATCTCAGATTTCTGATTTATAATATATCTTGTTATAAAAAGGTTAAATAAAAGAAATATAACTTTTATAGAACGTAGGCTGTAAACAGACTCTTAAACGAATCAGTGATTTGTAGGTTGATAGTTGAATTTTTAACTTCAGTGCCACACTTTTAATATATTTCAGGCTTCTTGATCCAAAGCTTACTTTATATTCTGAAGGTGTGCAATTGTTTGCTGTAATCTCAAGAGAAGATAAGCATGACATCTGGTTCACACCTGTGGTTTTAGGGATAAGAGCGTAGCTGCTTTATGTATTATTCAGGGCACTCTGTTGAAACTGCAAGGAATTTGACTCTTTGAGGCCCTTTGTCCCTAGGTTTTTATACTTGCTTAAAGTAAACATGAAATATAGGAATCTTCTCTCAGTAGGTATTCAATAGACTATTTATTCCAACCTATGCCTGCTGCCAGAAGGGAAATTAGTTATGCAGGTTAATTATCAGATTTATGATAAAGACTTTACTTATGCAACTCCCATATTTCAAAACTTCCATTGAGGCTTTTCGTGCTGTGACAGAACAATGCTGGAAGAGGTGAATGTACTGGTAACACGTACAACGGTGTGGTTTTGTACCACAGGTGATACCCTCCCTGCCCACCACAGCTCCAGCCCTGGCCCCAGGCAGCACGGAACAAGGTCTCCATGCTGTGCGATGGGGAAAGGCTGCACCGTTTTGTGGTCATTTCCAGTTTCCATTTGTGGTTGTAGGGGCAAACCAAGTGCCTGGGCTGGTGGACACAGTAGTGGCATGTGCAACAATTAATTTGATTGGGTATTCTAGAGCCAAAGAAGCCCACGGTCTGGAGAAAAGCCAGCAGCTGTCATACAGAAAACCAGAATTTAGACAGTGTCCATTACCCAGGTAAATTGTTCAAATGTGAGATGCTGAGGCAGAAGAGGTGTTTTCAGAAATGCACAGATGTGAGCCAGGGTGGAAATGTGACTCTCTGGCTTGAGATTCATTTCTATTATTAAAATGCAGAGTAGAGGGAAGGGACGAAGCTGGCACGGAGCCTGGCTAAGCCGGGACACAACTGTGCATGTCTCCCACAAGGAAAACTGTACTGAACCAAAGCCTGTAAAATTTGGACTCAAATGCCAATCTGGTAGCACTGTTGTGTTCATCAGGAGTCCAAAGAGGTTTAAGATGCTTTTCTTTCAACATCAATGGAACTTTAAAAAATTGGAAATGTTAAAGCTGAGAGGTTGTTTTATTCACATTACATAAAGTGATGCCACGAGCGAGCAGCAGAGTCAGATGCACCAGGGAGTCTCGCAGGGCATCTGCAGACAGGTACCAACGTGGGAGGGGGTGAGAGTTATCTAGATTTGTGTTTCTGTTTCATTGCATGGAAGAATAACTTTGACATTTAGCAAAGGACCATTACAGAATACGTTTGCAAATGAGTTTGCAGATGTGACAGTGGGCAAGGTTTTGACTTTCAAAGGCTACACAATTTCTAGCACTTTAACCTTTCTGTCAGTTTTGCTGCTTACTTTAATATTTTGCTTCTTGCTATGCTGAGGTCCAGTTCATTTTGGTTTGCTAGTGTTCCTACAGAATCACATCCTCAACAAGCTGGTGCCACTACGGTGGTGTGTTCAGCTACTCTGTGTGTGTGTCTGTACGCATAGTTGCTAAGACAAGAAGTTTACAAATTTCTTAACGCTGCACTTTGGGTATGTGTAGACTTCACTTTTTATTCCAGTAAAACAGTTGGGGGATAAGGGTGAAGAAAGCTAGAAAATTAGAGACAGAATACAGAGGTATTACATGCAAAATTTTCCAAGATGCTGGGAAATTTGAGTAGGCATTTTGGGGGGGGGGATTCAGTTTGAGGTCTTTTCAAGAGATCTTGACTTTTATAAAGGAGGAAGTGTACTCACTCCTTGCATATCAAGACCTTTTGAGAAATGTGAAGTAAAACACCCACATTAAGCCGTTGCATTGGAAAAATCCCTCTTGTGTTCAAATGGGAAGTCTGTGGCAGAAGTAGTGCTGTCCCACCTTCCTCCAGTAATCTACAAGTAGCTACTGAGACCTCTGATGCTGAGCACCCTGTTGATTTATCTCTGGGATTACAATGCTGCCTTAGATAGCTGTGTATTCTGCAAAGTATGGGAAAGCCCATATTATTTTTACCCTCTGTTCTGAAGCCCTCCAAGTAAGCTCTTCTCAAGGGCTGGTTCTGCTGTAATTGCCCATATACTTCATAATTCATAAATAAAAATAACTCCACAAGTGTACAGCCCGGAGGATTTCACATCACCTCAGAGATAGGAATGGCCTTTCGCCCAGCAAAATGCTTCTGAAAACATGCCCCATCTGCTGCATGGCTTTGAATCCAGAGATGCAACATAACTATAAATAATCTGAAAATTTGTTCTGAGGCATTTTGAAGATCATTAAACCTCATGGAAGTGCTTGCCTTCTCCCATTTAAAAAAAAAGAAAAAACAAAAAAAAAAAACCCACCCAAAAACAAAGCAAACCCAAAACCACACAAAACCCCCAAATAAACCACACAGGGCCTTCTGAATTCCACAGTACAAAAAGAATCATTTGTGCTAAGATGTGAGCTCTCAGAGGAATGAATACTTGTGCTAGTGCTTCTTTAAAGTGAATGGTATATGAAATTGTATTAATCACACATGCTAAGAAAAGTGTGCTTTTGTAGGGTTTAATTTTAAAGTGCAGCTTCTTTCTTTTCCCTGAAGAGCACTGGAGTGGTTTTGCTAGGAAATCCCAGCAGTTCTCTCCATTCTGGCAGCACTTCTTGATGTTTAAGAAAGTAAATGGATTCTTGAAAGACAAGCTGAAGTATGGACACTTTGGGTATTTTGACGTTTAAAACTTTTTCGTCAGTAGTTTAGTTCTCCTTGTATGAAGACCATGGGAAACAGATGAAGAAGTCACTTTTGGGTTGAGTTCAGAGCTATTCTGTTCATACAGTCAGTCCATCCAGCTTGTTTTTAGTTGCTGCGGCATTTGGTGCTTAGCCACTTCCTAAATTGCCTGTTTCAGTTTTTCATCCCCGCCAGCAGCTAAGTATTGCTTCTAATTTTTCTGTTTGGACAGTTTTAGAAAGCAAAGTTTGTCTCTCACTGAAATGAGAGTCTCAGTCTTGCATTTTCCCACATGCGTACGCTTGCTGTCTTGTTTGGAATTTGCCACGATTAGACAAAGCCACTGTGGGTGCGACTCAGAACTGCTCAATAAATAAACCAGAAAGTCTCTGGCAGAGTCCAGTGGCAGAGCTAAAGACCAGTAAAAGACCCCAGCTGAGCTGCAGGAGCTTGGGAAGATGCCCTTGGGTATGTGGAGGCAGCGCCTTGCAATAACTGCACTGAACTCCTGTGGCATCAGCTCTGAGCAGTCAGATATGAGCAGTTTGAAAGTTGGTACCAGTATTAAGAGGCAATGTGTTGTCTCCAGGACGTACTTGTGTGACTCTTCCCTGTTGCAACATCAAGCAAACCAGCAGCAACTACGGAATTATTTTTTTTTTCTTCAACACCACTCCAAATGGTAGTTTATTTCACATGTTTTTCAATTGCTTGTCATTCTTCCCATTTATTTTCAATCTTCCATTTTTTTCTTCATAAAACATCCAGCTAAATGGGGGATGGGATGGGCAAGGACCATAGTTTACACATGAGGAAACAAGGCCCAGAAATGGGCAGCGATCTATGCAAGACAGCAGAAACTCTCTAATAGTCTGGGAAGATAAACCTTTGCAATCAAGGACTAGTAGGTTGCTGCTTCTTCTCAAGTTACCAAAAGACCTGATTTGTAAGAAATACTCCTACCCAAAAATCAGAATACTGAGCTATTTGTCTCTTATTTGGTTTTATGGGCTTCTTAATCTTTTCAGGAGGGAAGGAGCTTTGCATTTTCAAGGTTTTTCTCGCAGGCATGAAGGCAACAGCCACAGTGATTTTTAAATTGCAGTGAAGGTCCTCCTGGAATCACTTCATTCCAGATCCTTGGACTTTTAAGTGAAATACCGTATGTCAGGGAACCCTCTGATGGAGGGTTACGAATGAGCAATACTGTGTGGTGTAATCTTTTATCCTTTTTTTATTTTTACCTCCTCCTCTCCTTGGATCTCTTCCATCCCTTGGACATGTGGTTCACATCCTTTTTACGAGCTGACTGAGCACCCTATTGTACACTTACCACCCACGTTTCCAGGAAAAAAGCCTCCTAAATTTCTGAGTCTAACAAGATGCTGTGAAGTATCTGGATACGCAGGTATAATTACCACAGGATGAAGATATTTAAACATTTTTAGAAGATGAGAAAAGGAGGAAAGGTTCAAAAAAGCCTCCTGCTCATTATGCTTCAATTCTTGTTTACATCTTAGTATTAAAGTGTGTTAGTATTATAATTTCCTGTGTTTGGAAGGAGGTCAGATATGAAACAACACTTGTAGCAAGGAAGAAGATCAGAAATGAGAGGCACTGCATGGGGAGGTAATAACCACAGCTCTATAATTCAGGGGTCTTGTGTGTTGTGAAAGAGAAGACTTACTGCTGATTTTTTGTTGGCTTTGAATGATTTATAACATTTTACTTGTGGTGGAGTGTTGCAATCTATGTTGTCATGGAAATTCTATTGAATTTATAGTTCCATTTATCCAAAACGATTTTCCAGACTTCATTTCATGGTGAATCATATGGCTGTTACTTGAAGTACAAAGCAATTGCAAAAAGTTTCATGTTATGGAAAGCATAAACACTGAAACCGTTATTTTCATATTACGGAAATACAAATGAATGCAACATAGAGCTTTTTAGCATCAAGTATGCCTTCGTTGTGTAATGACTTGGTGTATATACATGAGATGGATTTTCTTGTTTGGGATGGGAGCAGGCCTAAGAAGTATTTTTCTGGCAGAAGAAATCAGGGAAGCTTCTGGTTTGCCAAGGTACCTTGCTCTCTTCGAATTCAGGACTTAACACTCAAGATACTGAGGGACATAAGTTATGATCCAACAATGCATTGAAGCCCAGGGCAATCCTACGAGCATGGCGCTGCCTCACGCTCCTACTGGGCTGTTACTGGACCACTCCCTGGTTTAAACAGAGGTAGGGGCAGAATGTGCAACAACTTCCAACTTTCTGGCTACGAAATCGCCTTAGTCTTGACTTATAACATAGATACACCTACTGCATTTTTTGTAGACAACAAAGCAATAATTATTGCTTACTATTAAAAAAGATTAAAGGGAAATTTACTGTACTTCTAAGGCATGTGAATGTCTAAATTGAGTTAAATTCTGTTACTTCACTTGTATGATCTTTGCTCTTCCTGTTGTTTCAGTCTTTTCGGGTTTTTTCAGCCCGGCATTGTATTCATTATCAAGTTGTAATTACGTTAGGGCAAAGACCCTGTCTGACTTTGTTTTGCAATTTACCCAGCACACTTCTAGGCACTGTAAAATATGAAGTTATGAGATTCAAAATTCATCTCTGTACCTGCCTAACTATAGTTAAAAATTCACTGATGAATAATAGACTAGGCAGGAAAAACATGCCATTATCTGCTCCTGTTCAACTTTATCTTTTAAAAAGGATGCAGTATACTCTATGTTATTACATCAAGCTCTAGTAGGAGAACTGGAAAACATCACGATTCACTCTTCCCCCCACCTTTTCTAAGCAGATTTTGAATATGTTTTAAATGATAAGTTTCATCGTTTTTTTAAAGAGAATATAATGAGAAGTCAAACATCAGACTTTATTGCCCCAGTGTACATCTCACACTCCAGTAAACACACAGACTGCAGGACAGTTATTTTGAATTTTCAGCGCTGCAGTGAAGATTACATTATGTCTGTAGAAAATTTTTATTCCAGCCAAATGGATCACATCATCCAGCTCGCTAGAAATCTATGCACATATTTAAAGCAGAAGCAAGTTACATACGAGCTTTCAATTAAGAAAAATCATGTATGATTCATAATCTTAGCACAGAATTTGTTTTTGTGCAAGGGGCTTTAAATCCAGTTGTAAAAGTGGCTGAGAATAATTTATTCTTACAATATAAGCAGCAAAGGTACTAATTAAGAATTAGTATATTCAGTGATTAACTCCATCGTTTAAAGCAAATATTTCAAAATTTTTGTTTCGCCACTCTGCAAAGATTTGCAGTCTACCTGCAATGTCTGGGTGTTTTGCTCTTCTGAAAATACTCTCAGTCTCTAAAGCAGTACATAATAAACCACATAGCTGTTGCCTCTGTGACTTGCCACCTGATCCTGATTCATCAAAAAATTGGCTAGCCTATAAAACCTTTTCTTTCTTTTTTTCTTTTTTTTCTTTTTTTTTTTTTTTTAAAATTGTATGGTAGTCCTTGGATTGCTGGAAGGAAATGAGCGGAAAGCTAATTCCGATGATCTTTTCCTTTCCACCAGAATTCCTGATACTATTGAATATTCTGTACTCCACATCTGTGACAGCACAATGAGCCTTTGTTCATTTTTTAATCTAAAGAGAAATCTGCTGTAGGAGGTTGCACAGGGTGATAGCAGCCCAATTTAAAAGTCTCAATTATTTATTTTTAAAATACTTGGCATCTGTCTATGGAAAATGTACTTGCTTGGTTTCCAGTCTCTTAGAATTGCTTTGAACTCGCTCACATCTTCTGGGATCTATCAAATGCTCATTGTGGCTTTCTCTCATAAGTGCTGAATGAGTTTAGCCATGATAGTCTGTATTGGATGTAAACTTTCTGTCTTTGTAGTGGGGTAATAAGAGCAAAAACATGTCATGCACAAGAATGGTGATTTCTGTCTGGATGTCTGTCTGGCCAAGCAGAGGAGGAGCATCTGAGCAGAGAGCCAGAGCCTTTTATTTGGGGATGGGTGGCGGGGAGAAGTCATTCATTTGAAGCAGGCTCAGTTTTTGCAAGCCAGTGACATTTCATAAAGAGGGTTTAGTCATTCAGAGGCAATTGAACTTAATAAAATCAGAAGTGATCTCTGGTGGGCAGTATTTCTCAGTAATACACATGCACATTTTGGACAGCCTGTCCTTACAGGATCAGAGTGGTGGCAGCCCAGTGTCGAGTCAAAAGCCCTTAAGCACAGAGCAGGGCCTGACATTTTGCCAGGTCTGGGGAACAGCAGATTTCTGCTGAGGTCGGAAGAACGTGGTTGAAGAAAGGTGTTGCTGCAGAAAGTAGATTGACCCTGAGGAGGAGGGGATTGCCTGCCCCAAAGCGTGCTGGAGAGGTGCTGTGGCTGGTAGGAGCATGGAGTCAAAGATGCTCCAGGCTGGGGAATTGCTCAGGTGTTGGATGTATGTGGTGTATTTATTTGTGTAAACGTTGTCAGCTGGAAAAATGCCTGGAGTGCTTGGAAAGCGTACTGGTTGGGCACTGGATTTTCCTGGACAGAAGAGACTAGAAGACATGACATGGTTTTATAGGGTGACTGGCAATTATCTGATGGGTTATGGCAGAGTGAGGGTTTTCTCTCTAATCCTCTGTTTTAAGGCACTTGTAACATTCTGAAGATTTTTCCCCTTCAGTGAGATTTTTTTTCAGGCTTAATCTGTGCTGTACAGTGAATCTCTCTCAAGTTTGAGTGAAAACAATTCTACTCTTTTAGAGTGTGAAGAGTGTCAAAGCATGAAGTTTTTCCATTAAAAGCAAACTCTTGCCCTCTCTCTGCCTTGGTAAAGCTCTGTAGCTGCAGTAGTTGTTGGTAGCTTTTTAGGATGGAGAGAGTACTTCCTGCAAGAAAAGTGCCTTTGTGTCACTAGGGAGGGTTTGTTTCAGCTTAGCCTTATCAAAATACTGAAAATTTCAAGTTGCTTGGACACTGCATGTTTTTTATAATAGATTTTTACAAGATACATGGAAGCATACTGCCATGTTGCACATCTGAGATGAAGTGCATGTAAGCCTTTCCCAGCCTTGTTACTTGTAACAGGGCTAGATGTGAGGGACTTATAAATCTAGTATATTGTGCCCTGGAGAACAAGAGTTTTGTGCCCTCTGGGACCTGTGCCACCGGGAAGGCTATTTGGAGCTCTGTCAGCAGGGGTGTGTGGAACGGTGCGCTCTGACTGCAGACAGGTAGTGTCACACCGTAGGAACTACAAAGGATATTTCAGGCTTTCCCATTGCTAAGGGATTCAAAGCCTTTAAATATATTCATTTATTTATTTAATTTTGGAAGCTGTTGTGAAATCACACGCAAAAATGCACAAGAAAATGATAGCTTACGGCGCTGAAATCAGGCAGGGCCACAATTCAGGTTGGATGTGCAAGTTTGGATGATGCTCCATTCTGCATTTCACAAACAGCATCCTATAATGAGATCCCAATTTTCTTTAGCTTAAAAGCCCCTTTCTTGCATTCTGTACTACTGCTTTGTATGTACCAGGCAGAGACAGTAGAAGTCATTTACATGCAAAATGCACCATATATTGTATATACTAATTATATAATAAGGAGTAATAATGAAAATTTTCTCGCATGTTTAGGCCACTTAAGTATGCAGTGAAATTAATTTTATGGTTAACTGTCTTATTCCCGGTTTGTACATAAAGAACATTATGCCATCCTTAGAAAATATTAAATTAAATACCTACTGATAAATGCATTCAATATTATATATGTTATGTATAAAAGAACAAAAATACATTAGATACATTTACATTTTATTGTAAATTGGGGAAAACGGATGAGACTGTATTATGGAAGATAACAATATGTGATCACATAATTAGAAAATTGTCATAATACTAATGCTCAGTGGTGTCCAGGTGTTGGTGGTTTTATGAGCAGCCTGAACCATACAGCTTCGAGGATGTAACTTTACCATCTTCTTAACATTGTTTTTGCAGTGTATGCGTGTGTAAATTATATAATAGCAATTCCTGGGAGATTCTACTCCTAAAACGTTCCTTCTAGCTGTATGAACACATAAGGAAGCTACTGTATGACAGATGATGATAATTTTTCATACAAGACAGTTCCCCTTGACTTGATGGATGCAGAGAGAGGAGCCACGCTCTCTGGAAAAACACCAGGGAGCAATGGTAAAATGTTTCAATGTGTATGGTAATCAAGGCAGAGTGTGGTTCTTGATTAGTCTCTGAAATTGCACTGCTGAGACAAGGGATGTGAATTAAGCACTTTTTTACCAAAGCCCTTTGCACTGCTATCCAAAAGTGTATTGTAAAAATTAATTTCCTTAAAATGCCGTGAGCAAAATTGATCCAAAATGATTTTGGCATATGCTGAACTCACTCAGTGATGCTTTTCTTCATAAACTCCTGTGAGAACTATATAGTGAAGTGTTTTATATAAGGTATACCTAATTTTAGACTTTATTTTAAAGGGGAGTAAAATTTAATTTGTGAATGTTTTGTGAGCTTTTGTCTGCGCTGGCTAAATTGAAGTTTAAGCAATTCTACCTGAAACAAACTGTTTCTAATTTCTACATCAATGAATGGCTGTTCCTTGGTCTACATTTGTTCAAAGCACGAGTTGTCAGAACCTGGAGGCACCACCAACTTTGTGAGATATTGCCAGCATCTCTGTGTGTGCTGTGAATACACTGGGAGTAGGAAGGCCAAAATAGGGGAAGAAAATTGCTTTCAAATTTTATGAAGGTAGAGCGAGTGCCAGACAATTTTTTCATTTTTTGTGAGCCATTTGGAGTGTGGTCTTATTTTATCCTCCTGCTGAAAAAAGTGCCTCTACCTCTGAGGAGACTGATCTTCATCTTGGCCTTTTCTCTATATGGTGATGTTTTATTAGACGTATAGGTACTTTGCCAGTATTATGCATTACAGCGAATATATATAGTCAGAAGCCTGGGAATCGGTAAATACGAGGAGGAATGTATCTGAGCAAAGATAAAAGGGTATCATCTCATCTGGCAATACACAAAATTTCAGAATATGGGAAAAATACTGGCATTTGTGAATACGGTAGGATTTGTTACACAGCATGATCTTAGAAAAACCCAAACAGCCCCAAACAAGCAATTGGTGCCAGCAGAGCATTTGCCTGCAGACAGACTTGCAGGAGCGAGCAGTGGTCAGGCTGGCAATGTGACGGGAGGCATGGCCACTCTCACCTAGCCCTTACGTCTCCATTTAACCATGCACTGTGTGGCTATTTCTTGTCACGTAGTAATACTGTGAAAATCCTGAATAGGGCAGGTAACGAGTGATGGACAGCAGAGAAGCAGTAGTGAATGTACAGGTTCAGGTGAGAGGCCAGGGGTAGAGAAGCCTGATGGGTCCATTCCTGTTTCATAGTCAGAAATGGATTTTTTTTTTTTCCTAGAATCAGTGTGCATGAGTGAGCATACGCATTGGCCAACTGTACTGCTGTAGTGTTGCTCCCACGTATACACCAGCCCTGGTTTGGATTGTAAAATCCATCTGGGAGGATCCCTGAATGGCCCCAGGAACAACCCCTGCAACACCCGGGTCTTGTGCTTGGCTGTTATATCAGACACGTATTTTTAATTTGTAATGTGTAGAGCACACATACAACAAATGTTACCAATACTGAGTTTATTCTGTGAAAACGTACACACTTTCACGGTGTAATGTTGAGAAGGGAGCATTGTGTGTTTTGGATGTAAACCAGATCCTTTAGAGCAAATCATGGCTGATACAGATGGACTAACACTAGGGGCTGCTTAGGGAGTGGAGAGGTTGAACAACTGCTGGAGAAGCAGCAGCGTGTTAGGATGACTGGCAGAAGTGGGAGCTCGGCTAATGCAGTAAGTGGAATTGTTCAACAGCAGAATGTATGAAAGAAGCTATATCTTGATCCTCTCATATTTGCGTAACTGAGACATTTGCTGTTTCGGGGTGATCATTGTTCTCACCTGCTTTCACTTGGGGTTTGCATAATTATTAATATTTATTATTCATCCTAAAATGACTTCAAAATATCTGGCTTTGGCTCATACTTTTTGCCGAGTACTAACGCTTTGGAAATAAGAGTCATGAAATTTACTGAAGTCAGGGAGAAATCTGACCCTAACTGATAGCTCTGAATATCAGAGGCTCATAAAAATGCATTGCTACAGAGACAGACTTTTATCTTACAAATTGCTTTAGGAGTAAAGGAATAACTCTGAACGTTGAAATCCTTTTCAAAAATTCTCTATGGTTTTTGAGATAAATGTGTTTAGCACATTTAACAGAGCAGGAGATGAGCCTGCAATGAGCAAAGAAATGAAGAGATCCTGGCAGAAAGCACCAAGTTTACCATCTAAACAGACTGACCATACTGTTTATCCTTGGGTTTGGTATTAAAATGCATTGCATTGACTCTGTTCCCTGGTTACTGTCCCAGTAGGGCAGTCAGGCTATTAATCAAGATGCTAGTAAAACAATATTGTTCAGCAGAATTCCTTTATCTCGGGTTCATAACACTGGGTTTATGTACGACGTGTATGCATTCCCTCATTTGAAAGCTGTATGAATCAACACTAATGTGATTTTGTTGTTGTTTTTAATTTTTACAGATGCAGATTTATTTCTACAATCCTGATGACTTTGACAGTTTTGGAACAGCAGTTCTAGAAAACAGGGTAGTAGGAGCCATGGCCATCTTTTTTCAAGTAAGTTTAAACAAAGGCTATATCCATAAAGCGAAGCGTTCACCAAGTACTATTTAATTCATTGAATTGTTTCAAACTTAATGGATGCATCTGTTTTCTTGTTCCCACCTGTCTAAGTGAAAGATATTTCATATTGTCTATGTGTGATTTAAAATGTAAGTAAGTATATTTAAAAACATAATGAAAAATTTTGCATGAATTGTTCTGATTTTATAGCTGCTTTACAGATGCAGATTGGAGAACACATTTATCATGGAACTTCCTTCACTGCTGAAGCACATTGTTGCGGTCCCTGGAATACTAACAAACCACCACGAACTGGTTCTGTTTAGAGAAAACTTAAAATTCAAACATAGCTTGAGAGAAAATTAATCAATAAGTTTCATCAATCTTATCTGTGGCAGTTTCTTCTAAATTGTCATAGTAACAAGTTCTTGAACAGCCCAGGTTTCCAAATGAGTGAATTTATGCATCCCCTTTTTTAAAATGCATCCTCAAGAGCGTGACTGCTCAGTTAGCTCATTTGTTGGTTCGACACGCTCGAGAACTGCAGCGTGGGGTAGAGACTGCTGCTTGCGATGGCTCGCAGGTCAAGCCACGTGGCAGTGGTGTTCAGCAATGTGGGCTTTTTGTCGCGTTGCATCAGAAACGGAGATTTTTCCTTTCTGACTCGAGGGCGAATGGAATGGAGGGTGTTGGAGCAACTCCATACCACCAGGCTGTCACAGGCAGTAAAGTGGCTAATGAAGATCTGAAATATCTCAAGGTGTTGCTTTTTCAAAGGAGAGGAAAGGAGGGAGGGAAGATTAAGGGAAAATGCTGGTCGTCTGTGAGGTTTCACACTATATTTTACTGTGGAAGAAAATGATCTCACTGTTACTTTGTGAAGCCAGATAAAAAAGAATATGCAAGTACCCATATGTAAATACCTCCCTTTTTCTTATGATGTTAGAATGACAAGCCTGACTCTCCTGCTCAAATTAAGTAAGGTTGTCTTTTTCCATGTTACTGATTTTGATCAAATGCTTTGATAAGGAGAAAAGGACAGATCCTTGTATTGCATAAATTGCTGTAACTCTGCTGACATCGGGCTAGTGGAAGTAGGCATGTTAAATTCATCACTGTTGAATTCTGAGCACTTCTGTGGCGTTTCATGTTAGGGTAAAGTTGGTGGAGCTGCGATAATTTACAGTGTCATAGCAGGATGATTCCCCAGGCTTCTTAATCTTGATGGGCTGTGAGAAGCATTGGGCAAATTGAATTTGGCCTTACAAGTCAGAAGTTTAGAAACAGAACAACTAAAGGCACCGTTACTTGATTTATACTGCAGTGAAGAGCTGCACGTTCTGTGCGTGTGCCGTGTCAGTATGAGCATGTGTTATGCCACGGTGTGTAATACGTGTGGCATCATCTGTCTGGAATTTAATTGCTAAATTACCCCGATGTGCTTCATATAAGCCATGTGAAGCATTGCCCCATGTTGCACCATTTCCTAGTCCGTATATGACATTTATTCCATAAACCTTGTTTTTAGAGGATCTTAAAATTGTAATGGGACTGTGTTTTTTATTCCCCACCTGCAAAGCCAGGTGCTGCACTTACGGCAAGTCCCACTTTGCACAATTCCAAGGGAGCCATTAAACTCACTAAAAATAACCTAAAATAGTCTGTAACACTGTTAAAAAAAGCCATCTTTGATTGTAAGAGACCTCAGGCTCTTCAAGACCACAATCGAGTGTTGCAGTCCCCTCAGGGAAGCAGAAATCTATACTTTTCATCATTTCTAGCCCTGCAGGCCACAGGACATTAGGCTGTAAAGTCTGGATGATGGTGCAGCTGGGCTCCTCTGCTCCAGGAGCCATGAAATCTAAAGCCATTACTGATAAACAGTCTGTGATCTCTTCCAGAGGTGGGGGTAAGGTAATGCTTTGGCGAAGTGACCCAGGAACAACCTGGTTTTGGCTGCAACTAAATGGTTTTCTTTTTTTTTTGGGGTTTTTTTTTTTTTTCCTGCCTTTGGGTCAAAATGATAAATCAGTGGTGTGCTCTTAAACTCCTGAGTGTATCATGTCTTCTGGGTAGCTCTGCTCCAAGACTGAAAGCTGCCATGGAAGATTTGTAGAGCCCAAGTCCCCATTCTGGAAGGACCTGTGCTGAATTCTGGCCTAAGTACACTCTAAGGACTTCAGTGTTTTGGCCATGAGGGTTTTCTAGAGTTTGTCCCATAGAGCCCGAGTTTTTGTACATAGGGTTATTAATTGATGATGACAATCCTTTGCAGATCTATACTGTGTTTGACCAAGATGCCATTTTAGTTCTGTCATCTGTGTATCATGTGCTGGAGCTCATGAACCACAACTTGGTAAAACCTTTACAGACAGTTTTATCCAGCAATACTTGGTCTTCTTTTAGCCTTGTTCCCCAGGGCACCATGTGGATAAGCATACCATGGCTAGTATTTCATGCAACTAATTTAAAAGTTGTCTTTCAAAACTGATTCTTATTAACTTTGGAATGAAATGTCCCTAAGATGTCCATGGCCACGTTTTGGTTGGCAGCTTTGACTACTCAAGTACTAATTTTATAGTTTGCTATTTTCCAGAGCTCTAGTCCCATCTCTAACTGTTTATCTAGAACACAATTGTAAAAAATTGTAGCCATAGAGGTCATACTGTTTTTCACAAATACATTGGAAAACTGAACTTTGCATGCTTTTCTGTGTAAATATTTTAACACAGAAATTATTGGATAGGTTTGCCATTAAGTCAAGTCTTGGATTTTTGCAAGTGCATTAATGCTGTGTTGGAATGAATGCGTACTGCACCGACTGAGCTTAGAGTCTGGCAGGTGTTCTTTGTTTGACTGATGTTCACAAATGTTCCTTTGAAAATCAGGTTCTCCAGTGAGTGAACATTATACTGAACTATATAATTATTGGTGAAACATTAAATAATTAAGAACCCTCTTTCCTCCTTTTTAAATAATTTAACTTGGGCTATATAAGAATTTTCCTTATTGAATTCACTGTTTCAGGGGCAATTTCCAGGTAAAGTACATTGGTTCTGAACTTGGCTAATTGAAGCACTTGGAACTTTGTTGTAATTGCTAATTAAATCTCTGCTTTTCTCATTGCTTTCATTGTAAACTCTGTTGATAAATTCTATTTTTGTTTGCATGCTGCAGGTCGGTTGACTTGACAAATAAAAAAAAAAAAAAAACGACTAGTTAAAATCAGGAAGCAGTTCTTGCCTATACAAACTGCTAGAATTGCTCATCTCTATTACACTGTGGATAGACACTCAGAGGGTCTCACATAAAATAGCGCTATGGGGACTCAGTAGCAGGTATTCTCAGTATGCAAATGAGATGAGCTGCCTAAAATCTCTAACTGGTCTCTGAAAGTTGTTTTTTGCACTGGAGTAGAGGTTGTACAGTGAACAGGTATGTTGAGGTAAAGGGTCCCATAATACTTGGTCGCTTTTCTGACCATAGCATCACTTCAAGCATCATGCTGGGGACTATTGTGCACACAGGGGAGTGCAGCAAATAGCAAAGCAACAGATGATTTGGGTCTGCTGAAAATTTCCACAGACTTTTGTTCTGTAGCTGTATATTTGGGGCAGAAAAAGGTGCAAAACCTGTGTAGTAGAGGAGCAAAGTGACTTAGGAACCTCTGATTTTTTTAGTTCAAATTATTATAGAAGCTATTCAGCTGGAACAGGCTGAAAAGGGGAGAAGGGAACTCCAGCCTACTGGTGTCAGATATAATGGTTATTAAAACCTAGTGAGAGTGGGGAAATCAGTGGGAAAAATTACTTTTTTCTTAAAGTGGGAATATCTGTGGGAAAAAGTCAATATGTTTCAAGAGGGAGAGGGAATCAGGGTATTAAACAGCAGTGTGAGTCGAAAACCTGTTGGGGTTTTTTTGTTGTTAAAGAGAATTCACTTGTTATTTTAGCAAAAATCCAAATCTTCTGGGGACAAATGAGATCATGCCTGTGATTTCTGTTTGCCTCCTGACAAGTTTTTCGGGAGAAAAAAAAAAGGACCTTTCCTGTCAGTATTGGGGTTACTTGGTCTTTCTCAACGTGAAACTAGTGCTAGTGGAAGATGTTTAACTTCACATATCCATTACTTCCCATCAACAGTATCCTCTTGCTCTGCAGTAAAGGCTTCTGGGTTTGCAGAAACAGCACCACCACAGTGAGGGACCTGTCCGCAGGGGTTCACTGTTTTGTGGACCTCATAAAAGTTGCCTGTGGCTGCTCATTGAGATCCACCAATCTGCTGAAACACGGAGCAGAGCCCAGTCCAGTAGGGCCCTTCAGTCTCTATTTAAATGATCCTAACTTGAATAGTTGGTGCACGTGCTTAATTTCAGCCTGCATAAGGTTCAACTTGCACTTAATGATATTCTGGCTCCGGGCCTTGGTTAATTGTCAGGCTGAGCCGGTTTTGAAGCAAGCCAGGAGTGGAAGGGAAGGCCCAGATCTCTCACCGGTTCCTGAGTCATCCGTTCATATGTATACTTGCAATACATATTTACAAGTCACATTTAAAATGAGTAGTTACTTGGATTAAATACATTCAGACATATTGTACGGCTCTGTTTTAACCATCTAACAATATAATTCATTGCACACTTCACTACTTGCCTTATTAAAGCCAAACTTAAATGTGTTCAAAACAAACATATTGCTTTTGCATTTGAAATATTCATCTTTTGGGCATGCAGTAGATTCATTATGGCAGAGAATACTTCATTCCTTGATTACTGCTGTGAAAAGACACAATACTGATTCCCTAAGCACTCATCAAATATTCGATAGCTCAGAAATTCAGGAGGAGGTGATGGAATTCTTGTTCCTACAGGGAGGGCATATAAATCTGTTTTATTATTTGCAAAGAAAACCATCAGTGATTAGTTACTGTATCTCAGGTACTCAAACAAATCATCTCTAAAGAAGTTAAAGTAAAAATGAATTTTAAAATAACTTTTAGCAATGCTTTCATCATTAAAATTATCTTCATAATGATGAGTGATGTTGATACCTCGATCACTCAAGAGCTTTAGCAGTGAAGGGCTAGATTTTTAAAGGTAATTAGGTACTTGGCAGCAAATATGCAGCTAACAGTATTTTCAAAAGTGCATGGGATAAAAATCAAGGAGTTTATAGGTCTTTTACTGGGATGCCATTCTTAATTTTCTTTTCCAATACTAACATTTTTTACCGTTGTTGAAAAAAATACTGTGTAGCACATTTAACTTTTGGATCTGTGTGTGCTATTTGCGTGTAAATGTCTTACTGTGTCATGTATGCAGAGATTTGTTCTTCAGTAAAACAAATAGTAATTGTGGCCTTGGTTTTTGTAAAGAGTTTTTGGTAGTAGTTCTTCGTGAAAGTGATCAGTAGCTCACTTTTCACAGGGACCTGAATGAGCTAAACACAGAATTAATCGGTGGAACACCATCAAAGCCATTGATTATTTGGCACAAATATGCTTTTTTAAGTGTCTATTTCTCAAATAACAGAATTCAGCTTTTAACTTTCCTAGAAGCCTTTTTCTTTCCTCCTCTTCTCTTTCATTAACTGTTTGATGTGTTTGCTATCATAACCAATTAAAGTCAGTGAGTAAGTGCTTTAAATACAGTAGCCATTGAGAAAACCCTATCTGGCGTGAGACAAAGTTCCCATGTCCTCATCTCAGTTCCTGGCAATTCCCTAATTCCACCTCTCCTTTACTATAATGCATTTTAAAAGTCTGAGCAAAACTAGCTTGATTTTGAAAATGAGAATGGAGAGGGAGGCGTGCCATTTTCCTGAAACGTTACATCCACCTACATAAAGCATCATCAGTGCTTGAGTGTTTAGGCAATATCTTAAAGGTGATTTCCAGTAGTTCAAATAACACGTAGCATCATTAACATGCAGGGCATCATCCAGAGTCATTGAGAGGCTTTTCATTTATTTTAATATACTTTAGATACATGTAAAGACCTTAAAATTAAATTACAGTATTAATTCTTTTAATGGTAACATTAGAATCCAGGGTGTTTTATTAATAGTAGCTTATGAATAATAAAACTATTATTATTGATTAGCAGTATTATTTAGTAATTAGTACAGGGGTTTTTTCTTATCTTCATAACATGAAAATGTGAGCAGGCTAAAGCTACTTGTTCAATGCATTTGGAAAGTATCAGTTATATTTGTCAAAGTGTCTGTGTATGTACTAGTAACTCTCCATGTAACAGAAGACAAGCAAAACAATTTGAAGTGTGTTCTTACTAAGTCGTTTCCTAGCATTTTGAAATTGTCACAGCTGTTTAAAACCATTAATTATTACTAATAAAAGCAGTTCTAGGGCCTTTACATGATTGAAGAATAATTTAGAGATACGAAGTAGCTACCCTGACATAGAAAGACCAACAAGTCAGAGTAAACAGGTATGGTCAGTAAAGCACTGAGAGTTCATTTTTCTGAGAAACACCTTGTACAATACATGTAATGATGTAATACGAAGCAACTCTGGAGCAGAAAATGATTCACCCAATTTGCTCGTAAAAAACTGGAGATAAAATTATCAAAAGACAAAAGTGATTTTGCGTCATGGAGAATTTAAATAGAAAATTATAAGAACTTCTTAAAGTCTGTTAGATTTGAGTTGAGTTCAGTATGTGGATGGCACTGAACAGCCTCCAAATGTGGTCAGTTTAGCCAAAACATGCAAGTTTGGGTGCCTAACAATAAGTATTCATGGTGATCAAAAAACGTGCACTGAAACCTTTTTGATTGGAAGCAGGGTTTGGGTAGAAGACAAAAATTTATGGAAAGTGTCTGTTTCTAGAAAACGTATTTTACCTTTCCATTAAAGAAAACAAAAATAAGTTTTAAACTAAGCCCAAAATTCAGATTTTTATTTCAACTTCTTTTGAAAGTTTCTTTGGGAAATATGAATATTTTTGAATATTTTATGTAAAAGAAGAAAGAAAGGGGAGAACAGATGGGGAATAGCTCTGTGAGTAAAATATATATATATATCTCCAGTTTCAATTTTGGTGCTTATTGAGTTTCAAGTGCTTAACAGTGATTCTTCAACTTTATTCTGATCCATACCTTTACCCAGATTGGTCATGTTTCAGATGTTGCTTAATAGTAAACTTGCTGTTTACAGCAGAGATTTATTTTTTTTTAAATAAAGGTTTCTTTTAATAAGGGTCTTCATCCTTTCTTTTAGCACATAAATGAGTAGGCTGACTCTTGAGGGTACTAAGGAAACAATTTCTGCTGAAGTCTTGAGTTTGATCGAGAAGCTTCAAAAGGTTTTTAGCCGTGGAGTATGATGCTCTTGTGAGATGGGCAGAGCTGCATCTTCCTTGAAGATTATTGCTTGAAGCAGGGCAGAGAAGCAGGTAGGAAGCGGCAGAGTGCTGGGTGAGCCCTGGAACTTCACTGAGCAGAAGTCCTGGGCGCTTTGGGGAGCACAAGGAGCTGGGAAGGTGTCAGGGCTGTGACCCAGTGATATTCATCACTCACATGCAGCTGGACTCAAGCAACAAGGAATTTGTTAGTGAGATGAATTGCGCTGAAGAAACACTGGTCTTTTCACCTGTGGAGGGTTTTTTTACCAGAATCTTCAGTACTCCAAATTTTCTGTCTGTTGCCAACAGCACTGATACCCATTTTTGCTGCTGGGGTCCCTGTTTAGAGCCAGGGCTCCTGGTTATCCCTCATGTCAAATCCCATACAAACATGAGCAAAGTTTCTCTTGAGTTGCAGGGTATCATGAATTCAGGCTTTCTCGTTCACATGGCTGCACATTTGTCATGGCTTACCCATGAGAAGGAGCCCAGGTGGCTAAATCTAGGACTGCTAAGAGCAGAGGTGTTCACACAGCAGCCTGAACATCCTGAGCAAGTGTGCCTGGAGGAATGAGGTACAGACACGTGAGCGAAAGGGGGGCTGGATTTGGAGGCAGACAGACTGACAGGGCGGCTGAAACAGATCGTTCTTGGAAGCAAACACATCATTCCACTTCTGCTTGCCTGTGTTCTGCCAAGAGGCATTTGCAGTCTCTAGATCATGATGGCTGCAACCTGCTGTGTTGAAACTTTTCTATCCACAGGCTGACTGTGCAGTGTAGAAAGATAATCTACCTTATGTGCACTTATCTTCTTCAGTGCCCAAGCAATCATCTTCCTTCCCCTTCTTCTCTTCAGCTCTGTGAAGTCATTCATGGTATTTTCCAGTAAGGCAGAAGAGCAGGAAGCCAGATTTATGTCAGATGACCTCCAAAATGCAATACTTTCAATTAAAGCCTTTTTGTTAGGTTGAGTTTTAAAGAATATGGGCTGTATAGAAAGTGGTGACATGCAGTTCTTTTAACAGTGCAGAGCGAAATACCAGAATGCACAGAGAGTCTTTGACTTTTATTTTAGTTTTAATCTCAGCTATATCTAGAGAAATGCAGCTTCCAAAGTGTCTGAAAAAAATCTAATTGAATTAGATGTGCTTTTTTTTTTTTTTTTTTTTTTTTTTTTTTTTTCCCAAATGCACTGTAAATTCTTTCTTAACTGCAGAGTCTGAGATCATAACTCACAACTTGTGCTGTCGCTTCTTTGGTTTGGATGCAGTAGCAGGGAGGGTGGCTAACAATGGTGATGGGTTATCGAATGACTTTTGCTTTTAGTGATAAATCACAGTTGGTTGCTCCAGTTTATTTAATGGAAACATCACAATTATTGATGCTAGGAAGGAACTGTAAACTTTCTTGCTATTGAGAGGACTTGGACTCCAAAGTTGTGCAACACTACACATTTGAAAAATACTCTCAGTATATTTTGTGGGGTCTCTCCTCAATAACTCGAGCTATCTGTCATAACTGTTAATGAGAGCTGGTTGTGTGCATCGCATGGGGAATAGATCTCTGCACTCTCTAGTTTTATGTTCGTTTGAATGTCAGGATCACTATCTTTCAGTTTACAGCATAGTAAATGTTCTTGACTTGCAGCTTTTTGCTTTCACAATGCTTCTTAATTGATTACTGTATTACAGTTAATCCCAAGTGGGATGCCATTATTAACTTGCTTCATTAAATTACATACCAGTTTGTTAGCCTTAATTCTCATAATTGTCCCCTTATATTTTAGTGTTTTTATTTGAATAACTTGGGCTAAGAACTGGATCAGCATGCATTTGTGTATTCTTTTGCCTCCCTTTCCTTCGTCTCACCATGGATGTTCAAAAATGTAGTCAGTTTAGGAATATTTATGGTGTCTAATGTCAGCATCTTAAACACAGAGATTTAATTCTCTATGATTTAAAAATATCCTGTCTTAAAAGAAATAAATAATCGCTTTTGTAGCCATGCTGTAAAAATCTTTAAATTGATAGAAAAAAATCTTGTGGAGTTTTCATTACCAGACTCCTGCAAATGACACTTAGATGTCTAATATGTAAAAATTACAGTCGTCAGTCTATAATCTCACCCGCTCTGTGGTTCAGGAAGATTGATACTCAGGAAGTCTGTTGATTATAACCATTAGCCTAAAAAACAAATTAGTTCCCTAACTACAGTAATGCTTCTTGCATTTTACTCTGGTGTGCTTTGTTGATGCACACTTTGCCGTTTTATCAGACATCACAAAGCAGACCCAGAGCCGGATGCTGTGAAAGCTGCATCAAAGTGGAGGGACCCCCAGGCTTCACGCAGGCCCCCATCACTCACCTGTTTGCTTTAGGGGAGGGACAGCCCCTCTTTGTAGAGTCTCCGTGTCTTTGAGCATCGGGAAGCTATTGAACATGGCTTGTTTTCTTGGCTGCAAGTACGTTTTTTCCTCTCTGTGATAACGATTGCTTCATCCCCATCCTCCTTACATGTTCCAAATCTGGTGCATTTCGACTTGACCTTTTTTGTTTAAGAAAAAGAGAGAGAAAGAGAAGCTAGAAATAAAGCACCTGGGTTTTGCTATCCAAGTCTTCGGAGAGTTTTGCTAGAATTGGTCTTAGTTACAGAATCAAAGGAGACGTAAAGCTGTATGTTCATGTCATTTTCTTTCTCCTCTCTCCCAAACACAGCCGCTGCCTCTTATAACTCCCTGCTTTCTCCCTGTTGTTAAACATCCAGCCTGGATTCCAGGAAGATTGTTTTTTATGTCCGTCTGCCTACCATTTTTTAAATTTAATTTGATGTCTTTTTCTTCATGAACCATCCTCTGTAGGAGGATTTGTACCCCATTTGCCTCTCAGAGGACTCATCCTGTTTATTACATGTGGTTTACATTCATGGGGTGTAGATGGAGAAATCTAACATTTAAATCAGGAAACTCCAGCTCTCCAGTCCATGCGTTGCCCAGTTCTGCAGATTTTGCACAGGACTTGTTTTCATTCTCTGTATCTTCCATGAAACTGTAGAGTCTTCATATGTCTCTGGTTACCAGTTAGTGTTATGGCATATTTTAAGTGGAGGTGAGCACAGGATCTATTCATAAATGATTGCCTAGTTTCACTTTGTACCATAAAAGAGAGATTGGTTGTAAAGTCTGAATATATAAAATAGATGGGTAAAATTGGGGCTTCCTTTGCCTTTAGATCTTCTGGCTCAGATGAAAAAGTTATTCTTATTAAATTTAAGCTGTTCTGCCTGAAGAATTATTACTGTAGTTCTCAGATATAACAGTGCCAAGTTTCTCCAAGTATTGGCAATAATAAACAATGCAAGCTTCAGACAGAATTTCCTGGGTAGCATACCAAATGTTCTAGAAAACCTTCTCGGACAGCAGCTAATACATTTTTAATACAAATAAAACATAATTCTTTAGTCTCATTTCAGTTTGATCCCTAAGGTAGAAAAAGTATACCAACTATGCATAATTTATGTATTTGTTTGAAGTGTTTACCCAGATACTCCATTCATAAAGTCTCTTTTTGTTAATAGGTTGCTGTGAGATGTAAGAGTCACTTAGGGCTCACATTGTACAAATAAATGGAACGTGTCGTTTTTGTACAATCAGTGAGATGGTTACATAGTCATCCTAATTCTGCCTTTGTCTGCACTGCCCACCCCATCCATCCTTAGCCAAGTCATGGAACAGGTCTGGCTGAAAGGCTGGTATGTTTTTCCCGGATTGAATGCGATGTGAAAGCATGGAAGCATGCACGGGAGGGAAGAGGAGCAGTTGGGAGCAGAGGGTGCTGCCCACCCCCTTTGGGGACAGCACGGCTTGGTGTCAGGTTGGCGTGTCCATGTAAGCACCACGCCAGTTATTACCAAGGAAATGTGGGGTTTCCTGTATAATTCCTAAACATTACACATGATGCAGAGCAAGCATGCAGGAAAATATCCCTCAGAAATTTAATTATAATCTATCCTAAATTACTGTAAATCCCCTGTTACAGGTTACTGCTGGAGAGTCGAGTTGTTGCTGGTTTTTGTCATCTGTAGTTTCTGTGCTGCAGGACAACTGTGGGAGAGATGATTATCGAGGGTTTTCTGAGACAGTGGTTTTCTTTCCAAGGGTCAAAGAAAGGCAATGAGAGTAAATCAGAGTCTAGTCTGGTCGCTTTCTTTATGTCTTTGTACAGAGGTAGACATTTGTATGTATGGCTGATGGCTTAACTGATAATGCTGATGGCATATCACCCCCCAAAATAATTCTGCAGCCGAGATGGCGGCTTGCCCAGAGCAATCCTTGTATCTGCTGTTTTACCTCCTGTGAATCTAAATCAGAAATCTTCAAGTTCGTAGGGTGGAGATGAGGGTGTATAAACCTGGGAACCCTTTTACAGCATAATTTCAGTAGCTTTCAGATGTCTCTTCGACATCTGAGATTCACTGAAAAGCTCACTAATCTGGCTGAGGTGATGAGTCTGAACCGAGCTAAATGGTCCCGGTTTGCCTAATATTAAACCTCCCTTTGTTTTAAGTTCAGGTGTGCTTGTATCAGAGTTCCTGGAACAAAACCAGCAAAGAAGCTGGGATGTGCATTTATGCACATTAAGCTCCACTGGAGATAGATGAGAATCAAGAATGCCAATCACCATCTTATTCTATGCTGAAAAATGAAATATGTGTTAAATAAAGATTGCTTAAATCTGTTCACAGCACCTCTGAACAGTGAGTTTTCAGAGGCTTGCAAGATGGAGCAGGATTTCTCCTCTGAGCTTACGGTATTTGCAACTGTTTCACAGCTCTGGGAGCACTGAGAAGCCAAAGAAAAGCTGCCTGCCTGATACCATCAGAAAAGTATTTAGCTACTGATTGTAACCGTACCATTTCTGCACATCAAAAATGCATTGTAATGTAGTCATTAGCAAGAGTAAAAAGACTTTCTGAAAGAAGGTATTGGTTTTGCAACATCCGTACTGTATCAAATGAAGCCTAACCTGGAGATTTGGCAAACTGCTCTTTATGAGTAAAGTAAAATGATGTACCACATTAGAAAGTAGCTTGGTTATTAGAAAGCTCAGTCTTGCTCCTGATAAAATGGATTTTTTCAGCATAAAATTCATCTTTACTTGCTGCAAGAATATTGCTAAAAGAGATTAACTTTGGATTTCAGTGTATTTTATAGTGTGTCTCATGTTATTTTAAGGCTGTAAATATATTAGCTGATCTGTTAGCTTCGCTTAAGTTACTGCTTTCTGGGTTCTTGAAGAAATAGGATCACGTTATGCAGGAATCAGGATGATTGAATTAGGGGGGTGATGCCCGGGCAGGTGGCACCACCTCAGTGTGCTGCAGGGCCATATGGGCATTTGGGTTTTAGAGAAACTTGGTCTGTGCGTGTGCAGTACAGCTGGCTGCTACCACACCTGTCTAATAGAGTTGCTGAAAGGCTATATAAATTCATGCTGAGCTATGGAGATTATCTCTGTCAGCTGTTCTTGTGTCAGAAGCAATTTTTTTTAATGCTGCGTTTATGTCCTAAGTGCCCAGCCTATGCCTACCCTTCAGAAAGTACCCTCTTTCTTCCTTCATTGCTGCTTGTGTTGCATCCGAGGCATATAACTAGTGTCCTACCCCTAAAAATAGAAGATTGTTGAATGCCTTCCTTATCATGCCATATATTAAAACGTTTGCTGCCCCCCTTAAATCTGTAGACAGAGCTGCAAAATGCAGGCGCATCCTATCAGAGTGCTGGGGTTACAGGCCAGTCTGCAGAGAACATGCGATGCTATGGCATCAGGCTTCCAAGCACTGGTGCTTGCTGCCGTTAGCTCTGGAAAACCTCTCATTGTCACAGCAGCTGTCAGCACAGCGCTTCTCGTGTGCATGTCACAGCTGGGCTGGAATTCAAACTGGGTTGGGTCTCAGGCATTTTGGGGAGAATCGCCTGTGCAACCTGGCAGTGAGCACGTCCCTCTGTGCCAACCCTCTGAGGATTGCCCTTACAGAGCACTGGCTTTTTAGCTCATTCCAGACAGCTCAAGCTTGTGACAGGGAAAAGCCTAATGCAGGTTGTGGTGTCAGTCACAGGTGGTCACATGAGGGTGGTGACATCAAAGGACCATGCAGCCTGTCAGGTTTGGAGAAAAACAATTAAGAAACTTTTCCTGGGGTCATGGCAAAGCGTGTGCCAAGAGCCTGGATGCTTCAGTTGGCTGCCCACAGCACCGGTGTTAGGATCATAAGCGGCGTACATGGTCTGTGGACACCCAAGAGTTAAAGCGCTGGGGTGAGAAGAGAAGTAAAAAAGAAGGAAGAAAACACCTCAAATTAATAGGCAGGTTCTCTGGCAAGCAGATTCAGAGAGTGTGTGAGAGACAAGAGATGGAAAACTCTTCCTGAGAGCATTCCTGTGTACACCCACCTGCAGGAAGCATCTTCGCTGCTTTGGGTCAGACTAGACTTGTTCAAAGAGCACCTTTTGTTCTAGCCATGTTTTAAGTTTTGTTTTAAATTTTATTCAGTTGCATATTATTTCTTCTCTTATACCTTTCCCTGAGACTTAGGGATTCTGACAAATTTGAAGTTATATCCTGTTTAGAAGGAAGGCTTCCTGACCAGAGACAGTTTGAAAAACTCCTTCATAGATCGGTCTTGCTCCACAGGAGCCTCAGAGAGCTGTAAGAGGTCCATGGAGTGAAGTCATGAAGGCTGGAACATCCTCGGGAGTTCTGTGGCTTTAAGACTATCACCTACTCACAGTGATTGAATAGCATTCACTTTGCCACTGCTGAAATGTAGAACATCTTGAAACAAGTATACATGTCATGTTAGGGGTTTTTTATTTCTTTGTATTTCAAGAGGAAGAAACTGCTGCCACAAACTGAATGTTTCCCAGGCTTTTAATGCACTTGTGTTCTAAGTGCTTTTTTTTTCTGCACAATAATTTCCCCGTTTCCTCTACAAGCCATGGTACTTGTTGAAATGTTTTTGTAAGGAATGGAGTGAGTTGTTGGGTCATTCTAACCGGGTGAAAAATAAACAGCTTGACACATGATCCTCGCTGTTGTGTGTAGTGTTACACCAGGTAATATAGGAGGGGTTTGAGCTGTACTTTTATTGCTGCAGGAACTTGAGGGGCTTAGAAACAGCAGAGAAAAAAAATTGCAGGCCACATCCTGCCACTCTTAATTCAGCAGCGTGAAGGAGTTTGAGATGAGGGCTGCCTCATCTCACCTGCTGCTCAGAGCTCTACTGCTGTGACCACCCTGCTGCTGGTACCCACGCTGGCTCAAGGATGTGCACCTTGGTGCACCTACACTTCATGCCCACTAGCTATGGAGTCCTGGGTGGTCCTGCAGCTGGTGTCCTTGGCGCCCTGTCTGCTGGCATCCAAGTTTTCCCTGGGCAAGCCCACTCGCCACCCTCAGTAGCCAAGGCTAGTTCTTCTTGCCTCCGTGAAGGATGTCCAGGTGGGTGTGGAAGGGCACAGGGACTTCCTTGGCAATGCAGGAGGCAGAGGGTGGAGAGGAGGAGGTGGCACAGTCATGCAAAGGCGTACATGGAAGGGTTTGGGAAGAGATGATGCTGTAGTGTTGGAGGAGACAGAAACAGCTCACTGGGTGGGAAGAGAGAGCGAGGAGGATGTGGCAGGTAGGCGATGGAGGAGGGAGGCAACTCAGAAATGAGAGCGGAGGCAGAAGTGAGGAAACTCTGAGGATTAGCTGGTGCTTTCTGACTTAGGTACTGCGAGTACTGAACTGTGCAACTTCATAGCATTTTGCAAAGCCACACACATCTGCAAGAACTTAAATGACACTGAAAATTTACAAAAGGTAAGTAAAAATGGAAGAACTTGCTTGGAAGAGAATTACAAATACAAAAATGTGTGATAGTTGACAGACTCATCCTCTTGTTCCAGAAAGCTGGCACAAGTATTGATGAACACCACTGGCCTAATATTGGGTTCTTGTACTGCAAATATGCCTGGAGCCCTCCCAGCCCATGGCTGCTCCATTAGACATGGGGAATTTGCTGTGGCAAAAATTCCCACAGCAGTTTCAGTAGATCAGTTCCCACCAGCCTCCTTAAAAATGAGGTAAAAGGAATGGCAAGCAAATTACATTGGAGTTTGTTGTTTCAAAGCAGGAGATTAAAAAAAAAAATCTGCCCTGCAACAATTTGTTTTCACTGGATTTCTAATTTAATTGTGAACTGAGGTGTGGTTGTCATTGGGGAAGTGGCTGTGTAACTTAATTGACATTTCTGCATCCTTTGTGTTTGTGACTCATAGATGCCCGCTTGAGTCATCTGGTACTGGCAGGCTGGAGGGAGCTGCTACTGTTGTGGGGAAGTGAGCTGAGGGCAATGCTGGGAGAGAAAAAATACGAGGACTTTTCATGTAGAATGAAAGAAAGATGTTGGGAAGCTGAGACAACTCGTTTTCTTCATTTTAAAGGGGTGATTATTGTGACCTCTCTCACCAAAATCCATTTGTGTTGGCTGGAAGAGAGGAAAAAGGCTGGAAATCTCTGCTGCATCCTAGGCAAGCTTAAGTGGAGCAAATAAATCACAAACCCCTACAAAATGCTGGGGTCCCAGATGCCCATCTGAGCTGTTCCCTTCCACCCTTTCCATTTTGCCCAGCATGTTTGCTTGTTTAGCCACCAGATTTCATTGTTTTATTTAAAAAAAAAAACAAAAAACAAAAACAAAACCCACAAAAAGAAAAACACCTGAAGATTTTTTTTCTCAGTTGCACATGTTTGTACCAAATTCAAGCCAGGAGCAGAAGAAAGCTAACTTCCATTCTTGGTTTCACAGTTTAGAGTTTAGCCTCTCCAAATGTGTGAAGCTGTATATCAAAGAGTGGGTGCTGTAGGATGATCTGGCTGTAGTGCTCGTTATATTTTTTTCGTTACACCATTTCATTTTCCTTCCTACTTAGGTCAAAATGGTTATTTTTACCTAAAAACTCCCGTAAATTGAGCAGATTGTAGAAATTCTAAAAGAGATCCAACTCCTTTTTTTTTTCTTTTTTTTTAAACTCAGATGGTGAGAACAGTTTATAACTGATGGCAGTTTTTATAAAATAGCCTCCATCCTGATAAAATGTTACCCCCTGGTGTGTCATTTTTCCAGCTGAACTGCTGGTAGGATTGAGAGATCTTGCACACTGCTGCTTAAATAAGTAGACTACATGCTCTATGAAGAAATCATATTATTTTCTCAAAGGAGAACAAGTAGGCTCAGTGCACCAAAATTGCTTTAAATAAACTTGCAGCTACTCTAGCCCTTTTTTGCGCAGCTGCAGATGGTACAGTCTATCAATCAAGCTTTCCCAGCTTTGAGAATCTGCCACTGAAGCTGTCTCTCCTCTGTGTTGCAATTACATTTTTGTCTTTTACAGAGCTTTGTATCTTAGATATTCTGTTGCTACTAATCAGATAGTGCTTTGGGGCTGCACATATCTTTTGGGTTTTTTCGGATATATGAGTATCAAGCTCGTTCAATAATTTGTTAATTGAATGTACTATTCACTTGCAGTAAATTAGCTGCATCATGCTTTCAAAGTGCAAGAATACTTTGGGGAAATTAATGCCTACCTTATCAATTGAGTGAACCAAAGTTTGGACAGACAAGTGCCCCACAAAAAGAAAGTACAGTACATTGCTGGCTGTTTCTTACCGTCCTACTAGTGGGAACTGTTGTGATAGTGAATGGAGGCAATGCTGGGGGGGGGAGGCTGCAAAGTCTCGCTCAGCTTGGTGAGCGGATCAGTCAGCTGCCAGCATGCGTACGGTGCACAATCAATGTTTCTATCTGCTAACAAAGAAACTCAGTGTGCATAAACACAGCGTACTCTAAGCTGAGTTATTAAGCAGTACTTAAGCTCTACCTCTGAGTTTCATGATCCTTTTTTTTTTTTTTTTGAGACAGTCTCTTATATTAGCATGTTGCAGATTCTGTTGCACGTTCCTCTGAAGTAACCTGTGTTGTGCCTTTGCTCTTTTTATGACACCGATATTTCAGCCACCCTTTGGTGTAAAAGTGACTATTTACGCTTCTTGTCTTTTCAAGCATCTCTACTGGACGTAACAAAAGTGAAAGTCTCTTATTTGTAACTTAGTTTATCCCATCCTTGTCCTAGGATGTCTATAACTAACTGGGGTCCAGAAGCGGTAGGTACAAAGCGATGGAGGGAGTGAGCTAAGCCTGAGAGGAGCTGTGGTTGAGAGCAGCTGCATTGCACTCAACCAAAGATGAGGGACAGCCAGAACACCTGACCCCAAAGTCGATTCAATAGCTTTTAAAACCATTTTAGACTTTTTAAAAAAAGGAAAAAAATGCAGGTTTGCTTTGGCACTGCTAGTTAATATCTCACTGTAGATACCCTACAAAGCTGTGATGAAATATGAAGTTAATACATCACCAGCAAGCTTTCAGTCAGAATGATGTATTATTCAAAGTGGAATTAGCTAGAAGGATCAATGCACACCCGTTACTCTCTTTAAAATAATCATTGGAGGACTCGTTAACTTTCCCCCCCCCCTCTCTTCAAACAATATAGGGAATGAGACATCTAGGAACACCCCCTCCACCAGCATATGCACCTCTGTGACTTCAGTATATTTTCATTTACAGCAGGATCATTAACACCTGAAGGCCAAAACCCAGATTTAACTCAAAAGAATTTGCCTTCAAATCACTGAACCTGAAACCAGTTGCCGTAGGCAAAGGCGAACTCAGCTCTAATGCATATTTTTTAAAAATCAAAGGTCATGGCTGTATCTGTGTGAAATAGTGCGTGTGCCAGCGTAAGGTTTGGTGTCACACCTTGCCTGGGTACCGGTTATTCTCTCTGATTTTACACATGAGCAGAAACTTGAAGTATTAAGGGGGCTGTTTCCATTTCTTGTTTTCCCTTACAAATATATTCTTCAGGATTTGGGCAGTCCATTCATTACACAGCAAATGTTTTCTATCTCCCAGCTCACCTCTGTTGGGCTGCAGGCTCTTGGCCAGATTTGTCCTTTTCCATCAACTCGTACAGGAGATGTGCAATTATAGCATATATGGGGGAGATGGAAGAAAATATCATCTGTGGAGGAGCAGGAATATATCATTCTTGGATCATTTAGTGCTTGTGAAGGTGAAAAACTTAGAGCCCAAATCTAGCTTATCATTGTGATGGGAGCTCTGTATGCATTTTCTTGCCTTCCCAGATCTCTCAGTGTGCTGTAGTGTCGACCAGTATCCCTTCTCACCCATAGCTTCTCCTGAAAAGGTCCAAATAAATTTTTCCTACTGCATTTCAAAGCAAAGCACATGTAAACTTTTTGTATCTGTTCATCCACATTCCAGAGCTAGCTGGTATCTTTCACTTCCCTTTATTCAGAAATGTTTAAGAAATGAGATATTTTTCCACAATTTTTACAATGTGGACCTCAAAAGGGAGAGAAGAGAGAGGTGAGACAATGGACTTTGTGCAGAGCAAAAGGGTACATACCACAAAGCCAGGATGTGTGTCCTTTCTCAGTGCTGCAGACTGTGCAGGGTTAAAGCATCAGCGTTCAGACGGGTTAGGAGTAGGACCTGCCCAGGCTGTTAGCGATCTCTGAAATAATTTGGCCCCAAAGACGTGAATTTGAAGAGTTTCACAAGCGATATGCCGAGTACTTTCCCTTTGCTGAGAAAAGTATGTTTCTTTTGACTGTGATTATCTTGGATTCTTTGAAATCCTGTTGCTGCAACGTTAAAATACATACTGTGTGGCATAATGCTCGCATTAATGGGATTCTTCTCATTTCTGTTCTAAAACAGTGAAAATCAGGTCCTTTCCTGCAGAGACTGAGAACTGGCATCTGTCCAACACTACTGAGTTGATAAGAGAATAAATTGTTTAACCATGTTGATTGTCCTGAAACCCTATAGGACAATTTAATATCTGCAACCTAGTTAATTTATAATAGTTTTCTTTTTCTTCTTGGTTGTTTGTACAGAGTGTTTGGAGACTTGAGTATCTGGCTGGCAAGCTGCAGATCTTAACTGCAAGCTGAATGGGGAGCGGAAGGTGCATGGTTGGGGGAATATTACCCCTGACTTTCACCGTTGTAATTGAAAGTAGAATTTGACACATTGGCATCTCTCTGTGTCAGCCATTGTCGCTGGCTTCAGCTGCCACAGTTAAGTATGTAGTCATTCATCCTTGGCAGACACCGTCCTTTACAGCACAAGAGGATGGTCTCTGGATGTTAATGCCACAGCACTCGGGGAGCAGCTGGCTATATCGAATTCAAGGCATGCAGATTGTCTTGGCCATTTTACTTAGCAGATGGGTAAGGCTTGATAGATTGAAGATTTAGTTTCCAAGTCAAGGGCCAAATGTTGCAGTAGGAGAGAAAAGTAAATTATATCACTATTCGGAGGGGAAAGGCTCAGGTACTGTATCACAAAATTGTTGCCATTCATTTTCCTCTGACTTGCACAAAATGCATGTCATTTTGCCTTTCAATATAGCCGACTATGGCATTCGCCTTCGTTTTGAGATGCTTTGCAATACTGTCTGTGAGCTCATTTAATGAGCTTGAAAGCAGTTGCTGCAAATTTATGACAGTTTAATAAGTCTAAATGCCAGAGTTTTTCTAAGGTGGAAATGAAAGAGAAATTTGTATTTTGCATCACCCTGAATAGGTGGGTTTTCTTCTGTTCTTTTTTTCCCCAAACCCTTTCCTTCAATACAACAGATCTATTTAAACATATTTTTTTTAAAGGAAAGTGTATTCCTTACTCCTGTGCTGTTCAAGCTATTAATATTCACCTACTTTTCACAAGGTGACTGATACCAGGGATCATTAGAGAGCTTTGTGGTGCTTCCCCCAGCCCTTCTTGTGTGTGTTGGTGGGAGGATAACCTGCCTTTTGGAGAGGCTGCCCAGAGCAGTGGGACACGGGGGGGAGTCTGGCCCTTCGGGCAGGGGTCTTGGAGGTAAGATTTGGTATTGCTGTGTGGCCTGACTGCCTCAATGTGCATGTGGGGGTTCCCCCTTTTTTATTTGTTACTCTTCCTAAAATAAGCATTGTAAGCTCAAAGTTTTTGTCCGAGACATTTTTTTTTTTTCCTGCTTTATAGAACTGTTTCCTGCAGAAAGACAGGTCATGGATTACTTATATGACTTTAGCGTAGGGTTTAAGTTATATAGCATGTGGTATAAATTTGAACACTTTGCAGCTGCTGATTTTTGTATAATGGGAGACGTCAGGAGGTTCTGAGTTTGACCTGTAAAATAATCAGACGGACAGAGACCTTCTACTTAACATACAATGAAAGGGACTGAAAATTGCTTGGGGGGTTTTAACTCGTTAGGACATGCTAAGCTTAGTACTGCTGTAACACAGGGGCTTTCTATGGAAAGAAACTTTACCTTACCCGCTAAAGTCTTTTTTAGGTGCTGTGGCTTGGTGCCCATGCTACCATGGTCAGCCTGCTGTGTTCTCTCATCACACTCGTGCTCTGCACCTTCGCTGGAACTTTCCTCTTCAGAGTATTAATAACATTATTATGAGAAGGTGCTTAGCTCCCCGCCCACCTCCTACCCTATCGACTCTGAGGGTAAGGCTGTAGGAACAGCACTTTCAAGCAAAGGGACAACAGGTTGTGCTGCTGAAAGGTGTTAACGCTATTGTCAATAGAGTTCATGACTGATCAACCTTGTTGCTCACTGAGGAATGAATCATTCCTCAGGTACTGCATTAGATACGGAAGCTGTAAGTAAATGCAGCCTGTCTGGGATAATGATTTCCATCATGACTTCATTTGAAGAACATCTCTGTTTTCTGACTGCAGAATGGGGTCGCTTGTGCATTACCTTTTCCTACATTGCAGATGGTTGTTTTATTCATTGCCTTAACATCAAGCCATTCCTTCTACTCAGAATGGCATGTGCACCAGGTATCGAAGTCACCCAGAGCGTATGATAAACAAAGAGATTTTGCTTCCTCGTGTCATGTTCATCCCATATTTACCCTATGGTCAGAGCTCTGTTAGCACAGGAAACTGCTTAATGATATCTCTGTGTTTATTTTTCCCTTGTGCTTAGCGTGATAGTTACCTATTTATTTCTGCTGAGGAAGATTACAGGCATTTTTCAATTATAAATGATGCACGCAAGCATTATTTATTCTGTTTACTGCAGACCTATAGAGTGTTAGTCAGTCTTGAGCAAAAGCATCTTGTTCAGGAAACAACATTTGTAGTGGTGGTGCTGTGAGTATTTTAGGGCAATTTCAGGATGGTTTTCCATCTGTCCATTAATACTTGCTGTGCAGCACGCTCATGACCGGCAGCATAGCAGGTTTGTGTTTGTGCGTGAAATTCTTGTGCTTGAGAAATTTTCATTCGTGATGTTTCTTCTGTGTTAGCCTCTTGAAGGAAGAGAGAGAAACTCACTGCTCCTCTCTCAGAGGAGAAGAAAAAGCTTTGTGCAGCTTTGACAGGTGTGTGTTGGGTGACACATAAGTGCCAAGACCCAGTTACAGATGTATGGTTTTTCTCTAAGTCTGCGGCCGAGACATCATGAGAAATGCGGCATGTAAAGTCAGTCTGAAGAATTCATTGCTGTTTTCCTTCAGGATATATTCATAAGATATTAAAAAAATACACTGCTGTAACACAGATTATATAACAGAGAAAGATAAAAACAGTTTGGAGAAGGATATAAGCTCAAGCTTCATCACATGGAATCATAAAGGAGGTCAGAAGGACACTTCTTATTCTAGAGATTTTTGTCCTTTTTTTCTTCCTCCTTTTTTTGCCCTTCCTTTCTTTTAAGTATCAGCTGTTGTCAGAGACAGGATTCTTCTATGGGTGAATCTCTGATCTCAACCAGCATGGTAGCTCCAGGCCAGTTAAACCAGAGATGTACAGCAATGGGGATAGAACTTGACATTTTGGGTTTCAGAAACCTCCTTTTCTCTATGAAGACAGGCAGAAAAAGGATACAGAGAAGTGAAAAAAAAAAAAAAAAAAGGGGAAAAAAAAAAAAGAGAGAGAGGAAATTCAAAGTAGGGGGTTTTTTTTAAGAACTTGAAGAAAAAAAAGGATGTTAGAAAAGTTTTGCTCTGAAGCCTGAACCATTCCACAAAAGGAGAAAAGTTTTGGGCACTTTTCTAATGGTCTTGCTAAGATCCTGAAACAGCTGTAGTGAGATGTGGGAGAACACTGTGTGAGTATAAGGGGAAAAGCATCTGGAAGAAAAATAAGACTATATATGCCATACAAGTCTGAACTGACATCTCTGTGAGTGGTACTTTTTAAAGAAACATGAGAACCCACTCCCCATACCCTCAGAGAAAACACGATTACAGATGCATGGAGCATTTGTTTTCCAGCTCCCAAAGAAATAATGTGACTGTTGATTTCATGCTATGGAAGAACACAGCACATTTGCAAAATATGCCATCAAAAAGATTGCGTAGCTGGATCTATATAGGCATAACACCTCAGCAGATTAAAGGGGTGCTGCCAAGGCTGAAGTTAAGAATTGATCTACTTTGACAGAAAACCCTAAAAGGAAGAGTTTTAACCTTTAGGATTCTTTCCATCTATTTGCTTTCTTCAAAGTGATTGCAGCTGTCACCAGGAATAAAAACAAAGCAAACAAAATAAAACTATTACAAACTATGGTTAGGCATCAGTAAACAAAACATTGTTCAAGACCAGTGCAACTTTTTCTTCCAGCCTTTTACTAAATTTCTGCTAGCTTTTTTAATGATTCTTTTTTTAGTGGTAGCCGTGACTTGGAGAAATCTAAATAAATGGAAAAGATGCAGGAATGCGTCTCACAACAGCTCTGCATTTCAGTGTTTACTGTTGATCTGTCAGAAGCCAGACAGAACCCACAAAGTGGGTCACTGGGTTCAGTGTACTGTGATTATTATTTATACAGAATCCAAAGTGTACAGAGCACCCCTTTGGGCATATAAAACTTCATGCTTCAAAGAGCTTACAGCCTTCAGGGCTAATAATATTATTGCTAGTAACTTCTAAGCTGTATATATTTCAAAGCTGCTGTTGCTACTTTCATAATTTTGTTGCATATCTTGCCCTACCTGATCGTTGCAAGTTCTGGAGTAAAGGATCTGAGATGAGAAAAGGATCTTCAATTTCCATCTAAAATACCAGACCAAAACAAACCATTTTGTCTCTAGACAAGAGCACAAAAAATGTGTCCTGAACACAGCAGAACAGTTCAAAGGACAAATATACAGAAAAAAGAAAGGTGGTTTGTTGTGGGGTTTTTTCAGTGCAGTTGGCTAAGAAGAAAATGAGGTTTTTAAGGTTCCTAATTAGCCATGGGGAGGAAGGATGAGATGAGACATGCTAGTGCTTGTGAAAATTGGGCAGCAGGTTCCAGTTTTCTCCTCAGGCCATTTTTGTTTTTTTTTTTTTTTTTTTTTTTTTTTTTTTTTAACAATAATGCACTTTTGGGATGTGCTGCAGTCAATGACATTCTCGTCCTAAGAGTGTGCTCCCAGCTGGTTCTGCACTTCACACAACAGTGTGTTGGTCACAACGGTCCTGTCTCAGGGATTTCTTCTGTTGTCTCCACTCCTTTCCTCATATGTTAATACATGGCCACAAAATGATTGAACTCTGGTTTTCCTCATGACATTGAGATCATGGGCAGGCAGTAAAGTAGAGCTCTTTTGCATTCAGTGTGTTTGCCCATTGGGAGCAGTCCATCCAAAAATGATCCAACGCTGCCCAGGCTTCTGATACTGACTGGTGGGGGGGAAAAAAATGGAAACCAAAAGGAAAACACACCATGTGAATGAGATACATGCCAGTATTTATTTCTCAAAAGTAAATTGGCAAGTATCTTAAATAATGAAACATGTTCACAGAAAGTGAAGAGTTATTCCATCAGTTTCTCTGAAGAGGCCAAAGGTTAAAAAAAAAAAAAATTCATTATTGGTTGTAAATTCCTTGGCTGTGTTACAGCTAAGTGACTGAAGTGATGGGCTTGCTTTAGAAGTTGTGGAGCTCAACATGGTTAATCCTTCCAGCTGCCTTCCCCTCCTCTCTCTGGTGCTGAGTCTCACCGTTGCGGAGGACAGGGGTGATTGCTGGGTAGTAGAAGAAATACTGCAGGATACCAGTTTTCGCTCTGGCAGTGCAGGCAATTACATTGTCCAAAATCAGAGGTTTCCTCTAGATCCTCTTACAAAGCTTTTTTCCCCTCTCCCTTATCCAAGGGACACTAAATTATAAATAAATGTAAAGACATGAATAGCAAAGAGATGCCAAGGCTCAACTCCATCACGGCTGAAAGGTGTCCAGCTCCACTGATTCCAGTGGCAGCACCAGACTGATTCCTGTATTGGTAAGGAACAAACTGGTCTGAGATAACTTTTGTTTCTCACAGCAGTTTTTCTCTATGAAAGCAATAGATGAAGAAAAATCAGCTCACTGTTTTTAGGTTTTGCTGGGCTGATAATACGGCTAATATTTTAATGAATTCAGAGGATGCTTTCTTTTGATTTAACCTTCCTTACTTTATTTTATTACACCATGTATCTTTGGCACTTGGTGAAGAGCCATTGTAAATGTGAGAACTAAGCAGCTTGTTAGATAACATCTTTTTTTCTTCTCGTTAGAAGATTAAACTGAGACTGTTCTGCCTGATGCCAGAATAGATGTAACCAATCCTGTATCCTTTGCATGTAGGTCAGTCAGAGGGACAATCAAGCACTGGATCCCATTATCCATGGGTTGAAGGGCGTCGTACATCATGGTAAGTAGCTGCTTAAACTTTCTCCTTGCCAGGAAGGGGAGAAGGGCAGGAATATTGTCCTTAAGGGATCAGGTCACCCCTGGAAGGACGCGGTGAGCCTGCACATTCCTCATTCACTGATGTTTAAGGGCATGACAGCCATTATTTGATTGGTAAAGATCAGAGTCATTTGTTACCTGAAAATGGTTTGGGGTTAACAGTAAACAATTTGTTTCTTTTCAGTCAGTGCTCTAGAATGCGTAAGTTATCAATCAAAACCTACCACAATATATCATTCATATTAGTACTTCGAAGGCAGCGTTGATGCTTCACTCCCGCTATTTATCTTCTAGTTGCTCTAAAAATACTCCTCTCTGAAGTTTCTATTTGTTTATAAATTATTTGTCTTTCAAATTTAGGGAGCTGATAATGAAACAGAAAATTAACTATCTATGAAAATTAATTAAACTTTGCAGCAGATGAACATCTTTCTAATGCTGACATAAATACGATCATTCGGCTGTTCTGATGCATATAAACCTATTATCCTTGAACTTATAGCAGGTACTGAAATAAATATTAATATATTTTATACTTTTATAACCAGTTTTTACTTAGGAATTTTCCTGAAACCTTATCACAGATAATGCATCATTAGCAATGACATCAAGATGCTCCAGTTCCCAAAGTACTCTTGTCAGGTTTTAATATAATGATTTGTAAAGTTTTAATAGTCTCATTGTAATTCAAAAGGCATCTGCTGGAATGGTGCTAGGTACTATAATAAATCTCCGTCCCATCTACAGTGCTGTGATAAAACATCTTTGCACCTTTTCCGAGGATTGTCTTTAGACATTAGCTAGTGCTGTAGAGCTTAACAAACATTTTTTTTCTCTTGACTGCAAACCTAAAACTAGTTGACAGTGTTAGATTAAAACAAATAGAATTTTGGATTAATTGCCCTCCTTTCAGAGTCATTTAACACTGCAACTGGGAACACCAATAAATCCAAAGAAAGTGAAAAATAGGGGTTAAATGATAACATACCATAAGTCCTTCATTTAGAGAATTTTCCATAGGTTTTTCTGTTTATAAATTGCAGTGTTCTGATGTGAAATAAAAGCAACACACTGAGCTGAAAAACTGTTTTGTTTTCAACAAAAGTCAATGGTATTATCTGGCTCCTACTGGGTAACAAAACAGGCTAGCAAAACCAAAGTGAGGACGAGTTGGGCTGTAAGGATTTTTCAGTGGCTATGTAATTTGGCACTGAAGTCAAGCTGCCGTTTAACTGGGCCGGGATCTCTCTTTAGCTTTGTTTTCCACCTGCCCGCTTTTCAAGACTCTTTACCCCCTGCAAGCGTGACAGTGTTTTAGCCATCTCACATCGTTTTTTTTTCCTGCTCCCTCTCTTGCTCCTCGCTGCTGCAACCGAAATAGCCACTAGTGGATAATCACACCGATGCCTCCTAAGAGTATTATTCCATTCCCAAAAATAATTGTTTGGGTAGGATGTGACAAGATCCCGAGGTTGTGATTCCCAGACCACATAATGATTAGTCCGTCTTGGTGCTGCCTACCCACAGCAAAATCTGGGTGGATAAAAGGCTTTTATTTTTGTTTTGCTCACAATGCACAGAAGGCTGCTAGTGTTTCAAGTAAAGGAAATTGCTTGATATATTTCAATAGCTTGTTTCCTTTTCAAAACATTAAGGGAGAAAAAGAGGAAAATCTTGCTTTCCTTCCTGTTTCAAAGGCCCTGATTAAAGGCCTTTTCTAAGGTTCTTTTGGTGGCTAGACTAAGGGAATTTCCTCCTACAAAGCAGTTGTTCAAAGAAATTGTTCTCTTTAACTTAAATACTGATGGAACGCTTCACTGAAGAATTCCAATATTGTATCTCTCTTTTAATGTTATTATATAGAATAATATTAAAGATGTGAGCTTTTATTCCAGAGACCCTCATTTCTTTTCTTGATGTAACTTAGCTTACATCTTACACAAGCACGTTTTTATGAATTTATCTGAAAAGTCCTTCCTGCCTTCCATTTGGCTACATTCATCTGGGACCCTAAGGCAACATGGACTTTTTGGCTGAAACACAGTGGAAAACTCTTGTGGTTTTTGGATAGAGTGGTTGGATCAAGCAAGGATTCAACAAAAGGAGTTGGAGAAAGACAAAATTGAAACCTTAAGTTTCTTTCCATTTTATAACATTTCCATGCCCGTGTTGTTTTCAGGTCATCAGTACAATGCCAAGGCACATGCCTATAATGTAGAAATCAAGAATGCATACAAATGTTGAGATAACTGTCTTGCTTTTAAGTTAGAACATGTTCATATATCCTCTCCTGGCTGGAGAGACCTCTAGCTGCTCAGCTTTGCTCCTTCCATCTGCCTCATCTCAACACGCCTATTTAAGTAAGATTTCCTTGGTTCTCCATATCCCTCTCCCTCCAACCAGCAGAGCATCCTTCCTGGGTTGTGCTGGACAGTCACTCCTTCCTCACAATCATTCAGTTTTCAAAGAGGAAATTACACACCCACACAAAGACTCATCATCATCATCCTCATTGCTTCATCTGCCTTGTGGTGGTAGTAGAAGGTCTGGTCCTATATGGGGACTCCACTCAGCACCACGCTGTATAGGGCGTGTGCCCATAATGTTGACAGATCCAATGACTCTCAGTTAGATTTAGGGATGGTACTGATGAGTGATGAGGTGGTTTTTAATTTTTCTCACATAGCTTTACATTTTTTCTGTGAGGATCTGGTATTCTTACAGTGCCCTTCCAGGGGTAAGTGAACAATTTAAGTGTCAGAAGCACTTTCTGTGGAAGTGAAAGCAATTTTTGCTTGAGATTTCGTCAGGGATTTGAATTACTTACTAATTTGATGGAACATAAATAATTGTGCCCTTCACAGTGTCACCAGCTTAGTAACAATGATAGAGAAATGCACACATAAAAATCAATGCAGGCTTAGTCGCTACTCAGAGTTCACTTTGTTTCCTCATCTCCAGGCATAATTTTGTAGAATCTTAATGCCACATTAAGCTTAATTTTACATGAGCAACCGTATAAAGTTTCTTAGCTGTAAGGAAAACCAGTGCTGTACCAAACTGCCTAACAATGTTTGGATCAATGATAATGCTTTCGGGTTTGCCCCGCATCTTCCTGCCGAACAGCACGTTCCCGTCACGTCGACGCTCCCCAGCTCCTGCGTCCGCCCTCGCAGAGCATTGTACAGGCACACGAACGCCGGGGAGGCTCTTTTCAGAGCTGTCAGATGCCTGTTGCTGATTTTAAAATTGCTTTTGGTTTTGTGCTCTGCCAAGGATTTGTCACACCTCCCGCCAGCGAGGTGCTTGCTATTCTCACTCCTGCTTTCCCTGCCGCAAAGCACACGGCGAGTGTGTGTCTGCCACGGAGCCCACCAGGGACTGGCAGCTGGGAGCGTGCAGCCCTCTCTCTGCAGAAGGGGTGGAGTACGGGCAGGCGTGATAGGAATTTTCTGATGCCGACTTGCCAGTCTCTTTCAGCTCTGACCACTGGGGGTCTTTTTTAGTTCCTCTTCAAATGCTCTTCTCATCACGAAAGGTCTCCAGCGATACTGGTGCTGGTGGGATCGTGGACGTCCTTAGTTGAAGTTGCTAAAGTAATAAAGTCACGAATGCCTGGCTGCACTTGCACCACACATGGGCAAGTCATGGTGCTACGAATCAGACTTCTCTGCCTCTGTTTTGCTGCCCGTGTGCTCGGCTGAGTGCCCTGCCTCTGCTCCTCGTCCTTCCTCCTGATGCTGAAGAGCATGGGGCAGGATGGAGCTGCTCTTGTGCAAGGGCTGAGGAGGCTCCCGGGACCTCAGAGAGAATGATTGTGCCCTTGTGGGAATTAGGAGAATGTGAAATACCAGGTTATGTCTTATACAGTTGATTTGCATTAAAATGGCTACTAAAGCTTTTGTCTGCCACGTGCTTCAGCAAGATCTCAGAGGAGCACCTAGCGGGATGGAGCTGTTGCACAGAAACATTGCTTTTTCCCACCTCTGCTGTCTTTGACTTGCCCTTTTTAGTACCATTTTGTATGTAAGCCTCTTAGAAATGCCTTTTCCTTGTTCTTACCAGCTGCCTGAAAGGCATTAAAATGAGTCTCCTTCCCCGATGTCAGTCCCGAGGGCAGTGCCCAGAGCTGGAGGCTGCACAGCATTTGCCCTCTCCCAGCCTGGGCACGGGTGCTCTGCACAGTTCTGTTCTGTCGTAAAGGCAAATGGTTGTCAGAGGGAGCAGCAGCTCCCCACACTACCCCAGGCCCCTGGAAAAGCTTTCAGGGTGATGGAAACCATGTTTTGTCACTCTGTCCTGTTCTCTGTGTCTGTCATCAAGAATCTACATGGATCAGCAGAAAATTATTAGCAGAGCACAAATAAATTACCACAGCAGAAAAGCCTCTATTAATGTCACAAAAATGGGGCTCTTATTCCCTTCCTTGTCAAAAGTGAGCACTGAAAATCAAAGTGCAGACAGATCAAAAGCTCAGGTACAAAGTGAATCCATGGCATCTGTTGCTTGTTTGCGAATGTGGGGTGGGGTGAGGGGAAGAGAGGAACCTTTGTTTATTTAAAAGGGAGTTTGGAAAAAAAATCTTGCTTTTTTCTTTTGCCTTTGTATTATTAAAATGCCATAACTTAAGCTCAGCATGGAGCAGAGTGTGATCTTGGGTATCCCTTGAGATGGGGCAAGAGGTGTTCAGGAAAAGTTTGTGGTGACCACCAAAGTTTCAGGGGCTACTGGGGACGCTATACCGAAATACAGTGGAAACAGAATTGCTTTAATAGTGAAAAAAAGGATAGAAAATTAATAATGTTGCACATGTCTTCAGCTGTCCTAGGCAAAAAGGCAGTGAATAACCTGTTAAAATAAATCAGCACTAAAAAGGAAGCAATCCAGACAGTGTTAGTTACCCTGTGGATCTATCACACCAGAAGGCATAATAACAAGAAAACACCATTAGCAGCATGACAGGCTTTTTCTTTTGTTTTTAACTTTTAACCATAACACCACCTGACAAGCTGTTTGCTTTCTGCACCAAATATCCAGGGGTTGTAGAGAAGAAAGGCGGGGAAGAGGGGTGAGGGTGAGATGCGATACCATGGGACCTCATCTTTTAAAGTAAAACTTTGAAGAAAGCAGCAACCCAATTTGGAACAAGAAAGGCCATCAAAGGGAGAGCAGTGCGATGTGTTAAACCAAGAAGGAAATGTGGAGAAGCAGTTCTTTTTCCAGGGGGATGATCTGGTTATATTCTTTTGTTTTCTGATCTGTTCTTGTGTTCACAGTCAGAGGAGCCCTGTGAAAGGGGCCAGAACACAATTGCTGTGGAGCAAAGGGGAGGGGGAGGGAAGTGGGAAATGAAGATGAGAGCAGAGGTGATAAGTTCACACCTTTATATAGGGCAGCTCTGTGCATAGCTGCAGGGGTCTGTATCATTTAAAAGAATAACTGATGGAAACGTTGGAAATCACTGGTCCTTCACCTGTCTGCTCGGCAGAAAGCAGTGCTGGTCACGCTTGGGTAAAGACCAGTAAACTGACATAGAATTAATATATTGCACAGAAAAACTAATTCAAACTAACAGAAAGAATATTGCAGTTATTAAAAGTTAAGAATTAAGGTTGAGGCTGAGTCTGAACAAAACACCTGCAGGAGGGAGGAGCTGGGTGCTTTGCTGGTGGGTTTTGAGGACGTTTGCCGAGAAGAGATGGGTGGTGAAGTCTGAGAATGCCCAGATTTGGTCTGGCTCTTCTGGAGCAGATGTGAACAGCCCACACTCTGGCTGCTTCTGCCCCACCTCACCCTACCTCTGTCAGGGTCCAGCTCGCTCCAAGGATCATCTTCTCTAAATCCCTTGCCATAGGTTTTTTTTCCTCCTATCCCTGGTGCACATTCTGAATTTCCTTAGTTTCCATGTCCTTCCAGCCTTGTCTGAACATGTGCCTCTGCCTCAGTTTGGTTTTGCAAATGATAGAGAAGTCTCATCCCAGTCTAGAATGGCAACAGCCAGGCTGCCAAGCTCTGCATCAGCAGTGCTTAAGCATTAAAGGTTCAGAATTATTTTTTACTTCTTTAAAGAGTTAAGACCTCTCCTCCCTAGCTAAACCTTTTCCTCCTAAGATGTTTTAAGAAAGGGAGTGGGAAAGGTTAAGCCTGAGACCAACACCTGGCATGGAAATGTTCAATTTTTTTTGCATAGGAGACTTGCCTTTTTTAATTTCCCCCTGTTTTTTGTACCACTCACCAGTTAACTCAGATTAAATTAGTCTGCAGGACTGTGTTATTATCTCATTCCCTTTCTCCCCACCATGCTGTGCTTTCTGTGTCCTTACTGTTCCTTACGTTGTTCAGCAGAGGCTCTGGTTTTTAAAAAACTGAATAAAAAGTGAGAAAAATAATTGCACGATAAATGACAAGGATTACCCTGAGTAGAGAGGACTGTCAGAAACTGCTCTTCATGCTGGATTTACAAAGCAAGTACTCATCTGCTGATCTCTTCAGTTAAAGTAACATATACTATTTGTAACCTCATCTTTAAAATCACCACTGAGTCTGGTCCCTGGCTCTGGTGTGCAGCCTGCTTTATCTGGGGAGTTCTGGCTCAGTGGGTGTGTGGCATGGTGTCCTTTTGATTATTTTTGTGTGTTTGCTTTTTAAATGTTTGAATGCAGAAGCTTTAGAATTACTTGGCTCATTGTGAAAATGAAATTGGCAGTAACATTGTTTAACAAATTTGGGAGACTTTCAAAGCTCTTCATATTGGTATTGCAGATTTCAGTTATTCAAAGTGTAGCTGGGTAGCGTTTCCACCTATCAGGCATTGCACATACGTTAATTTTGGAAATAAGCTCATTTTAAGATATTGTTTTCAATGCAGCCAAGTTCCTGTTTTATTACAGAAAAGCATGATGAAAGTCCCAGAGCATTCCATGAGATATAAATGGACTTGGCATATAGTTATTTTCTTGTGATCTCCAATCCAAGTTCCTGTTAGATTTAAAAACGGTTTTGATCACAGATAGCTGTCTGCTGTTTACCTGCATATCTCAAGAAGCCTCTTACTCTACAGTGATTTGGTTAAAATTCAGGTCTGTCTTTATCCAGTGTTTTACAGAATGTATTTTTAGCAAGTCAGTCCTTGAACTCAAAATGTTCAACTGATGCTTCTTGCAATATATTTGTTGGCATCAACTTGTGAAAACTGCAGTAGTTGGTGGGGATCTACTACTGCTATCTGGTTTCAGATCTGATTTTTTCCTCTGCTTGGAAAACTATTGTGCACAATTCAGTATTAGTTCATATCTAGCCTTGACAAATAAGGAGTGTAAATAGTTTAGCTTTTTAAAGCAGGCCTGTAATTGCTCCGCCTTTGGGTTAGGTTGTACAAAAAAAAGGCCCTTGGTCCCATGCAAAACAGTGAGGAGATTTACCAGCCCAAACAAAGAATATACTGGGCGTGACTTTTCACACTGCTGTTACAGGAGAAGAGCTGAGAGGTAGACATGAATGTTGTATCAGGTGGTCAAATGTGTTGCCCGCTGGCTCTGTTTAATTTATTTTTTTTTTTTTGGTGAACCTAAGAGTTAAAAGACAATATTGTCCTTTCATGCTGTGGAACACTCAGTAGTTTAAATGTCACATTCATCGTCTTAATTGTCAGCAATGAATCTGTGGTACTTTGTAATTTTTCCTTTGGAAATATTAGAGTGAACATTTTTTTACAAGCCTTGGTGCTGTGAACAAAGTATTGCTGTTTGTCAACTGTCGGTCCTCTTGGCTGCCCTGCATTAGTGGGGCATCTCAGTGGATGTCTCAGGTGCTGCTTTTTTCTGTGGTGGCTGCAGCAGCACGTTTGTTGTTGCTTTCCCAGAGGAATGCTCTCTAGTTCGAGGGCCTGTCCTTACGGGCACGGTCTCTGGGGCTCCAATTTCCCAGTTGTTTATTTTTCTGCTTGGATGCCCATCTGTGTTTGGTGCTGGGATGGGAGTAGGACAAGGAGCAGCAGAAGGGACCACTTAGATGCGGGGCTCTGGTTTATGCCTAAGAAGAGTAGGTGGCTGCTGGATCAGTTTTGCAGCATTGATTGCAGTGGTTCACAGGTACTTGCAGGCGAACACATGTTTTCGTTGGTGTGTTTTATTGCTTTTATCCGTCCAGCAAATGCTGTCTTGTAGATCCTGTAGTTCCCAGCCTTGTCCACTTTCTCCCTCCTGGAAACTCCTCACTCTGCTCAGTCTGTTCCCAGCCTTCTGGCACAATTCATGCCCATCCCAAGCACTGAAAATGGGAAATAGAAGCTGGTCATAAAAGACAGCGAGGAAAGTTGTAATATTATGTTCAACCTTGTTCTTTCCCATTTAGTACGAATTATATACACACATGTGTGTACATATATGTATATAAAATATTTCTACCACATTCAGTGAATTCTGTTGCTTAGCTCGCAAATTATTCTCCTTATGGTTTTACCAACAACAATCACTAATTTAAGGTTGATATTTTAAAAGTGACATGACTTGAAAAATCTCGTTTTCAAAAATGTCTCAAGCTCTTAGGTACATAATTTCATGGCATTTACTGTTTCTACATGCTCTTGAAGGATATGGGAGGTAGAGTCCTGAATTTCTAAGTCCCTTTTTCTTTAAGTGACATGTGAAGATCTGTTTGTGACTGGTTTCTAAAGCTCTGCACCATGCATCTAGATGGAAGTGATGCAAATGAATGATCAGTTTTCACAAGTATTAGGTTGTGAAAGCATAATCAATTGATTAACATCTATTTCAGTAGTTATTTTAATCCAATTATATGTATGTTTTTAATTTTAATCTTTTGAATTCATTAATGAAAACGTATAGCATTGCTTGTATCCATGAAAAATTAGATCGAGTACACCCTGCCCTACTTAAACTGTGTATTAGAAAGCTACTTTTTCCTCAAGAACTATTCTTTTTCACAACTAACTATGACTTTCCAAATGCTTAGGAAAAAACCCTCCCTAATTGATAGCCAAAATTTAATCATAAGTCGGATACTTCCAGTTTGCATTCAAATAAGGTATTTCTCTGTCTAAATAAGCTTCCCGTGGTTGATTATTCATATTGTAGTTCAAAATGTTTAAAAATGAAAGACAGAGTTGGATGAAATGTAGACTACTTAATACAGTGTGTATTTAATATAAAAGTCATGTATTATTCATTTTTGCAATTTGAATAACTTTGAATTTAGCATCCCTGTTCTTCATCTTTTCCTTTGATGAACAATTAATTATTAAAATATAATATTGTCAGCATATGGCACAAAAATCCTTGAAAGTGTAAAATGAGCTTCGTTCTCCTGCCATCCTTTGATAAAGGGATACTCCATATTCTCGATTTCTCACGGAATGTTTATCCAGCATCTTAACTGATTCCATCATTCTAAATAAAAGGTCATGAAAGCTAAAAATAGATAAATTGTTAATTTAAACTGAAACTTTTTTTAAATACAAGAGGAAATCACTTTTCAAAATGTCCCTCTACCTCCCATCTATTTCATATATAGGCATTGCCTGTTAACGCGGCGAGGATGTTTGCGTGTTCAAATGCCTTTTCAGATTCATAGTGGTCCACTGTGTGCTCAGCTTCCATATAGAGACAGTTTCTTAAATAGAAAGCCCGTGTAATTTCGCTGTGAAGATGTATGTGTGCTGCATTTGGAAATCAAGTCCTGTGACTGAGTTTGCAGCTTTTCTAACCAATTTTTCCTGCATAAAAATAAGCCAATCAAATTAAATACGACCTTTTGCTGTGATTATGACTTCTTGATTAGAATCTTTTTGAACTGTGGCCAATCATATATATTTTACTATTTATTACCTGAGCACACTTTTTTTCCCGAAGGTAGGCTATGAAGAGGAAAAAAAGTTTTATTGTTTGTTTCCTTTTTGGAGGTGCAGAAGTACTTGATACCTACTTAGATTAGAAGGAAAGAAATTGTTAACGAAGAGATTGCAGTATTCCCTTACAATGTATACTTCGACTTTAATGGAACTACTTATATTTTGGAATGCTAAAGGCTATGAAAACATTGCACACCTGTTGATGTTGTGCAGAAGAATAGATGTCTGAAATGCATTTTTGCATATTTACACCTTGCAGCAGCAGTGGAGGAAAAAAAATCCGTGATTATCAGACTACTGCTCGGAGGTATAGGCAACTCTTGATTTGATCAAGACTTGTAGAAAACTGTGGGATGCTATGAAAGTGAATTCTGCAGACTTCATCCTTTTTCTTTTCCTTCTGATTTGGAAGATTGTGTCAATCACCAGCCTACCTGCTTCTCTGCTCCGCTGCAGGGGGAGTGGGCTTGCTTAGCAGCTCTGCTGAGACAGAGGGAGAAGAGTGCCTGCCACCCAATTGTGGACTCTTGTTTGAGGCACAAGGAATATAGAAAGTGAGGAATAGAGATGTATGGGAGAGCTTCCCGTGTCAGCATGCCCTGAGGCAGTGAACACCTTTGCACAGGCTGAGAGGGAGCTTTGGCCTGTGAGTCAACATAAATTGCAGAGGATAAATGTTCAGGGATGGCAGGGAAATTGTCTTGCCTGCAGCTGTTCCCTCCTTTCATTTATTTATTTTTCTTCACAATGTTAAATATTACCAGCTTGTCACTGTTACTTGAAGCTAAGTGCTTTCAGTGCTTAGGTTTGCATTTCAGGCTGTCCAAGGAGCTTCTCAGAGGAAGGAGATTGTCCCCAGACTTTTGGACCCTGGGAAGGAGTTTCTTGGGTTAGAGAGAAGAGGCAGCGGTCTTACCTCTGGAATGTGTTTCTGTGGTATATAGAGGCACCGCCGGCAATGCCCGTGTGCCCGGGGCAGGCAGTCCCAAACCAGCACTGGCTGGATGCTACTTTGAGCACCACGTTGAGCTTCAGAGGTGCACTGCAGCCCTGCTCCTCAGCTCCATCCATCCCCCTGGCAGCTCCTAGAGACGTTTGGCTGAGCAGTGTGGAGCTGCCTCCTCCACCTCAGCAACCTGCAGAGGGATCGACCCCGCTCCCGCATCCTTTTCCCCGTGGCTGCGGGGGGACGGATACGCTACCTGATGCTTTGTGGTCGGGCAGGACCACTGGGCCCAGCTGTGTCCCTGCTGGGTCTTGGTGAACCCTCACTGCCGCCAAGCTGAAGAGCCGTTTACTGAGTGCTGAAACCACTGAATGCGGTGTTGTTTCTATGCTAACACAAACCAGTGGGATAACAAGGGCGTTTCACACCTGCACACACTCAAAAGAGAAGCGTGCCTGTTCGGTATAGGATTGACTAGCATTTTGGCTGCTCTTTTAATAATCAACACATCAACTCTTACAGAGCTGTCCTGATAGGGTGTTTTCATCTTTCATTATATATATGATAAAATATGTTGTTGCCATTACACCTTGTTAGGCTGCCTATCGATGTGATGTCTGTTTTAAAGACACGTAAAAAAATGTGTAATTCTGCTTGTCAATCTTCCCTGCAGAGAAGGAGACCTTTCTGGATCCCTTTGTGCTGAGGGACCTTCTGCCGACGTCACTGGGGAGTTACTACCGCTACGCAGGTTCTCTGACGACTCCTCCATGTAGTGAGATTGTGGAGTGGATCGTTTTTCGGAAGCCTGTTCCCATTTCTTACCATCAGGTGTGTTGGTGTGTTTGTTAGAGAAGTCCATCTCTTGGTTTGCCCTCTTTAAGACAGGGTTTTCAAAACCCGCCGTTTTAATTTTGAGAACAAAAATGTTTCTGTTGACAAAAAAGGAAGTGTTGGTGATTTTTTTTTTTCCTCTTAAGTAATATTGTTTCTGAACATGAGCCATCGGTCTTTAAGAAGATAGTACAACAAGAAACCCAGTTTCCTTTCAATGATTTATTTAGTATTGTTTTTGTTAAGATTAAATTTAAGCTATGGTGTAAATATTTACATGGAATTCCTTTTTATTCTTTTTAATTGAAACTTTCTTTTCAAAGTAAAGTGAGTGATTTCAGTTCTGCTCAGATTTAGTAATTTGAACTAATTACATTAGAAAAGACATCTTTCCATTAATTCTCCATGCTTAACTGTTTTTATAACACAGTAAAGCTGCCATTATGTGCTCAGAGTGCTAGTGCACAAATCCTTAAAATTAGCACATAGCAGCTTTTAATGCAAATAGACGCAATGTCTGGGATTTGCCTGGAGAAGAATGCTCCCAATAAAGTAATGGCTAGATGGAGTCAGATGTTTACCAGTTAAGTGTATTTTGACATTGTAGGATTGTTGTCTTTAGAAAGCCATCCTGCTGAAGTTAGTCTTTCCTTTTATTCATCTGGCATAAGCCACTGGAAACAAACTTTTTAAATACCCTAATTCTGTAAAGTATAAGTGAAGAGTTCATTGGGTGATCCTGACTGACAGATGCTGGTTCTCATAGATTTCAAAAGGGTGGAAGGCGATCGCCGTGCCCCTGCCTCTGGGGTTTTTTTTATGTTTTCTAGAACCCATTGCTTCTCCCGTAGACGCTTTCATCTTTTTATTTTTTTGAAGTGCTGTGTTCAAAACCGGTTGCAACGCTTCAGCTGGGGCCCTCCCAAGGCTGAGGGACATGGCAGGATTCGTGTGTCTGGCCACTCATGCTGGTGTTATTTTAGCCTTTTTCACAGAAGCGTGACGTTATTGCCCGTGTTCAGCTCCTGGTCAGCGGGAACCCTTTTGCTAGAGGCTTTTTCCCCAGAGCGCGCTCTGGCAGTGCTGAGCACATCATGCGTTCATGCAGCCCACGGTTCTGGCTGAAGCGTGGGACTCTTTGCACACGGTCCTGGTTGAATCGGACCCTTTGTTTTTTTTCAGGCCATTTCTCTGATTGTCGAGATCATTTTGAATTCTGTCCTTGCCTGCAGGATACTTGCAATCCCTTGTAGCTTTTCACTACATCAATAAGTTTACTGTTTATTATTTGGTGGCTGCGAGGCCTGGCCCACACTCAGTTTTATACCCTGCATATGCATCAGGTGGGTCATGACTTCTTTCTTCTTTTTCTTTTTTAACAAATGCTAATAAACTAGTAAATATCAATTATGGCCATCACTATAATGGTATAAAGGTACTTTATCCTGGCATAGCTTCTTTCCTGTGCTGTACAACAGTAACCGTGCCAAGTCAAGCCTTTAAAACTTAGCGTTGTGCTGCTTTATGCAGGCATGTGTGGATGAAGGGCTGGGAATTCTGTGTGTAGACAGACTTTCATTGATACTACAACACATGTGGAATAAATAATAGTATTCTTCCCCTTGGCAGCCCTAGATGGGTGTATTTTAAGAGCCTGCCACCCTGCCATTGCTATGATTATTATTTGTTCCTCTAACAGAAACAGTGCAACATAATCCATTGCCATAGTTTAACCTTCTTTATCACAAACCACGTGAAGCAGCCTGTAATCCCAGAGGGGGAAAGTGATATTGTTTAAGCTTTGTTGCTGTTCCAATTAAATCCTTGCTTTTGTGCAAAATACCTTGCTGTAAAATGGACAGTTCTGAAGTGGTCCATTTGTGGAGGTTTCTATATTTTATTCTCAATGCTCCATCATCGTCATCTTTCCTGATAATTACACAACAAAACAGGACAAGCCATGTCACCCTGCAGATGCATTGTAAAGCTAAGTGCTTTCGATGACCCAAAGTATGGCATTATTTCTAGTAATAAATACCTAGAGTATCTCATTGTGCTTATAATGGTTTCAGTATTTTTAATTGCCATTTGTATATCCAGCCCTTAGAAAACTGTGCACATCAGGTTTTAATGCTTTGTAATTAACATGACTTGGAGTTTTAGATCAGGTTTCCCTGTATCTACAATAGTTTTACAACAGCTTTTCATTTCTTCTTCTGAACAGGAGCTCTTGTACTCCTTGAAGAACATGAATGTAACTCCTTGACTGCAGCTCTTACAATTTTTTTTTTCTTTTCTGGCAGCTATAGATAAATTAATTTCTCATTTGTGGTAGATAATATTTTTATAGTAAAAATGAAGTTGAAATGACTTATATATACTTCAACACATAAAAAGGGGAAGGTTAAAAATCATATTTGAATTGGCAGTTGTTAAAATGCAATTATACCTCCCCAAGGTAGCATGGCAGAAGAAAATATTTTAAAAGTTCTCTCTGAAAGTTTAAAAATTCAATTAATGTCATGGATGTGTAAGCCTAGAGACATGACTTCAGAGAAGCAGTTGCTACCCAAGTTCTTGAGTTTTTATAAAGTAACCTAAAGCCCTCTTAGCTGACTTGATCAAAACTGCTTCCAGTGAATGAAGTACAAAACATACATAAATATTCACAGGAGTTTTGGTCTGTGCTTTCATAGAGGGGCATAGCAGGATCATCTGTTGGACTGTTTTCTCAAGACAAACATGTAAGATAATAATCCCTTTACCCCTTTTTTAACCCATCCATCAATGCTTCTGATGGGCTCTTGATAATAATTAGGAAATGCTTTTCAAGAGTTTTCAAGATGTTTCCCTGAGGAATCGGAGAGAGAGAATGGTAATTGGGAACTGGGGACTAGGGCATTCATCTGAGATGCAGAAAAAGTGTAATCCAAATCCCATCATCAGTACCTGCAAGGCTGGAAGCAGTATGTGAGTTCCCTGCCTGCGATGGGAAGTGGTCACTGGCTGTCACCCCTCCCTGCTGTCCCCCTGCCTCAGTTTCCCTGCTTGTACAGTAAAAGTAGTTGTGATTAGGGGAAGCTACTGCTAAAAACGTATAAGCCTGAGTTGTCCTGTTATCTCAGAGGTGATTGCCTGTAGCGGGACTCAGTTCCCTTGGTTTTGTGTTCTAGTGCAAAGCTGCCAAACTCAGGATTAGAGCTGCAAGGTCCATCCTTACCCTGGGTAAAAATTGACTCTCTCCTGCCCTGGGGGTCAGAGAAGTTTTACAGATTTCAGTCTAACAACCAGGATTGTCAAGCCCGGCAGACTGGGCAAGCTGGACAGCAGCAGCAAAAGGGGGCTCAGAGTGCTGGTTTGAAGGGAAATTAAATAATGGTAGTGAGTGCCTCTTGATTCAGAGGAGGATGCTTAACTGCTCTGTTAGACCTTTCTTTGATTATTTTTATCAGTACTATCAATCGAGGCTACAATGATAGTTTTTCCCAGTTGCAAATTTCAGGACTCACAGACTTCTCCATAGCTTCTTGAGCAGATGCACTTGTTGAAAAGGGTTCCAAGTGCCCTGTCATTAAGCTATGAGTATAATTCAAGTCCCTTTTTAAAGTCTTGGGCCAGATTCTGTGCTTCCAAAATCCGTACCATCAATATATGTAATTGATGTTGATGTAAACAGTAACAGGACTGAATCCTTCTCAGCTCTGCCTTGCTCAGTCTCTCCAGCAGCAACATAACTAATTCTAGTTCTTGACCTGAATGATAACAAGGTACTAGTAAATGCTATACTGACCTTGATAGCTGCGAGAAAAACATTAGCTGAAAATATTTTCACCTTAGTTTGCTAGAAATTTCTTTGTATGAATACCGAGATACAAAGTAACAGAGAAGTTTTCCAATTACAGTTCTTTCTTTCAGGTTAATACATTTTATTAAAAACAGCTCACATCTGAATCCAACAGAAGAAACTTATTCCCAGAGGTGTATATGCTAACTGTACCTAAATACATTTATTCTCTGTTATTTTTTTCTCACCCTGTAGTTGAGTATCGAGGGAACGGTGGTTGATAGGGCGGTAAGGACACTTGGAACTGGTAGTCCTGAGGTGGCTCTGTTCTGCTACTGACCTGGCTCCTGGGCAAGCCAGCTCATGGGTTTGAGTGTCCGTCCCTTAAAGGTGTGTCAACTGGAGTGACCTTCCTGTGCAAGTGCTGCAAGAGCTGTCTGTGAAGCTTAGCCTGGCAGCTAAACTTTGCAAGGTAGTCAGAGATAAGGTAGTGTTGCCCTGACCTGGAGAAGGCTCTTGGAGAGAACTGACCTGGAAGCACTTTTTGATGCGATACTGCAAAACGAAACGGTGCCAGCAGTGAAGAGGGTTTGGCATGGCTGTGTCACACAAAATCCTTCCAGACAAGGGGTCTAAGGACAAATGTTTCCTTGCCCATGACAGACATCCACAGGTTGCTAGAAGGCCTTCTCCCTTGTTGGGCAGGATAAGCACTGTGCCGAGATAAGACAGTTGGCAGGGATTTCAGCGGGCAGCCTGACTTCCCATGTGGTTTATCAGTCTTGGCATCAACATTTTGCTTCCTGCCATTTTACTTTCTTATCAGCCACCCGGATTTCACCGCATTGTTTTTCTAATTAATGTCCTTTCTCTCCCCTGCCATGATGGCTGCGATCAGCTGGAGGCGTTCTACTCCATATTCACCACCGAACAGCAAGACCACGTCAAGTCCGTGGAGTACCTGAGAAATAACTTTCGACCACAGCAAAGCCTGAACAACAGGAAGGTGTCTAAGTCTGCAGTGAAGGATGCTTGGAGCCAAGATATGACAGACGTCTTGGAAAATCCACTCGGCACAGAAGCTTCCAAAGGTAGATTACACTTAGAAATTTTGCACTTGACTAATGGGAGAAATTTTTTTTGTCTGCTTTGTCATTAAATGGTGTCAAGGATAGCTGTGAGCTACCAAAGAAATAATGCAGTTATGCAGGCGTTCCTTGTTGGTATGTGTCAGTAAATTAACTAATCCTGTAGATGGCTGCAATTACCTGTGAAACTCACTTTCACATGGTGCCATAGCAATAAAGCCCCAGAATGTGAGTCTTAAATAGGTGATGTCCCTGTTTCCCCCTCTAAGGGCCTTAGAGATGCCTGACAAAAGGGAAACATGAAACGCCGAGGTCAGAGGTAACATTTCGGCCCCATTAGCACTGACTCATTGGGTGTTGGAATGGGAATAGAGTATCCAGATGTGGTTATGGGTTTCATTTTTACAGTAACAAGACTTTTGAAGAACCACCGACCTTTTAATTCAGCGTTTGTATCAATCTGTTGGTAGTGGTGACAGGGGAAAAAAACCTCTTCCTTATAGGCAGGTGATTTTCTCATGTCTTGCTGAAGTGTTTCATGTGCCTTTTTGTAGAGCAGCCGGTGCTTGCTTCTGTCAGACAGTGGATAATGAGCTGGATGGAGGCGGGTGGGAGGGAGGTTGCAGTTGTTGCGTTGGCACAGACGGCCCTGGCTAGAGGAGCACATAAAAAATTCCAAGAGAAATGTATACTGGATAAAATAAGACTAGAAATAAATATCATTTACTACCCTTATTTGCCTTAATTTTATCGAATGGTGTTATTTATAGGTAGGACCAATGACATGTACGTCCCAGTCTTCAGCCTCGAGAAGTGCTTGGTGCTTAACCAGTTCTGGGTAGAGGTAAAGAGAGGGGCGGTTTGCCAGGAGGAAGCAGCTAAGCAGATTTACAAGCTTCCCTCTCCTACCTGGCATTTTCACCTGGCCACGCGCAGAGAGCATAGTTTTTAGAGGATGTGAATCATGAAAGCAGCTGCGTTCAGCAACCTCACCCTCCCAAGAGAGTGCTGGAAGAGTGTATTTCTCAGGGCTCATTATTCCGTGAGTGTGCTTATTTATATATATCTAATATACACGTACACAAACTTCATGTACATTAAAGGCAGCCTTGGGACGGAGAATTTACATCAGAAGTAAGAAGGAGATCTTGGGAATGAAGAAACCCTGCTATGCTCTGATGCTCTGGCCTGCAGTTTTCAATCAGTGTTTTAACAGCAACATGTGTCAATATTTATTTCTTCAGTTATATTCTGTGTACATATTACTTACCCAGAACAGTGATGAAAGTTAATAGGTTACATTATGTTAAAAGTGACAAAACTGACTAGTTTTTATTTTGAGTGCAGCCAAGGTACCTCTGGTACATGTGGTATAATATTCAAGATTTTACTGCTTTGGCCACATGCCTGCATACTCCTCAATTCACTGAACGGCTTTTAAGATTATAAAAATGCTTTAGGTGATTTTCACCCTCATAGTAAATAGCTGAAACCCACAGTTTTGATAGAGCATTACAAATGCTAAGGTCTGTAGTTAATGGGCTGATCCTGAAGTTGGAAGTGTTGATACCAAAGGAGCACTTGAGTAACTGGAAAGATTCACATCGACTTTGATCTTTAAGAAGTCTAAAGCACACATGGCTTAGTTAACATGATGTGAGCCAGTCTGCAGGAGCAAGGGAGCTGCACGACTGTTCATCCACACTTAGCTTGGTGCCTGGGTGCTTGACACCCTCCATGCTCGGGGACTGGTGTTCTGAGCAGGTTCTCTCTGGGTCCTCTCCCGTGGTGTCCAGATACTCTAATGCTCTGTACTCTGTGCCTGCCTGGGAGTTTGAGCTTACAACATGCTCAGGAGAGACCCTGAGGTGGGAGCATGCATGGCCTGTGATGTGACAACATTCAGCATGCCATCTGATGGCAGGGATGATGCTAGAGTCTGGGATTTTATTTTTTTTTTCCTTTTTCCCTTGAGCTTTTGCTATAGGAGGCTAATGGCTGGGCAGCCGGTCTCTTTGTACGGGCTCTGTCAACTTGTCACTTTTTGGGTTGTGTGCACACCAGGAGACACTGAAAATAGGTGCATTTTTTTCATGAACTTAAAAATAAATAGGTTGCTGCAGTGTTGCTGCTACAAAATGGATTGTAGTGTATCCTCCAAAGGTTACAGGGATGAGTTATAGCTGTTCCACAGATATAACAACGTGGATGTTTCTGGCCCCTTCTTTGACAAAGGTGAACAGTGATGATGTGCCTGGTCCACTGCACATTCTGAACTACTGACATATAAATAAAATGAGTTGAAGTCATAATACTTGAGTGAAAGCAAAACCTATTGTTTATTCAGCTAGTAAATACAGTACCCCTTTATATAGTGTCATTCATGCAAAAGTACTGAGAAGCGAGTGCACAGAGCGCTTCTCAGTCAGACAGTCTAGCATACAAATATAAGAGTGTAGGGTTAGCATAACAAATTTACTTTATGCAGATTCTTCTGCACACCTCATGGTTGCATCTCGATGCTTTCCACACTGCATTAAGCAATGTAACCAATGGCTGTCACATGTTGGTTCTCGTCTACCCTCCCTGTGCTCAGATTTCTGTACTGTAGAAAAAGGCAAGGTCACAAAAAATGTGTCTTTTACTTGCTGCAAGGTGATACAGTTTGTGATGGTCTTCAGCTCTAGGGGGGAAGTTTGGGTTTGTTTGTCGGTGTGAATTTTTGCAATTTGTTTCCTCTGTCACACTCTATTAAGTCTGTGGGCAGTATTGCTAATCTAGAAAACAGTGTAGTGTTCGTTATGTAAGCCTGTCTTATTTTGGAGGAAAATGTGCCCAGAACAATTTGCATAATGTTTAGAATAATTTTCAGAATTCCCCGGTGAATAGGGAATTTCAGATCAGCACAAAGCGATGCGGCTCTGCAGTTGTCCATTGACAAACGTGCTATCCTGAACAGTTTGGCACCAAACAGGAATGTCTTTTCTCCCAGATACCAAAGCCATCTCAGGTCACAGAACTGTGACCAGTAGCATAACATGCAGATACACTGGAGGAAAACTTTTTCTCACTTTATGCCAGTCCTTTGAGTATTTCCTTACAAAACCTTGTAAGTAGTAGCATTCGGTAAATAAAATGTCTCTGGGAAAGGCTCTTTTAGGTCAACCAAAACTGTCAGTGCATTTGGATTCAGTTTGTTAGCCAATATAAATGTTACCTTTTGTTTTGCAGTTACTCTCCTCTTCCTCCTCTTTTTTAATTTTAAAGAGACAATGGAAGGAGGGAGTGGTGTTTTCAATCATCAGAATACAAGATGTTGAAAATATTTTACCTAATCTGAAATAGTGTAGAGGGCTAATTTTTCAATTGGGAGTGAAAACTCCAGTTTTCCTTTTGTGTTGGTATTTAGCAAGAAGAGATTTATTTGGTTCCTTTATCTCATTCCTTCCTCCTGTTGGCAAAAGTTGATTTAAAACAGTTCTCTTGAGAACTGCTTCTATGCCTGGAATAAAAGCATACACATAAGACCTTTACTGAATCAGAGCCCAGGAGCTGAACTTAATTCTTAAGTTGACCCTGGAGCTGTTTCAAGAAACCATACATATCATCTTTAAATATCTTATTTCTGAAATACACCATTCAGGATAAATACTGTTCATATGTAATTGTAGTAACCGGTGGACTGATAATAAACCATCACACAACAATATTTTTTAAGAAGACCAAACTTTCAGAGGTTCGAGGTATAGAGTGGATCTTGCTGTTAAATCATGCAGATCATCAGGCCTGTAAGATATAACAAGAGGGCTCACCAGTGTTACATTACTGATTCATATAAAGTTTTGAAGTTAGAGGTTTTCTGTACAGACAAACTAAACCACAACTGTATTTGTAAAATATTCATCAGATACTGGAAGTGTCGGTGACAGTGGCACTGTTTGGGGTTTTTTTACACATGATCATCTCTGTTAAAATTGCCTCTTTCCTTCTCTGGCCTGTCCTCTGTGGCTTCGGACTCTGTTGCTCTGTCACATCACATATTGTGCTTCTGCCTTTGCATGGGCTCCTTTCAAGCAGCTGTGCTAGAAGGATTGCTAATTATTTATCAATTTAATAGTGTACATTGCTCTTCAGGGACAAATAGATTTCTTACATAAAAGTCCATCCAGTTCAAGGACCCGAGTCTACATGTTCCTTACTAATTTCACATGTTGTCCCATCAAGCAGAGATGTATTTACAAAACATTACCTGCTTCAGTAAAGGTGTAAGCATGGAAACTCAGGAGGAAAAGGTGTTTCATTTCCTTGTTTCAGGATGTACTGCATGTGCAGTGATATTTGCCCATTTTATGTTGCTGCTGATTAGGACCATCAAATGTTGTTTTCTTTCTCTTTATATTTTTTTTAATGCTGAAAAAAAAAAAACCCTTTAACCTTTCTGTCTCATTAAACGTGCTGCAAGCCTTACAACACTTAAACAAGCATCCCATGTGAGGGGCTCTTGACATCAGAGTTTTCTTTACAGATGCCTGATTACTTCCCCAAAGGTGTCTGATTACTCTTTGCTGGAGTCTCAAATGATGCTGTTTCCCATCAGTGGGAATTCGCCTTAGAGTACCATCTTTAATTATGATCCTAGACTAAGTTAAATAATGAGCAGTCATAAATTCACTCTAGTAAAACTTACTTAGCTTTGGACTCTAAATTAAAGCTGGGACATTTCTCTGGTAGTGTACAGGCAATCGTTTACTGTTCTTTGTTATGCGGTAGCGATACACAGTTCGGAAGTTCTTGTAACTTTTAATGCTGCTAAAACGTGGATGGAAGATACTTGGATTTTCCCTCCTGCATGCTCTGCACTGGAGGCATGGCTCCAGCTATCGACCTGCAGTCAAAGGTACAGCACTGCTCAAGCAAAGCAGTTTAGTTCTTACTCACTGTTTCGTGGCTCCTCGTGTCAGAAATGAAACCAAGGCCTCCTGCGAAGGGATTGCCTATTCTGCACCCTTGTGTTGGAGCACACCTCCGCTGCAGCAGCATCCAAAGTTCTGGAGATTCAGTGCAGTGACATCATCATTTTGAGGCAGATAGTTTAGAGCCTTGGCGGCAGTGTTTCTGAATGAGCACAAGTTATTTGTCTCATTTATAGCTTCTGTTATTACTCCCAGTAATTTGGTTTTGCTTTCTAAATGCCCATGTTTTATGAGAACTCTCTCAAAACAACTTCGCAGTCTTTTCATGCCCTCGGGCTCTCTCTGGGAGGCTAATAAGAGTGTTAGACAGAAAAGTTCTACTCTTGCAGAATGTCATTTATGTATTTTAGTCAAACCTAAATGACCACAGAATACTCTATAGCAATAAGTGTCATCTATCCAAAGAACAACATAGTAAATGTAAATTTAAAATGATATATTACTGAAATCTGAGCTTGGGATTGCTAAAGCAACATGATAACTATTTATTTTGTTCAAATATCTTAAGGAGAACAAAAATAAGCAAGAATTAATTTACAATACGTTTAGCATTGCAGTTGATTGTTCTTGTCCCTTGGAAGAATCTTGGAAGATTTCTTCATAGATTAACAACTCTTTCCCAGTTTCCTTGGATAACTGGACTTTTTCTACTTTCCTTTTTGATTTTATTTTGTTACGAAGATTATCCTTTTCTGATTCCATTCCCCTTTAATCAGGTCAATGCCCTACTACAGTGTGCTGGTGCAAATGAATCTATGTATCATTTATTGGGCTTTCTCTTGGTGCAGCAGACTGGCTCAGTGCAAAAGGTTGCATTTGGGGGTGGTAACACCGTGCTGCTAATTGCTTGCCCTGCTTCTTCTTTGCACTACAGACCTTCCCGGCTGCCACTGTGCCTCAGCGCTCCGAGTAAATGTACTCACTGCTGCCAGAGTTTCTTTTGACATGCACCTCAAGTACCTGCTATAATCACATTTTAGGCAGCAATCAGTGTGCTCCCTCTGCATATCTTATCCCTTCCACCTCTTCCATGTCTTGCTCTGCAGTGCTGGGTCCTCGTGTATGCAGTTGGCTTGGTGCACGTCATGCAAAAGCAGGAAGGGACAGGCTGCTGCCTTCCAAAGAGTCTCAGATCAGTCAGGTGGAAGGCAAAGCATTTCAGAAAAAAAAAAAACCTGACCTATTTTGAGGGGGAATCAGGTACAAAAAGATGTGTTACATATACCTGACATAGGTCTCATGCTCCCCTCACAGTGGCTCTGTTCTGCAAGGTTCTGTTTTGACCTGTAGTAGCTTCCACGTGGTTGTAATGTGAGCAGCACAGGTGTCTGTGCCTGGATGTAGTGGATAGCTTACCAGGAGATTTATTAATAAACAGTAAGTAATTGCTTGTGCTTGTTTAGAGATTATAAAGGGCCCAAACAAAAAGAGCAAGAGGAATTCAGTGTGGAAGTTTAAGTATGGTTTGGGTTCACAGCTGCCACTAAAGCTGGAAGAGCTGAATACTTGTGAGGGAGCTTGATGATTTATTCCATTTACACCTGCAGGGAATTCCTTTCTGCACTGCCTACCTGCCGGTCCAGCTGTTTAGCCCACAGAAGTACTGAATTTAATTTCAGTCTTGACAGTGCTTTGGACCATGCGTGCCTGCAGCGCATCCCTTGTGTTGGAAAAAGCCTCCAGAAGCTATAAAAAAGGAAGCTGCTCTCCCGGTCTGATTTTGGGCATCCCTCAGGCACGTATTGGGATGCTCTACCAGCCCTGTTGGCTTGTTCTTCCTATGCTCCCCGGTCCAAGCAACCCTTGCCAGGAGGTTGGAACGTGCAGCTTGGCTAACATGGCAAATACGTGTCCTTCTGGCAGAAATCCTCCTCCTTCTCCCCATGTTGCCGCAGCATGTGCCACTGAATGTGATCACACGTGCTGCATCAGACGCACTGTATAAATAAGGGCACAAGTGTACATTTTAAACACAAGTCACCCTCTGCACGTAGATGTGCATGTGTGCAATATAAACACAAAACTTGCAGGGCAGATCCTTGGCGGCCATCAGATGGGATGGCATCTGATGGTGCAAGGCTGATCTGCACCCACTGAGGATTCAGGCCACAGCTGTAGAAACAGTATTTGTGAAATATATGAAATATTTGGGCTGAAACACAACGTAGTAAAACACACAGTCCATGCCTTTCAGTAAGACAGGGTCTGTTGCTGTGATGCCATGGAAACTCACACGCTACAAAGAAAGCCATACAGGAATGAATCCAAATGCTGGTTGTGCGTTCACCTCGGGGAATGGACGGACAGCACGGGGGCAAAACTCAGCTTGCCCAGAGCCTCCCCATCAGAAGTGCCTCACGTGCCAGTTTGCTCATGAGGTTATTTCACAGGGCTCATAAAACAAGTGCGGGGTCTGACGGTGTCCCTCACACCTTAAGAAACAACCCTGCCTGTTTGAAGCATAGTGAAAGGTAAGAGCAGGGAAGATAAATAGTCTGTCTCCTAGCTACATTCTGCCTGTGGATTGAAGTAGATCAACACAAATATTTGTGTGTACGGCATGCTCTGGAGCCTGCAAATGCCTGCTGGCAAAGTGCAGGCAAAGGTAAAGGAAAAATGCATGCGTCTCTTTAAAGCAATTATCCTTATATATTAATAATGTCATTTATAAGCACTCTGAGAAGTTAACAACCTACACTAAAGCAAAGCAAAAAAAAATTACAAACATTTAGGAAAAGGAGAAGGGGGAAAATGTTGTAAGTATGCCTGTTAGCACTTTTCTATGTATTAAAGCCTGTGTTGTCTCTGCATATGATCCTCGTAGTCTATTTGTTATCCTTTGGGAGCACAGCCCTCCATGAACTCCAAGACTGAATCCAACAGCCCAAAGAATGCTGTTGTTTGTTATGGATCAGAGTCTCTTCCCAAGCATCCCCACTGAGTCGTGCCGATGCAAGGTACCTGAATCTGGCACTGTATCACTTCCCTTTCCATGATGCTGTTGGCAAGTGTGAATTTTCTTGTTACAGTATAACCCACATTTCTGCATTTCAGGGCTTATTTAAAGTTTTGAGGGTCTGATAATGAGAAAATATATATATGTGTGTGTTTATAGAGGTGTATATATATATAGCTGAAAGTAATTTTCTTCCCTTCTCTGTTGGTGACATCGCTTTTGTCTTGTCTGCAGTCAGGTTCCTGGGGGCTGCAGGGCTGAGTGAACGTGGTGCAGTATTTTGCTGGTAGCACAGACATCAATGACAGTTTTCAGGCTTCTCTGAAATCAGCTGGGAAACTTGTGGCTGACTTGGGTGTCATTACAGCAACAGCAGCAAGTGGTCCCTCTGTCCTGCAGGACTGGTCCTTCCAGCTTCTTACCAGTGCTCGGGCAGAGGGGAAAAAAATACCCTCTCTCCCCAAAATGCTTGGCCACCAACTTGTTTGCCCTTATGGGGAAGAAAGGCATGAAACCCCTATATTCACCTCTCAGTTTCTCTCCTACTGAACATGTGGGAAGAAATGCCATGTATAACATCCTCTGTGCTCCTCCTTCGTAAGGGGGCAACACTGTTTCCCAACCCCTTGTCTCATGTCTGCCCAGATCAGTGAGAGAAAGAAGAAGTGAAGCCCTTTTCAGAGCTAGGAGCTGCCTCCCAGAGCAAGACAATATCCTTGTTCTTGTCTTTTAGCTACCTCTGAACAGTCCTGAGTCAGTAACGTGCTATGGGCACATCCTGATGCTGATGGTTCCTCCCTCCACATATGAATTGCCTTAGAAGGTCCCTGCCCATCTTACCACGAGGGATTCAGGACTTTACTGGCACGTTGCTTTTCTGTGCCAAAAACTGTCAGGGTTTCATCACACGATGTGTATCCCATGGTACCAAAGAGAGGCAGTTTTGCATTGCTGAGACATACAGCAGGAGGGAGAGAGTGGGATTTTCCAAAAGAGGGCATAGCACAGCTAGAAATAACTGCCTTTAAAGTGGTGACATTTTTATGCATAGAAGAGCTAACTTAGAACATTTTTAGAGGATTTTATAAATCCCTCTGAGCCCAGTGCCGCTGGATTCATCATATGAGGCACCTGTTTTACAGGGAGAAGGTAATACAAGCAATAACCAAATACACAGTTCTTGCACTATCTCAAACTTTCCCTAAATAGCTCTTTTTATAACTGCAGGTAGCATACGCAAAAAGCATGATGGAACACAGAAAGTTTGGCTGGTTTTTACATTTCTATCTTTGAAAGAGAAATGCAGGCTGCTAAAAAAAAAAAAAAAAAAAAAAAAAAAAAGGCAAGCTGTAATGTTCTCTTACGCCCTTTCTGCATTCATGGGTGTGTCTTAATATCAGTGGTTAAATTTTTGCAAAACAATAAGCCCCCTTTTTGTCTTTCAGCTCTCTGAAATGAAGCTGCCAGGAGCTTTTGGATTAAGCTTTATCAGGCTTCAGTTAGGAAAGCCTCGTGGAGGTTACGTAGCCAAATACAACATACAAATCAAATTATGGGAGAGATGAATGCAGAGTTGTTAAATTAATTTTGTTTGTTCCAGCCCAATGGAATGTTTTTAACATGAAGAAAATAATTCTCTGCTGTATGGCTGGCCTGGCCAGTGCTTAGGACTATATTAGCATGCTACATTTGTCTGCGAGTGGCAAACAGGTTTTCTCCAGGCTTGAGTGAGCCCTGGAAGACAAGGCTAGCCAAGATGCTGGCTTGCCCCTTGCCTTCCCCGGTGGGCTGATCTGCAGAGAAGAGACTGTGTCAAGCTCGCAGGCAGCCCTGCACATGGCCAGCAGCTGGAAACGCCGGCTGGGGCTGCCCTGTGTCGGGTCAGAGGGCTTCCTCCAGATGCACCCGTGCAACCCCTCCCTCTTCTGCAGGACTTTTCCATAAGACAGGAGCCAGCTTGTTTGCCAGGTTCCCAGCTCAGGTCACCCCTGACAGGAGGGCGAGGGGGGTTTCTCACTCGGAGAGGTCCGAGGGGTGCCATGCTCAGGGCATTGCTGCCTGCTGCGAGGCGTGCCCGTGGTACTGCGAGCGCTCTTGCCTGTTGGGTGCCTCCGAGATGTAGCCCTGTGGCCCTGGCAAGGATTTTCTGCCTCCAGGACCCTGGCGAGGATTTTCTGCCTCCAGGAGTCCTGGCACGAGTAGTCTGCTAGCCAGGAGAGATAGTGGCTTTGGTGTCCCACTAGACCTACTCAGGCCAGGCTAAGTATCTGCTCAGTATTGCACTGCACTGCACCACAGAAAGACATTCTGAAAGCCCCCTCAATATTTTTGTTATCCCTTAGGATCTGAATTTAAAAGAGAGCATTAGTAATTTTTTTTCTTAAAATATCTGAGGTGCTATTTCAATGTGCAATGATGCTGGTGGTTGGTTTCGGTTCTTTTTCTCAAGCAATGATGAATTCACAGGCTTTTTTGCTTATTTAGCCTGATTTAATTTTAAAAAAGAACAAACAAAAAAACCCCTTGTGTTTCTCTTTAGTGTGTCATGATACAATTCAGAGGAAGATGCAAACTTCTCCCTCCCTGTCCCAACCTCTTTCTACGTTTCTATTTGTTCTTCAGCTGCACATTTTGCAAAATCAGTAGAGGTTCTTTAGCATCTACAAAAGCAAAGAAAATGAGGAGCCTGTGATTCTTTTAATCTTCTTTCAAAAATCCAAGGAACACAGAGTATTAAAAGGAAAATTAGATCTCTGGAAAATGCCAGTTGTTTTTTAGGTGGTCAAATCATTATACTTTTTTCTTGCCTTTCAGACGTTTGCTGTGTTATTATGTATCACTTTAATTAAATCATCGTGTTGAATTATTGAATCAATTTTTTTTTTTATTCCATTGTGTCCTGAGCAGGTTTAGTTAAATTAATAAAACCATATGTTTCATTTAATAAAAAAGATTTCTTTTTTTTCCCATTTATAAGCTGTTAAAAAAAAAAAAAGTGGCTGAACAGAAACAGTCGGTTATTACTTAATTACATCAGGTACTGCTATGTGCATTGGAGTAATTGGAACAAAGTCATACTAAGTCATGAAAAATTTGTAATATTTACTGTGAAATAGCAGTATTGTAAATTCAGCCTCCTTTTAGCTGGCTGTGAATGAGATTTGTCTTCATCAAAAGTTGTCTCAGTGAAGTCACTGGAGTCACTCGGCCGCTTACAAGTGCTCATGACTGTCTTGGGTCAGGGCACAGGGTCAGGGAGGGTCCCCTAACTTTGAGCCAATGAGTCTCCTATTTACCCTTGGGAAATACCCACTTCTCTCAGTGAGCTCTTGTGAATGGCATCAAAGCTGGCTGCAAAGAGTGGCATGGAACGGAGGACGTGACAGTCTCCTCTCCCTAGGGTGGCTCGGGGTCCTTCTCTGAAGAACAGCTGCCTCGCTGTCTCTTGTGAAGGTTACCTGGTTGAATTATTTCTAAAACAATTTGATGCATGATTACTTTAAATATATAAATCTCTGCATGTCCTCCTGGAGGAGGAGGACTGGATAAGACTCTTAGGTCTGGGTAGTCCTTCACCTGGGCTCCTGTCTCTGATGGGACTTGATTAGGTGGAGCGATAAAGGCTGTCCTGGCATTTTGAAGTGTAATTCTATGATGACAAAGGGCTTCAAAGGCGGCAATTATGATTTATTGGCGCAGTTATCAATAAACAGTGATGTCAGTGAGAATTGATCTGACTATCTCAGCAGAAAGAGGTGAGCATGGAGAGGCATACCAAGGATCAGGAAGCTCTAAATAGTGACAACAGTGACTACTTTTAGCTGTGCTCCCTCGGCCGGGTCCTGGCCACGTTTGTGCTGTGCTCTGTGGCACGCTGGCTCTGTCGGCTCCCTGCAGAGACCAGGAGGGAGCAGGAGGGAAGGGGTCTGCAGGCAGCAGACCAAGGTGTTGCATCTGCCTTCATGGCGTTGCCAGCAGAATGCCAGTTTGGCCCTTGCAACTCAGTGTAAATAGAAACTCATATTCATTTTGTCAGTGATTTGAGGTATGGCAGGGTTTGTTTGCTTTGCTGGATCATCCTTCTGAGTTGACAGAAGGATCTACTGCAAAACTGCAAGATTGTCACCACTCATGGCAGGAGCAAACACCAAAGATCTTTCCTGCCCAAGCATATTTCTGCAATATATGTTCTCTTGTTCAGGCTAGCTACAAAATGTGAGTTATAACTGCACAAATGCATTTGACAGGTATTTTTCTATTGTGCTAGTAATATTGGTGTTTACAGCATTTAATCATTTTTATTTAGGAACTGTAGCTCTTTCAGCAATGTGACAGCCGTGCTACATGACCAACCTGCAAGTCCAGGCATAGGAATAGACATTTCTCCCCTTCAGTGCTGCCAGCACTCTTTAGAAGTGAAATAATGGCCAAATATACAGGCAGTCATATACCTGCAGAGCACAAACAAGCTGAATGTGTTGGCTTTAAATGGAAAAGTCGTACTGGGAAAAATAATTCTGCAAACAGTGTCAGCATGATGGGCTGGGTGACACTTTGACTTTCCCTGGCAGAAGAGACCAGCTCCTTTGCCACAACACATGTGTTTAGGTATCACTGCAAGGGATTTTTGTGATTTTTTTCTTGGTTCAGAGTTTATATTGGGAAAGAGAATGTGAGAATCTGTCCTGAATTGTGTATTTTAAACAGGATTTTTAAAGCTTGGAAAAAATCTAAACTCTAGTTGGGAAGTTAATGATGTACTTTTTCCGTAGCATAGGAGTGCCATCTAGTGTTCTTCGTTAGTACCCTGCCCTTTACATTTCAATGGCTTGAAAAATGTTTTCTTCAGCAGCTGTGAGTGGGCTCTGCACATCCCACTCCTGAAGTGTACGGGGCTGGGTTTGTGCCTGGGCTTGGTCTGGAGAAGTTTGGGGTTTGGTGTCTGCAGTAAGCAGAAGCTGTGTTTTTGCCCACTGGTTAAGCTGTTCCTACGCTGAGATCCCCACCAACTTAAGCCTGAGTGAGAAGTAAGTTGTGCCTCCCCGCTGTAGGCACAGTTAGGAAGGCACAGCTTTCAGGGGCTGGCTGGAAGGTTCCCCTGCCTGTTACAAGAAAGAGATGGATGAGGACCATCAGGTGCCACTGTCCCCTGTGCCAGTGTTACATTCCTGACAAACAGTTGAGAATCTATGAAGGAAAATACGTAGAAAGAGAAGTATAAAGTAACCTCTGCTTGTGTGCAAGAATGTACTAGGTGAAGAAGAAAATACTTACTGACCCAGTAATGTCACATTTTCAGGCATTCCACCTGTTTCTAGGGCCTGCAAAGCACACTGAAGTATTTATTTATTTATTCATACAGCAGGAGACGGTGCGCCAGAGAAACTGGGGCTGAGGTTGATTGGACTTCTTTATGTTCCAGTGCAGAGCTCTTAAGTGACCAAGTTAAAATGTACATGCAAATGTCAGGACTGAAAATAAGTTGAGAACTAAGCAACCTGCCTGCAGAGAATAGCTTCTCTGGCTACCTTTACTCTGCGGAGCAGAAAGCAGCTGCAGGTGGTATTAAATCCCATTGGTCTCAGTGGATTGCAGTCTAAGCTGTTACCGTAGGCAAGGGCATTAAAGAAAAAACCTGTCTCTTACAGTGAGGCGCAGTTCTTCCTGTTTGTTTTCTCTCGGTTATTTGGGAGAGCTTCATATCTTTTCCTTCTGTTTTTTTAGCTTGCAGCACTCCCCCGGTCAACATGAAAGTTCAGCCTGTGAACAGGACAGCGTTACTTGTAACCTGGAACCAACCAGAAACCATCTACCACCCTCCGATCATGAACTACATGATCTCATATAGCTGGACTAAAAATGAAGACGAAAAGGAGAAGACTTTCACCAAGGACAGTGACAAGGACCTGGTAAAACCACAGCATCAAACCCAGACATATGTATCAAGCTATCCTCATAGTGTTATTTTCTCACTAGAAGGAAGTAGAGAAGGAAAACAGTTGTTACCTTATAGACAGGCTAGTGTTTGACTCGCAGTGAATTGCTATTAAAATACTCTGCATTAGTTGAATGTTGCCTAACAGACTACCCAAAACACTGGAGTGTGAATTTATAGTTTATGCGAGTGCATAAAGGACTAAATCTGCAGACACTTTTTCATATACTGTTGCTGAGAAGCATCTGGCTCGGGAAATAGTTAGGCTCTGAATACCTTTTGGCTTGTGTTCAGCTCACAGATTTTCACATTAAAAGTCCGATCCCCCAAAACCCGGGCTCAGACTTTTCACTGTGCATAGCCCCTTGCAGTCTTTCAGGCAGTTCCTGGCAGTAAGTGCTGCCAGCAGTAGGAGGTGCATGGTCAGGGCTAGAAGATTCTTGTGGAGTGGCACTGTACGAGCGCTGCCTACGTCTGGCAGTAAGAGAAAAAGGAGGAAAGAGCAAGATAGTTCAGGCACAGATGGAAACACCGATCTTTCTCCTCCATTTAGGATTTGATCTGCTTGTCATTCTTGTCTAAGTAGAAGCAAGTATTGTACCGGTCTTTAACATTCTCTGCATATAAAATCAAAGTGACATATTCAGGTTTGAAAGGCCTCCGTTTATTGTTAATCAAAGAAAGCCTCCAGAATAATGAAATCAGTAATTGTATATGCACATGAAAAATGCAGCAGCAGAGTGTTATTCCTAATGACTGTTATCTTTTTTTTTTTTTTTCCCAAATACACAGTCCTCTGGGCCCATTCAATCAGTTATACAATAATACTTCTCTTATTCCCTTAGATGAAGATTCTTTTACTTCATTTCCATTTCTATTTTCAATTTCCCCACTAGACATTGTTATCTGGGTCACATTAGGGAATGATGTGCCTCACAAAATCAGAAAGGAATCTATTGAAAGGCACCCAAGGTTATGATGTATTGTAACCTCTCTCTTGTCATAAATTCACACTCTTAAGGGAGATTTTTTTTTAATCAGGTATGAGGAGGAGAGCCTTAATCAGCAAAAATGAGGTGGGCGCAGTGAAAGCATCCTGTTTTTATGTAAAAGAAATAATTAAAAGTGCAGGGGATGTGATGGAGTGATAGCTTGGAAATAAATTGCCGTGAGACCCTGTGCCGTGCAGCAGAGCTTGGAGGTTAAGAAAGCAATGACAGCTTCGTCTATTCTAGGGGCAAGAGAAGAAGGAAACACTTTTTGCAGAGGAAAGTGCAATTTGCTTTCAGTTCTCTGGTAGAAACAGTTGGGCTGTCCCGTCTTGAAACAGAGCTGGGTAGTTGTTTTACTAAAGAGATCACTGATGTTTCAAGTGACCCACACAACTGTGGCCGCTGTCTGCTGCAAGACGTGAACCGATGTGATTGTGGGCTAAGGCAACACAAAAGAGTGTCTGGAAGGCAGCAGGGCAGTGTCTCAGGTCTAAGAGTATGGGGGGACATCCCAGCCCAGGGTGCTGAGCCATCACGTTACACAGGCCACCGGCATCAAATTGCCTTAGTCAGTTTGTTGCAAAATAAAGAGTTGGTTTGAACATGCAGGGAATTTTCTGGGTTTATCCCATGTTTGGAACTTGGATCTACACCTATAAAAATCTCATTTTAATTGCTGTAAAGTCAGATGATTTGAGGTTTAGGTCATGAGAGTAGATGTGGGGCATCTTCATTGCTTTCTCATGGGTAGAGTCAGCAGTCAGGGTACGTTGGCATTAAATGGGTGCCTTGCCCTCTCCCAGGGGACCAGTGAATATTCCTGTTTAGAAATAAGTTTGTCTTACATGACATAAATGTCCTGTGTTTAGCACACTGCTTTATATATTTCAAACTGATCGTGGACAGTACTGTGGGGGTAAAAAACTGAATAATATCTATTTTTTTTAAACAGAAGGCCATCATTAGCCATGTCTCACCTGACATCCTTTATCTGTTCAGAGTTCAAGCAGTTTGCCGAAATGAAATGCGTAGTGACTTTAGCCAGACTATGCTCTTTCAAGGTAAAAAAACCACATACCTATTTTTACATTAAATAACTCTTTGTTTGTTTAACATTGTATTTGCAGAGTGCAATGTGGTGTGGAATGATTTCAGAAGATGTTTGAATGCCTGTAGACAATGCTAATTTCAGTCTGTGACCAGTGACTCTATGAGAGTCCTATTTCTAGTGGTGGGGGTTTGCCTACACCTCTCTGCTGGCAGGGTTCATCAGGTTTGAGGAGAATTTGGAGCTTTTCTTGGTACTAGTTTTCTAAACCAAATTCATCAGAGACTGCTTATGCATCAGAGGCGCAGCTGTAGCAGAATGTGAGTCTGATCGGTGTCTGTTTTATGTAAAGAGAAAAGGAGATCAGTCCTACCTTGACAGCCACCTGTGGAGACACTCAGGTTTTACCATGCACACAACCTCAGTGATTTTGAAAACATACATATTTAAATGAGAGGAAAAGAACTGGATGCTAAGCTGTCCTTTGTCGTGGATTTCATTTTAAGTTTATCGGAGAAATCTGGTAACGCTGAGATTTGGTAGAACTTGATGGTTTGGGGTTTTTTTAAGTGCTGAAGTTCTGCTCCTTCCTGGGAATTTGCTCCTACTTTTTGTATTAAGTAGGGCAAAATTAACCTCTGTTGAGAGCATTCCCTCCCACTTCAGTTTACAGATATATAAACCTTGGAATGTGTAATGGAAGAACAAAACAAGGAGGGAGTTAAAAAATTAAATCCTTAAGATGAAGCAAAGAGTTAAGTCATTTGGGTCTGATGCTGTATGTGGAACAAAATAATAAAGGCATTTTTCAGTGTGATTTTCAGAAAATGTGGAGGTTTTAATCCTACTCTGTTAGCACTTAGCATCTGAAGGATATCAAGCTGTGGACAATTTAGTTTTCTTGTGGTGTCATGCCACAGTGTTAGCAGCATTGCAGAGAGATGGGATTATATATCCCCATATATAATATGGGATTATATTATAATAATGATATAAGGGAGGAGGGATCAGATAAGAAATGCCCTGTCCAAGCAACATCTCATATGTAGCTCCCAGCTTCTTAGTATCTCGGCATAGTGTTTTGGACTTCACTTTAAGTGCCAGGCAGAAGTCAGAAACTTGTATATTCCTGCCTATGGCCTCTTTCAGCAGATAATGGAATGGAAAAATTCTTTTAAATTTGGCCATGATACCTATTCAATTGCAGTTAAGAGTAAATCATTATTGACGGTTTTGCCAGATACTCTTTGGGTGCTCTAGCCCAGGGTTCAAAGCAGTGGAAGTGAATCAAGCATCTGCAGTAGGAGTAGATGTTTTTCCTTCTATGTCTCCCCAAAAAGGAGCTGTTCTTCCCATCTTTGGCTGTACCCAAGATTTAACCTAGAAGAATCCACTTGAGCTTTCAAAACATTCTTCAGAGATTGATTATAGCTGTAGTTGAGATGAACAGCAATAAATAATGATAATATTATCGTAAGGGCAGAAAAAAACTATTATCATCTGCTACACTTGCTTCCTGTGTAAGTCAGGACGTTTCACCCAGCTTGGGTTTGAAGGAGAGCATGTGTTTTCTGACCGTGCACTTCAACCAGCATTGCCAGGCCTGAATAATTAAAGACAAACAAATCTGTCTTTAGACACAAGTCCAAGGTAAGGTGAGTAACCCCAAACGAGCTCAGTTGCTTTTACTCCAGACTAATTTACTCCAGACTAAGACTCGCCTAGATGTTTTGCAGTAGCGATGTGTAGCGATGTTGGCGATGCCTCCCTTCCCAGTGCGCTGACACGCTGTTGGTCTTTGTTTCTCAGCTAACACTACTCGAATTTTCGAGGGGACCAGAATTGTGAAAACAGGAGTGGTAAGTCGTGGCCGTAAATCCCTGCGGAGCGCGGTACTTCGGGGTGGCATTCCCACCAGGTGGCAGCACGATGTTGTAAATCGGTGGATTTACAAGACCGGGCTTTCCTGGGGAGGTGGTTGTTCAGATCTGCCACGAAAGGTTTTAATACATATCTAAAATACTGGAAAGATTTTGGTTTTCTAGCTTCATACTCCGAGAGGTTTTGACCACTGGAGAGTCAAGTGTTAAAAAAAATCTTCCCAAATATGTACTGAGCTCATTTAGAGGGGAATTGTAATCCTAATGATGACTCTGGAAATAAATTACATTTCTTTTATTAACTGTATAACCAGAAGTACATGCAACAGGACTAAGGCTTCACACAGGCTTTGCTCTTCCAGTGCTTTAAGGATACCTGCTGTTGTGTGAATAAATGCTTTACAAACTCTTTGTTTTAATTTTAATTCAGGTAAGACTGTAATGAGTCACTGAAGCTGATTTTTGTATTCCAGAATCAGAAATGTTGATAAATTTACAGTAAAACTGGAATACACTGTTTCAGTTTTGAAATCACCTTATCAGGTTATTTAACATAACCTATCCATAACCTAAATTTCTTGGCGTTCAGCATGCTGAATTGTTCAGTCAAATTTATGGACAGAATTCTTACTATTGAATTTACTGTAACTACATTGCTTCTGGTTTTATTCTATTCCAGTTTGATATATGCCCTAGTAAGCAAATAACACATACAAAAACTTGAATTTGAGTGATTAATGTTTGTTTAATGATGTATAGAGGTATTCTAGATATATAAAATCTGCTGTCAAATTTTAATACTCAGTCCAGCTTTGAGACTGTACATGCCAGCATAAAGCAAATCTCACAGTGCCTTAGGGATTCACACTGCTAAGTATCCAAAAGTTTAGATGCTTATTTAAAGTTTTGGCTTGAAATCTGTAAAGCACAGGTTTCCTTCTGAGATCTCAGGTTCTCTGTGATTGCAGCTGGTCAAAAATAATGTGAGAAAGCCACCTTCCTTGGTTTGCTGCAGCTTTTCAACTACACGGCTTGACTGAAACTGGGAATTGTAAAGAGATGCAGAAATACTGTTAAGTTATAGATTTAAGTTCCAAAAAGAAACATTTTACAGTTTTGTTCAACATTCAGTAGCACCTATTTAACCTTTGTTTGTCCTTGTCTGATGTGTACCTTTACAGCTAGTGCTCCCCTTGCTGATGAATTCAGTAACAGGAGACATTTTTCAGTAAGTCAGAGAGGGAGCGTGGTCAGGTTGTCCGGGCAGAACTGCCGACCCTAACTCTTCCACAGAATTCCACAGAATTACTCCTTAGTGAGCTCACTTCAGTGTCTTTTTCCACATGTAACTCAGGAAGGGGAATGACTTGTCTAGTTGTTAAACTATATGCCAAGGTTTTTTCTTTCTGCCAGAGCATACACATGTGTGCACAGAGACCCACGTGCAGGCATGCATGCACTGGGCTGACATCAGAGTAACAGTGGCAGGGTGCAGAGGATGCAAAGTCCATGGTTCATTCCCTGCTTCCTCTCAGCTCCCCAGGGAGAGTGGGCAGTGCCAGCCCTGGCTCTGGGTCACTGGTGGTGCCCATGGAGACAGCCCTGTGGATGGGGAAAGGTGACTTTATACATGGCTGCAACAGCCTGGTGGTCCTGGTAGAGGTTGTGGTGAGTTGCCGAAGGGCTCCTGACGCTCTCCAAGTCCTTCAGGAGTGTCCAGCTGGCCGTGCTGCAGGTCTTTTCTAACGAGAGGGACGCCTCACTGCAGCATCAGTCCTTAGGAGAATAATGCTGATGGGTAAATTAAGGAAATAAAAATAGTGCTGTTCGAGGCCCTCACAATGTGTGTGGGAAGAGCCAGAGTTCCCTGTCAGAGCAGACCCACCAGCCACGGATGCTCACGTTGGCAGCACAACCCTTATTTTGGGACAGCCCTTATGTAACGCTGTATTTTTAAACTTCTGTATTCTGAGGATTAAAGCACTGTGAGTAATGCAGCTAAACTCATTAAACTCCTTTACATCCTCCTCACCCCTGAGAGGAAACGTTACTCACAAGTCACCGGTGACGTGGGTGGAGAAGGTCCCGCTGTAAAATAAAGATAAGGATAAAGAGGGTTTTTATGATAATGATTGGAAGTGGTGAATGCAGGGCCGTTTCCTCCCTTCGTGGTTTGCTGTGTAGCTCTGTGGCCTGTCCTGTTCCTGGCTCAGCCCTGCATCCAGCTGGTATAAGTCTCATTTTAAGAGAACAGCAACCAGAATGGCATGTGTGTGGAAAGGGAGGGAAAAGCAAAAGAAAAATGACCCCAGGTAGCGTGTTGGGGCCCCTGCTGATTCTCTCTGCTATGTTTTCTTCCCCTCTGCTGCCGGTGACCTCCTCAAGCCCACAGCATCTCCTGCCTCCTCAGCCGACATGGCTCCCATCAGCTCCGGCTCCTCCACCTGGACCTCCTCAGGGCTCCCCTTCTCCTTCGTGTCCATGGCCACGGGGATGGGACCTTCCTCCAGTGGCAGCCAGGCCACTGTGGCCTCAGTGGTGACCAGCACCTTGCTGGCAGGGCTGGGCTTCAGCGGTGGTGGCATCTCCTCCTTCCCTAGCAGCGTGTGGCCCACGCGGCTCCCCGCGGCGGCCGCCCCCAGCAAGCAGGCGGGACGGCCAGTGGTGGCCACCACCGAGGCTGCCGCCGCCACCTCCCCGGGACCAGAGCGGGACTCGGCGCTGACAAAGGACAGTGAGGGAGCCGAGGAGGGGGAGAAGGATGAAAAGAGTGAAAGTGAGGATGGGGAGCGGGAGCATGAGGAAGAGGAAGAAAAGGATGCCGAGAAGAAGGAGAAAAACAGGGCGACGGCGGCCACGGAGGCACGCAATAGCACACAGCCCAGCGTAACCACGGCTTCACCCAACCGGACTGCCGAGGAGGAAGGAAATAAAACCATATCGGGTGAAGAGCCAAACCAAAACGTTGCACCCACGGCTGGACTTCCCGAGGAGGAGAGCTTTGCCAAAGCAGGTGCTCAGCCCCAGCCGCTCCCTTCCACCCAAGTGCCGCCAGTGTTCACAAACGAACTTTCCCTGGGAAAGATCCCAAGAAGACCAGAGACAACAAGAAAACCTCCTCCAAAGGAGGACAGGTTTCCAGAGGAATACCCCTCAGATAACAAATTTATCACCATTAACCCAGGTGAGTGACCTCCGGGGAAGTTGGTTTTACCACCATATGACTGTTGGAAAGTTACACAATCCAAATTCCTTACCGATTTCCAGTAGATACATTTTTGTGGTGCCTGGCTTCGTCCGGTGGACAGGTCACCACAGGGCCCAACCCACAAACTGTTACTGGGGGGGGAAGAGGGGGAAGAATCATCCTTCTATTTTATTGGGACAGATTCATGCTCCTTGTACTGCTTACTAGAAGAGAAAGTTTGGAAAATTGTTAACCCCCAACATGCTGCATTAAGAATTTTGTTTCAAAAAAAAGAGGGGAATGCAGTGAACTATAGCTGTGAAATTAATTTGGAAGAGCGGTTGCTGTGCCAAGCTGCTGTTTCATGGGAAGTTACTAGATGTGCTGTAAGCTAATTTAGTTTATCTGCAGGATTCTCCCTGATTGGGCTTTCAGATATTCTCCCCAGTACAGGATCATTGCTGGTTTATTTCTCACCACATGCTCTGATCTCCCAAGACAAGGCACCTTTTGCACTAGGGTTGCCTTCTGGTTTTTCCTGTGGGGGGGGGGGAAAAAAAAAACCAACCAGGCAGAGTTCACATATTTTCTATGTTTGTCCTGATGAGAATTACCCATGCTCCTGTACATGCCAACTCTGGATGTATGTACCAAGTCCACAGTATGGACCCAGCAAATCCGACCTTTTGGAAGCTTGCCCAGGTGATCTGCGTGTGCACCAAGCCCTCTGTGTTCAGGATTTGCAAACAGGTTATCTCGTGGTGCTCCCAACTCGCTGTGCAGAAAGTCCAGTGCTTATGCACATGTTTCTGCTTGGGGACCTCCAGGCACTGGTGAGGAAAACAGATCTTATGACTGCAAGGAACAAATGGAGTACATGCGTATGGATTTATTTGCACAGTAAGGACTGAGATTTAGATACGACAGCAAGTTTATCTGAGTGATGATGTGTTTTACCACCGCATTTATAAGATAGTGCATATTTTTTTGTTTGAGGTTTTTTACTGTTATGGTTTATTTTGCTAATCTATAGGCTGTTTTGTAATTTTGGTTTTCCATCAAAGCTGCTCTAGAGTTAGAGTACTGTGAAAAAACCTTACATATTTATTTTTCCCTACATTTATAAACACAAAAATGCCGACATTGTTCACTCAGTTATAACTCAGAACCAATTTTAAAAACAAAGCTAAATCCAGTCTTTAATAACATTTGTTACAGAAATGCTGACCCGACTCTAGTGCTGTGAATCATAACTGTTCTGTAAGAAGAACAGATTAACAATGTGGAAGCCAAGAAACCTGCACCAGGTTGTGCTGATTTTTTTTAAATACGCTGCTGGTTTTCTTACTCTGCAACTGGAAATCTTCAGTGCTCCCACTGAATGTGGTCTGAGATGCCTGTCAGGCAGCTTTCAACAGACCGCTTGCCCTAATCACCTTTTCATCAGGAAGGAAGGAACTTGTTCTAGCCATGCTTTGTCATGTTGCATTCAGCACCATTTAGGTTCAAACCCCAGCAATTCAATCTGCCTGGGTAAACCTGCCTCTGAAATAGTTGTCTTTGGTTCTTCCTGCTTTCTGCTTCCCTGTTTCTCTGTGAAATTTCTTGGGTGGCCCAAGTACAGTGTCCCTTAAGTGTCCCCTTACAGTGTCACATGTCAACCTAGAAAGGGCCTCATGGCTTACTCTCGGCCTGATAAATTGGAGGAAAGATGGTTAGTTGGTCTTGTTTCTTAGCTCATGACAAAGGGATTGTTATTAGATTGTTTTGTATTCCCTGATGAAATTAAGATGAAAAAGAGGAAAATCAATGAGATGGGGAAATATTGTTAATGTTGATAAGAAATACTGGTTATTACGAATTGTGTCCCCTTAGCCTGTAGTGATTTCTAGACAGCCTCTTTTAAGAGCTCTGCTCACTTTCAGGCCTGGAGGCTTGAAATGACCCTTCTGAAGACTGCACACAAAGTTGATGAGCCCTGAAAGGTCTCTGCAAATTAGGTTTTCCATGCTTCTATATGGAGGGAGGATAACTTAGTAAGATCACTGTGTCTTACAAAAATGACTTCCATGTGTAAGAAATGACATCTGAAATAACCAGCACATGTTAGGTGGGAAAAAAAAATAGTGAAGGACTTACTCATTTCACCCAAATTAATCTTAGTTAAACCTCTGGTGACGTATCAGGATGAGGAGAAGGAACTGTACCATATTTTCAGCTTCCCAGACAAGCCTCTCCCAGGCCCCCTCAGTGTTCTGAAGAGGACACTCAGCAGCAAAAGGGCTGGGAATGGCTGTTCAGAGATGAAGAAGGGCTCCTTCATGCCATTTTCCTTGGGGTAGAGGTTCATTCCCCGATCTTGACCTCCAGGTGAAAAAAGCTAGGCTGGTCACAAACCTGATGACTCCCTGTCCAGACATTGGGAAGGGCTAATGTTTTTCAACTCTGAGAACATTTTGAGATATTTCTTACTGGCTTTTGGACAGAGGCTTTTAGTCTGAATCTCCTTGACCCTTGTCCTTCAAAGTCTCTTCAGGCAAGTTCCTCTTTTCTTTGCATCTTGTGTCACCAGGCTTCTGCAGTGGATAGCTGATGTCCACCTAACTCAGAATTTGCCTAATTATTTTGCTAGATCTGGCTGGCCTGTTGGGAGTGCTACCCCTGTGAGGACACTCTTGGGAATGCAGGAGGAGCTTTCCTCCAGGCTTGACCTAGGTTACTAAAGACACATGCCAGCAAAACCCACAGCTGGTGGATTGGCTCATCAGTCAAACACTAGCACAAAGCCTAAGACTAGTGGCTTCAACTTAACTGTTTTCCACAGTAATATGGAAATTTGTAATTCATACAGATGAACCTGACCTAGCTCACGCAAGTTGAGGTCAGTGAAACCCCAGACATAAGCAAGATCTCTTCCTATGAGAAAGAGTCTTAAAGGTTTTCCATAACAAGCTAAAACTAAAATCAAGACAACAGCCAGCAAAGCCAAGAGGACATTGCCAGAAGTGTCTGAAAGCATTCCTGAGCATCAGGTCAGTTAAAAGAGGGCAAAGGCCACTTCCAGAGTTAGCAGAAAGAACCCTGTGTCCCATAGAGGGCAGAAACATTTCTGAATGCATCTTTTCCCCAGGAAAGCAGTTTTTTAAAAGCTGTCAAGGTTTCAAAAATGTTTTAGGGAGTAGAAAGTTTAATCATTTTAAAGAGTAGAAAATTGTTTCATAACAATGTACACTTGTAAAATTAATTATATAGCATCAAATTAGCAGTTGTAAGGAGATAACTGAATGGGGAAGTACTCATAAGTGTGGATGATTAGAGGAGAACAAGGAACACATGAGAAATTACAGAGAAAGTGCGAGGCCAATTAGTACAGCAAGGCTCATTTTCTTTTAGTGCTTATTTCACACACACATACACACACACCTCTCCTGAGGCCATGTCATTATTTTCCAAATGGCATTGGCCTCTTCTTGTCTGGTGGTATCGGCCAACACTAATGATTTTCTTCTGTCACTGAACGCCTGCTTGCATTCTCCTCTTTCATTTTCCTGATCATCCTTTTCTCTGTTTTGGTGCCCACATTAGACTAATTGTACCTTTGATCTGCAACTGTTACACACACCGCTGCTCAGCATTGTCCATGACTCTGAAACCTGAAAATTAGAAAAACAGCAATTAGAATGATGCTCTACCAAAAAAAAAAAAACAAAACACCAAAACCAGCATGATTCAGTTTAATCAGGCTAGAGCAGATATTATCCCACAGAATTTGGTTTGTTCTGCTGGACATGTAAACATATCCTTTGTATTTGACAGGAGATAAATGGTCTGTTGTGAGCAAAGTTGTCCAGCTGAGGCTTTTACCTGAGTCATGAGCTGGGACTGAGAACAGAGGTGGGGGTTTGGCCCTTGATGTTAACTGCAGCCAGGTCCTCCCGTCCCTCAGCGCTCACCCGCTTCTGCTGAGTTCTTCCCACGAGAGGGCTTTGTCGAGACACCATGATGTGCAAGGGTTAAATTTCAAGCCTGGTGTACAGCTTTTACTGAATTTTGGTTTTTAGAACAGTCTTTGCCAGGTCTGAGGTTATAAAAGCCTTTTGGGGATAACCTCATTAAGATAATTAAACATCTGTGTAATTCTTTCTTTCTCCATACGTGGCAAGGATTATTAAGCTGTATTTTTCGTGTGGCACTTGAGCCAGTTTGCATGGCAACTTACAGGAGCAAACAGCAGAATGGCTTGAAAATAAAAGGATTGAATTATTTGATGTTTGCAAACAGTATGAATTTCAGTTATCTAACATCAGGATTAAATATGATTGGCATCTGCTTACAAGACAGTGAAAAGCCATGCTTAGCTGTGCACAGCCTGCAAATACAACTGCTGCAGGAATGCCTTTAGAGAAACAGGGAGAGAGCTGCACAATGACATGAGCTGGTATCAAAGGTAATACTCTTTTTAAAAGTACACGCTTTTGACTTTTCATAGTGGAATTATATGGCCAGTAGTATTTTCCAGAAGTAATTGATACCTTTGTGTAAGTCCATAATTTAATTTGCTCAAAGGAAAGGTGAGCAGCGTAGAAGTACAGCGTATGGTGGGCACCGTTACAAGGATATGCTGTTGACACTACCAAGGCTCAGTATTCTTGCTTTGGAAAAGAGTGAAATGCTGACTACTTTTTATTTTACAATATTTTGTTACGTACGAGAACAGGAAGCTGTAAAGGCCCAGATCTGTCTTTTGCATGTGTGTGTGTTTTCTTCAACTTTTTCTAAGTTATCCAGTGTGCTGACTTTTCTTCGGCTCTTCTGCCATCACACTCAAGAGACAGGTGCCAGCACTCCAGCTGTACTTCTGGCCCCAACTGTCATTCTGGTACAGTTTTTATTGGCATTGGCTTGTTTAAGGTCTCTCAACACTTAAGCAGTGGAAAACACCTAAGACTTTTTCTTAAAATCTGACAGAGGAACTGTCTCTCTTCTTTCTGGAGCACATCACTCCTTTGGCATTCCCAACTGGAATTTCGGGGCTAGCCATCAGCATGCAGGAGTGGCATTTGCTATTCTGGCACTCAGCATACTGAATGCTTTCTTATCCTCACATCTGTGGTAAAGGGAGTTGGCAGGGTCCGATAAGTGTGTTCTCCACAGTAGACTAAGAGGAGCATCGTGAGCACTGCAGAATTTAATAGTGTGCGTTGGGACTCCAGCCCATGCTGTGCTTACAATGGAATTTAATTTTCCTCCCATGCAAACAGAAACATATGTTTTTGTGTTGAAATATGTGGAGGTGAAGCTAAACAGAATACTGTCCTTGGAGAGAAATGAAGCAACACCCTAATGGATATAAGGTGGTAGGACTATTTGGCTCTTTTACTATGTCCCATGGTTTTTTGCTTTGTCCCTTTTACTGTTCTGATTAGTAACACTTACCTCACAGGCTTAATTTTTTCATGCTGTTAAGTGATTTGAAATGCGCTGATAAAAACCGATGCCTGGGGGCTTATGATTTTGCAAGTTTGGCAAATAGGGAGAATAAGGCTTTGTTCTAATTTTGGGGTTGTTCTTTTCCTTATTCTTTGCTAGTCAAGGAAATCAAAGACATTCAATCAAAGTGCACGTTCACTTCCCCCAAACATCCCTCTGATTAGCACCTCATTTAGGCTGCTTGCTAAAGGGCATTACCTCCATCAGCCTAGTTCTTAAAAGTAGAAAGATTTCTTGCTGGGCTTGCAGCAGCCTGCAGCCTTGCTCTGTTTTCAGCAGTCAGGCAAAAGCATTTACAATTAACCTTTACTTCCATGTTAGCTGAATTTTACTCCTGCCTATGGAGGAGTATAATCTAAATGCTATTAAAATAGAGTATGACTTCATATTATGTGACATCTGGTGACTTCCAATTATCTGTGTTTTCCCTGCCTATGGTGAAAAGGCAATTACGTTCTTCTGGTAGGATTTGCAGCAGTTTCAGAAGGTATGATAATACAATACTGAACGAGAGCAAGGAAGCACATTGGTAAGGAAAGACTCAGGTAGGCTAAAAAGTAGAAGTCAAGTGTGTACATTTCAATCCTCGTTGAAATCTGAAGCTGTTTACACTAATCCTTTCCCATTACGTCCTGTTGACAGGTATTGATCAACTACCGCCTGTTTGTTAGGAAACATGAGTAAGATACAGAATCCGCTTCTGTATTTTTCTTTTATCATTCTGTCTAAAACAATTTATTTGTCAAGTCTACATGAATTTGCACAAATTAGATGTCGTTTGAAATACGTTGATAGTGTCTGTGCTCATTGGCTCCGGTACTTGCAGAACCTCTAGGTTCGTCTTATATATGATACGGTAATTTTAACGAGATGTCATGCGGAAAGTAAAACGGAGTTACTCGGCCAGATCTCAGGATATTGACCAACTTTAATTTTGTTCAAAAGCTGTGGCATAATGATTTCTTCTGTCAGTTACAACACATCCTATTCATTCATTCATCCATCCATCTTGACAATCCATATGCTAAAAAGTGCTTTCGTATGCAGTAACTCACCAGATTGTGACAATTCTGCAAATGATGTGACATGACACCCAACATGTTGAGGATTTTTTTATTTTAAGATAGTTACCAAGAAATTTATTTCTGAAGTGAAGTATTACACTGAGCTTTGGAAACAGGGCTGTCCTGTACTGTTGAGAAACAGAGTGCATTTATCTGCAAACACTGATGACCCAGCAAAACGTTTACTCTGTTACCGTGGTGAAATGTCTCAGTGGGGTACTCCACGTCTGATAATAGGTGCTTGCACGGTAGAGCCCTAAAATTGTCTATGAGACTGTAATTACAGGCAGTAGTAAAATCCAAGCCATATGTGGCAATAAACACCATACTTTTGTGCTCTCATGTCTCAGACTAAAGACAAATGGAGTCCCACCCTGCAGTTAGAAGATCTTTGCTCTGTTTACTCATACCTTGCAAAACGGACAAACTATTTGTTTCGCTTACACATTTTTCTATACAGTAATTCTCTTTCCAGTTTACTGATTGTTTTTGTTATGTGTTTAACGCACAGCTGACAAGAACAGCTCCAGCATGGCCACGAGACCTTCCCCTGGTAAAATGGAATGGATCATCCCACTTATTGTGGTCTCCGCACTGACCTTCGTGTGCCTCATTCTTCTCATTGCTGTGCTTGTCTACTGGAGGTGAGCCTGTTTCCTTTTGATAGGAAAATGATTATGATTTAAAACACATTTCAGGTGGTGTTTTTTTTAAAGTGTCCTGTGGTTTTTTTATTTTATTAGATGTTACGGTGATAGATGCATTAGGTAACTCTCTGGATGCAAGAACAGCTCTGTTGGTTAACTATCCAGATGTCTTAAATACTGATTTTTGTGTCATGAAAATGAGCTTGGTAGAGCTCTAGCATGGTAGAGCCAGCTCTAATGCCAACAAATATTTTCACAATTAGTCCCTCTAATACAGTTATAAAAAGGTATCTTTGTCTGATCTTCAGGAAAGGTGGCTGTGGGAGAAAAGCCCAGTGAGACTAGACTTGGTTCCACAGGTGGCTTTGCCACAGACCTCCTGCGTGATCTTAAGCAGTTCTTTTCTTCCTTTGATTGTACTTCAGGAAAGAGAGATAAGCTCATTTCACGTTACATAGCAATGCTCTGAGTGGAAGCTCTTTAGCATTGGTGAAGTGTTCAGAAGTGCAGCCTGCGAGGTCTTCAAAGTAAAGGTTGTCTCTTACAAAGAGAGACTGTCCTTTACACCAGTGGGCGTTGGTTCAGTGGTAGAGATGAGGACTAGCAGCAACAAATCCATCGCCATTTGATTTAGAATAAATTAAAGCCTGCAGCACCTTCTTGTGCCAGAACCAGAACACAAAGACACCTCGTTTGTCTGGCAGTGAAAATTAACCAGGGATTAGCCTCATAGGAGGCATTTAGGAATTATTTCAATATCTGATTAGATGGGACAGAGAAAAGTAGCTTTAATGAGAAATAGCAGTCCATTGATCATTATATTTGCAGAATTAATTAAAAAAATACCAAGCTGTTTTTTTCAATACACCCATTTTGCTGTCAATTAATTGGCCAAATCGTTGAGGCTGGGAACGTTTGAAAGAATATTAATAAATAGATGACAGTAGTCTTGTGAGAATAATTTCTATTAACATTTGTGAGTAATTAACATCATTGCAGTAAGACAGTGAATAAAATTGCAGTGATATATGCACAAAAGCTGAAATTGGAAAGGTTCTGAAGATCCCATTGTAGTGTCCTATCCTTCAAAATATGTTTTCTTCATTTGAAGGTCTAAACTTGCTCACATTCACACTGGGCAAGGCCTTGAAGGGTGTGGTATATCCTGAAGCACTGTCATGAGGGGTTAGTAATATTTATCTGGTGTTGAAACAAAATGCTCTTCTGAGGTGGAAAGATTGTAAAATAAAACGCTAACAGCTATTACCAAGAAGAATTTTGGTACCTCTCATTGTCTGGAAAACATTTCCATTTCCTGCAATTTCACTAATGCATTGAGAAAAATAATTGAAAAATTAGTGTTTAATTTGCTTGAAGAGAAACAAAACCATCCTTGAGAAGATATTGAAGTTGCAAAGTACTGGCTTAGTGACCAATGGTTAGAGACTAATTTTTGATAAATACCGGCTTCTATTATAGATTATAATGTTGAACTCAAGTCTAAAATTAAGATATGTTAATTAAATTTAAATACTTTTTTATCTTCAAAATTTCTAACCATCCACCTCATAAAATTTTTATTTGCTTTGTGATAACAAAAATACACATAAATAAAGGAAAATACATGAACAAAGCTTTAGCTGAAACCAAATTACTTTTCCAGTAATGATTGTTATTTTGTATATGGACAGTAATTGTTTCTTATCTACTCTCCATAATATGAAGCAGTGGCTTCATAAAATTGCAAGCATAGTCATTAATACCCTTGACAGCAGTGGATCAATATTTTTATGTATAATTGATCTAAAAAAAAAAGGGTGGAGATTAAAATTTAATATAGACTTGGAAAGTGTGTTCTGTAGCAGTCAAAGTTTTTTGATAAATATGAAGAAACAAATTGAGGAACAATAAACAGACTTGAGAGCACATGTATAGTAGCTTCAAAATAATCTCCCGTGTCTACCTTCATAGTTCTGAGGATTTTTTTAACAAATACAGAGAGCGTAATAAAAAAGTAAACGTGTTTTAGGATAAATCAGCAAATAACTAGAACAGAGATCGTACACAGTAACATTTCACATTAACATTTCACACCGTGGAGACCATATCACTGAAGTGGCAACACAGCATTTTGTGTGCCCTTTTCAGTGTGATTACCTTTCCGTAGGAAAAATAAAATGTTTATCTCTGTGTGTGTTTAAAGCAAGGAAAAAACAGATCCTCAAACACTGCGGAGTCTAATTTACAAGTTTAAAAGGAACGGTGACCTGGATTTTCAGGAAGAAATACTTAGCTTAAAATGTAATGGGCAACACATGGAATAATTTGCTAACTAACGCCATCAAAGCAAATGGCATGAGAACGAGTTTGAGACAGATTTTTCAGCAAGGGAAACGTGGTATTGAAGTGCACAGCAGAGCGACACTTGGTGTGAAAGGAATACCCTCAAGGGGACAGGCGTGCTGGACCAAGGGGTCTTTTCTTGCACTGCAGTTCTTTTGTTTTGGTGTGAGAAAAAGCATTACGAAACAAAACCCAGAGAACTAGAAAATTCAGAAGAGACATAGTTACCCTTTGGCAATACATTTTGAGGGTAAAACAAATGATATTTTTCACTTTTTCCGTGTTTGAGCATTTGTGGGATTAGATGATTTGAGACCAGAGGTGACAGAAGTAGAACAATGAAGCAGAGAGAAGCCTTCTGCTTGTTTGCGTTGCATCGATGCCCTATTATCCAGGGACCAAAATAAGGAGTTAGGGAAGTTGCTTGTGAAGGTTTGGCAGAGCATTTATCTCTGTTTGGATCCTTTGTAACTCGTTCTGTGATAAAGCAATGAAATAAGTTTTGTGATGATGTTCTGTTGTAAGGAAGCTTAATCTTCTGTTCCCTTTATTTGAAAAGGAGAGTGATAGGAAGCAGTCATCGTTTGATGAAGCTTCTCCTTTCTTTATCTGTTGAGTTTCCATGCTGTGTTCATTAGAGACTTCTTGTAATTGAATATATTTGGAAATGATCTGTGCCATTTCTGAATGAGACTCCCTTATTTGCAGAGGTAATTTACTCTTCTTAGTTCTTTTTCCATGTGGATCCTGGACAAATGGCGAAAGAATATGATTGATGTTGAAGAGAAAGGGTCACTTCCGTCTTTTTAGCGTGGTGGCCATCTCGGTAATGAAAAGGGATGGGAACTTGCAGGCAAGCAGCAGCTCTGAATTGCCTTTCTACTAAAGTTTCTTGAATTCAGTACTTTTAATGGCACTGCTGTGCAAAGAGGGCTATGTGATTTTAAGTTGGTAGAGTGGAAAATAAACTAGGTCAGCATAATGAAGCTGCAAAAAATGGCGCTGCCTTTTATCCCAGAACAATGAGGAGAGCACCATCATGGGATGACCATGAGCCACGACGTCCGCTGGGGCTGGTTGACAGTTAGGCTTCCTGGGCAGGAGGGACAATGATGGCTCTAGTTTAAGTTTGCTTCTCTGTGTCTTTGATTACTCTTGAGGAAAAGCTGCCCTGGCTGGTCTTGAGTTGTTGTGAGCACGATGAAGGGGGCTGTTGCTCCCAGGACCTTTACTGCTTGAAACTGATTTCTTTTAGCATCAAGTCAAGAATTTGAACCTTAGCAGAAAGAAGAGGTGAAGAGACCAGATCCTCGTTTTACTCAACATGTAGATTCACCATTGACTTCTGCTATTGTACAGTGGTATTTCTTTTTCTGCTTTCATTCATTCTGAACTGGTTCCTGAAATTGTGTGCTGTAGGGACAACCACTGAGTATTTCTGAGAACTCTTCACTGGGAATTTAGGATCTTTCACTGGAGCACTACTAGCTCATCTAGAACCCGTTAAAACATGTGCAGTGAGAGGTGGAAGATTCCCAAGCACACTATTTTTGCATTTCTGGGCATTTGGATGCATCTGTGATTTTATACCCAGACTCAGTATCATGAGATCTCTGCAGTTCATCAAGGTCAGTTTAAAATTTGGCTTGGATTGTCTGCAGTCTTTGCCACTGTTATTCTCACAGCCTTTTCCATGAGCTCTGAGAATTGCAGAGTGTGTTTGGTAGTGACCTCCAAACTATTTAGGGATTGAGTGTGACTTCAGTTTTTTTGCAACAAGGCAAGTTCCTATAGCATGCTGAGCCATAATATGGCTCAAAAGATGTCTTTTCTAGCACTTCCCCTTTATTCTGTTGCAAACTGAACAAGTCCTAAGTATTGACACTTTAAGGGAAACCCGAGGTCAGTGCCACTTTCTTTTTCACAGAGGTGCAGGAGGGTGACTAGAGTTGGGAAATCAACTAAAATACTTTGATAGACATTAAGTTCTGTCATTTTAGGAAAAAAAAAAAAAAACAAAAAAAACACACACAACATATTTTAGGAGTGACTGGTGACCTTCCGCAGTTTATTTTCCATTCTGATTTTTAATCTAAACACTACAATGCTATAGACTGGTTTCAAAGGGAAAAATAAGGAGAGAATATTAAGAAGCAATTAAGATTTTAGAGTTTAGCCAACAGCAACTTTTAAATGGGAACTAAATTATAGCCATTTCTCATTTTCAGCTAAGAGGAAGAAATTAATTCACAACTATAGCTGGAGAGTTTTCTTTTTCTTTCTTTTGAACAGATACCATAATTCACCTCTGAATTATTGCCTCCATCAACATCGTGATCCCAAAGACAAAGCGGGAATATTGTATTGCATTTCTTATTAAATCAAGCTGTTTATACAGTGCTAATATGTTTACATTCAGGAGGGATTTTTGGAACAACACAGCTGCTGCCTTTCAAAGAGCAAGCAAGCTTGCATTGCTTGTTTATAGTCATGTGTGTATATGAGACAGCTTGGGAAAAAGATGCCTTTAATTTTCCTTAGGCAAAACCCTATAGAATTTAGTAGACAGTAAGAGTTTTCCTAGGTTTTTGTTAAACATCCTGTTGAATTGAACAGAAACATTGGGACAGGTCCTGTGGCAGAGCCTTGTACTTCTCTGGCAGTGCAGAAGAAATGAGCACCAGGAGATGTGGGTTCTTTTTCTGACTCGGTCATTGATTTTCTGTGTGACCCAGGGCCAAGTCACTTACGGTCTGACAGTATTGGTGTTGAACTCGGTGGCAAAGAACTCACTGGGAGCAAGCTCAGGTGTTCAATATTTCAGGATCCGAGTTCTGTCACTGGTAAAATAGCACTGAAGAAGGTTGGTCAGCCGTATTTGTAAATCGGTTTGTAATACGGAAATAGACCCAAAACTTTTGCAGTTACCACGTCTAATAACCATGTCTTGGAAAACTGCCTTTTGGTGTTAAATTTTGGGAAACTTGCACAGCTCCATAGCTAAGACAGTGTTAAAACTTCAATGGGGAAAAAAAGAGAACTTCTGCCTGTAGCAGGTTGTAAAAAGTGCTGAATTTGTTATTTGAGCCTATCTCTAGCTTTTATTTTATGAGTACACAATGTGTTGTTCATCTACTGTACTGATTGAAAAAGGAACATTGCAAATTTACAGACCATTGTAAAATTGCTTGCTTACAATGATAAAAGCTGCTTTCAACTTACTCTAAAATATTCGTGATTCTGCTCATTTTCTCAGTCATGAAGGATGCTAGGTGGTAACACTTTCTGAGAGCCTGCGTGTTGATTTTAAGAATGCCTCGGGTGCAGTTGCATGAGTATTTATTTCAGCAGCAGTGGTTCAAGCAGCCTCCTCCGTTCCTGCCCTTGTTCTGCCCTCAGTGATACCAATGCAAATGTTTGTACAACCGTGTGAGGAGCTGGAATGAGAAATAATCCATGTTTAAAAATAAAAAAAAAAAAAAAAATTAAAAAAAAAAAGAGTTGCTTTCATGCCCAGATTTAAGCCAGATTAGCTTTCGGTCTGGTTCATGTAGTAACCAGACAGCATAACTAAGGGACCAGCACAAGGCAGGAATGAGCAGGAGGGATGGGGATGTTCACACTGACGCTGCCCCCAGTGATGCCTGAGGACCACGTCCAGGCGCTTGTGCTCATCCCCAAGGATGGCAGCGCCCCAGAGCACAACTCATGGCACCACAGGCAGTGGGGAGAGTTAGCCAACAAGGGCAAGAAATTTCTTAAGCTGGGAGAAAGGCAACACCACAGGGAGACGAGGGGAAACATGGAGGTGAGTGGCGTGCCTGAAACCTCTTGTGGCTTCCATCTCCTTTTTCGTGACCAGATGAGCCCTGCTTATACTGACCAGGACACACCTTTGTTTTCTGCTGGAAATGGCCACGTCTAGTCTTCTGTGATGACAAACAGCCTCAGAGGGTTGGGGCAGATCACTGCCTGACAAGCGGAATGAGCCCAGCCTGATTCAGAGCCCTCTGATCTCTCTCTGCCTCAACCCAGGCAATGCAGGAAAAGCACTTCAGCTTTTATTGCAGAAGATCCAGGTTGTGTTTGATTTTGCCAGTGCTGGAGGTAAAGGTACTGAAATATCGGGCCCTTTTGTGTGCTGTACCTCAAAGCGCTGCTCGTTTTCATGAAAGGGGAGCAGGCCTGTGATCAGCTCCCTCTTATCCCACTTGGGGAACCAAGCTCATCCTTTGTGCCGACGGCAGGCAGCTTGCTTTCAAGCCTGAAGCTGCCGGTTGCTTGTTCTAGCTGTTGGTATCGTTCTTTTGAGCGCTCGTCATTCTTCCATTACAAGGAAAATCAATATGAAAACTTCTCTGACAGCATCTGCGCTCTTTCATCCAGCAACGTGCAGCCTGGGGCGAGGCGGGGAGAGCCCACGAGGAGATCTGCTAACGCCAAACCATAGCGTGCCGGTGCTGTTCCTCCCGTTGTCGGCTCGTGGGCTTTTATACTCTTGCAGGGAGCTGAAAAGTCTCTGGCCCGGCTCTTTCCAAGGGTGCCGGGGTGCTGGGGTTCCCTCTGCGCGTGAGGGGCTGAGGCAGAGGAGCGCCGCTGTGCGCAGGGGAGGCCTGGACACCTCGCCCATCCCTTCACAACTCCTTGCTCTATAACCATTTCCCAACTGGCTACTTTAAGGCCTTTCAGAAATCACAGGAGTTGTCAGTTGTTATAGTAACGGACCCCCTGCTGCTGAATTGGCCCTGAGATGCCCATTTGGGCTTTTGAACAGACTAACTCATGCTCATTAGACAAAAAAGAGAGAGAGACAGATTTGCAGATGGAAAGTTGCTTTTTAAGCATGCTGGATGATCTGTTAAGAGCTAGACTGTGGAAAGGGGCATGTTCTCTCATTATATGCCTGTTACTTTTACTCTTCTTTAATTAACACTAGTTTTACTTTTCTTGCAAACCAGAACTCTGCAAGATTTCCTTTTCCTCACTGTTGAGGCCAGGAGCAAGCTGCCACTTTACAAAGGAACAGTTTTGTCTTGAGAAAGGAAAGAAGTTGGAGAGGGATTTGCCAAGCTGAAATGCAGATCAGTGGTGATTTCCAGAACTATCAGGGTATCTATGAAGCTCAGAAAATAGTACTTCTAATTATACAGCATCAGGAGCAACATCAAAAATCAGTAACCACATTTTGAGCCAGGAATGTCCCATTTCAAGGGAACAGCACAGTCTAGGTTTTGCTTCAGGTTTAAACCTGAACAGTCACACTGATGTTAGCAGAGCGGCTCCTGAATAACTGGTATTAGCTAAATCAGACTTTGCCCTTGAATTCATCTCTGCATGACGGAACCTGTATCACCCTAAATGGATTCTAGAGAGTAAGCAATTCCAATAACAAGTCACTTCTTGCCAGGTATTTGAAGCCAGCTTCTTCCTGTGTCACACACATTCAGCCTTCATCTGAATTTCATGAAGAAGTGTTCTCCTCTCAGCTGTCCTGTAAACAGAAAGCAAATAGAGATTTATAGCAAGCTGGTGTATCTCAAGGTCTAAATAAGAGAGGACCATGGTTGTTCTTGTGTGATACACCTTTTTTATATGAGGAAGTTGGTGAGACCAGATGGGCAAGCCAGGGTTGTTAGCAGAGAGGGGAAGCGAGTACTCTAGCACAGGGGAGGGGTCTGCAAGGAACGCGTGATCTTCTGCACTCATTGCGCTGGGGATGAGGAGCCTTTGGCTTAAATTTCAGCAAGAGAGAAATTTAGGTTTGACATTAGAAAAAGCTTCATGATGGGAAAGACAATAAAGCAGTGGTCTACAGAATTTCCATCATTTCTAGGTTCCAAAACAAGGTTAACTAGCCATTCGTCAGGAGCTCCACAGGAGTCACTGATCACGCATGGGAGCTTCGAGTCATGTTCTCCACAGCGTTGCGGTGCGAGCTTTAAAGCACATGTGCATGTGGAATGGTGTCGTGTGATAAACTGTCCTGTAAATCACGGACTAGAAGCCTGAAAAAGCATTTGGAAGACACGGTTTAAATATATCATGTTTAAAGTGAATAATGTGAAGCCAATAAAGGAGCACATTTAAGAATTGGAGGGAGGAGAGAGGGAGGACTGTAGCTTTGGAGAGGGAGTGAAAGGAAGATACAGAGGGGCAGGAAGGAAACTGCAAAGGCAGCTGGCAGAGGGCAACTGTGTCAGGAGACCCACAGGTTGGTAGAAAAAAATCTGTGTGGAGTTTTGTTCCATCTGTTCTCCTGCAGCAAGGAGCCTAAAAGTAAGGAAGAGTTAAGAGTACAACCATGCGGGTCAGTTGTGTGAATATCTTTTCTGTAGGCACTTTTATGGATGTGGCCATTGAACTCAGTGGGAGCCCAGATCTGCATCACCTTTATTTTAAAAGATAATGTCAAGAATGCAATCGTAAGTCAAACAACAGGAGAATACATGCTTTGGCTGTGGAAGACTAGAATTCAGAATATCATGTTGGTGACCTTGAGAACTCCCAAACAAAAAACCTATACTTTTTTTAGTTTGATATATGATATGTCCCATAAGATATATGGTGTAACCCAAATGAGATGTTTAGGTTATGCTTTGCCCACAGGGGATGAAGTTTAGGGAAAGGTCTTGGCAACAAGTTGAAAAACTGTTGTTGACATGCTTCTGATCACTTTGTTTAGAGATGTAACAACATTTCCCCAACATTTCCAGAAATACCTTCTTCAGCAGAATGAGCAAAGGGGAGCAAGCAAGGGCAGCTGAGGTGAGGCAAGGAGGGATCTGCAGCATGGCTGCAATTGATCTTTCTGTTCTATTTCTGTGGAACTAATTAAATGGATTAATTGAAGACATTTTTTTTTTCTGGAAATGCCTTCCCCAGTGCTTCTGTAATGGTGAGGTGTTAGAAAAAAGAGCAAGATTTTATCTGTAGTAACTGGATTAAAGGTAGTAGTTTACAGGGTGTAGGTTTGAATGAATAGTTTTTAAATATTCAAGTGTTCTCGTTAAGCTGCATTAAAAACTGGTTTCTAGGTGCTGATGAATAGTATGCCACGAGGAGTATGGGTTTTCTGATAATCACACTGGTAGAGGATGCCAGGTACCACTGGCTTCTCCTACTCATCTGTTAGGTCTATTGAAGCTCTTCTACAGGAAACTTAGACAACTTGAAAATTTTTGAACTCTGGGTTTTGAAGCTATGATAGATATTTTAAAAGAAAAACAGATTTCACAAATGGTTCTGTGAAATTAAATCACTTGGGGAAGAAAAAAAAAAAGACTATTTCTTAAGAAAATGGATGTATTCTTCTTCTGTTCCCCTTCTCAGCTCAAAGAAACAATTTATTAACCCGTTGTTGTTTGATCTGTTGCTAGTTTGTGTTTTCTATTGATCTGTTGCTAGTTTATATCTTTTCTATAATATTCTTAGTACGTAAGAGTATGTGTTAAAGTGCATGCAGGTATCTCTGGAGTAGATTCACTCCCATAAATTGGTAGGTTCAGAGCTAGAGGTATGTCGGACAAACTGTGAATGAAATATCCTATAATACAAGTAGATGTACCCAGAGGGAACAGTATACCTCTGCTGTGAAACTGTGAATTAACCACAGCAACCTGATAAATTATATTTTTTCTCTCTCCTTGTAACCATAAAATACAGCTATTGAAGGGCCCTGTGCTGTCCTGAGTCCCACAGCAGCATTTGGACTAACATTAGCACTAGCTATTTCACAGCAGGATGTGGTCTGAGTGTAAAATTACAGGGTAAGAATATTAAATCAATTCAGCAATCTTAACTGCTTGGATAAATACCAGGAATCAGCAGACTCATAAAACAATAACAAACAGGGTTGGACTTAAAAAATTTTCTTGAAACCTGTGCAATTTGGGAAAAAACAGCGCCTTGGAATGCACGACGCATGTTGTGCTGCTATTACAAATGGGGCAAGTATGTTCATTCATTAAGTTTTGTTTAAAAGGAAGCATTTCCTCTATTGCTATGAACAGGCATGTATTTTACCCTCCTGACTTACAGGTTAATATCCATTTGAGTTCAAACTTTTAGGCTGAAACAGGCGTAGGTCACATGTGTGGTCACATGGTTCTTGGTGGTGTGTTGGAAATCTTGGTGGTGTGTTTTCCAAAACAGAACAAAAACATTTTGAAATATTCTACAAAGTGACGTTTATGAAGTAATAGAAATAAGCCCAATTTAAATTATTGTTATTTAAAAAAAAAAAAAAAACAAAACCAAACAACAAAATATTTTTCAATAATGACAAATGTTCTATTCCTTGAAGGCTCAAATCTGGTTTTTATTTCCTTCTGATCAAATTATCAGTTAAATGCATATATATTTCTGCACAGCAACTCACTCTCTCAAGATATTTTTCAGCCACCATCAGAAAGTTTTCAGTGAGTGCTGGTAAAATTCCTCATGTTTTGTAGCAGCACGAGCTTATCACAGAATCACAGAATCATTCAGGTTGAAAAAGCCCCTCGGGATCATCGAGTCCAACCCTCAGCCCGACTCCACAAAGCTCTCCCCTACCCACATCCCCCAACAGCTCATCCAAACGGCCCTTAAACACACATAGGAATGGGGACTCCACCCCTCCCTGGGCAGCCTGTTCCACTGCCTGACCACTCTTTCTGGGAAACATTTTTTCCTAATGTCCAGTCTGACCCTCCCCTGTTAGAGTTTGAAGCCATTCCCTCTTGTTCTATCGCTAATTCCCCGTGAGAAGAGACCAGCACCAGCCGCTCTACAACGTCCTTTCAGGTAGTTGTAGAGATGTCAAATATGGTTTAAGCTGTTATGGATCAAGGCATGTTCTGTCATGCCAGAGGTTGGACTCAGGGCTACACCCCTGAATCCCTGCAGATGGGGGTTTTCCAAGTCCTGTTTAAAGGGATATATTCCCTTTGCACAGGCATGAGGCTGGTGATCAAGGGGCTCCTCAGCTGGAGCAAATCCCTCACTAGAAGTGGATGGAGATAGGGAATGGAGTTTATGCCTGCTGATGGATGTTTGGCATTAAATGTGGGGTTTGACTGGGAGTGAGAGAACAGCCCTCTGCAAGGCAGGCAGAGGGAGTGCATCTCCTAAACCCATTGTGGGAAATCACATCTGCCAACCTCACAGTTCATTGGGAGACCAGCGGATGGTCAGCGAAGAGGATTTTATGCTGTTAGAGAAGTGATCAAAGTAAACTGGCTTGCAACCTTTCCAGCAGCTTTCCAGGTTTTCTTAAGGTATTAATTTCCCCAACGCGGTTCCACTAACGCCAAGAGGAGGAACGTGAAGGGCGGAGGATGCCGAGGTGGGAGCAGGCAGAGCCTCTCCCAGGCCGTGCTCCCGACAGCGGTGGTAGGGGGGAAGGTGGGAGCAGTTGTACAGTGCTGGCAGTCCTGAGGGCTTCCAACCACTTCACAACTCAGAATGATGATCGTTTGCTCTTCAGAGCCCTACAAATTTCCTAAATTTCAGTGTTCATTGGTAATACCAACTGGTATTACAGACATGAAGTTAAAGCTGTGAAGATGCAGTCCTCATATCTGTCATTTTTTTGATATATATATATATTTTATTTTTTTAATAAAGGCCTAGGACATAAATGTACCAGTGTGACTGGTCTTTTCCCATTCATACAGCTCCTTATTTTTGAAGCATTCAGGGTGCTATTTCAATCAGGAAGTAAATGGCTTTGCTTTGCAGTTTGCTTTCCAGAGCCTGCAAATGCTGGTTTTGTGAGTTAAGGCTGAATCTGGGCTTCTTTATCCACATAACCAACATTTACACAACCGCAAAAAAAGATTCTCCTGGCCCTGATATCATTACAGGCTTCGTATTCATTTGAATGAACTATTTTTCACCACTTTCCTCATGGTTATAGGTACAGACAAGTCTTTTAACATAAAAGGGCCTTTTCTGCAATCTGTTTATTCTTCAGCAAGCTTTTCTGAAGGCTTTGCATGACAGAGGTTGTAGTCGTGTTTTCTGATAATGCCTTGTCTCACTGAAACCGTACACCTGGCCTGTGCCCTTGTTCTCTCTAATTTTGGGGAGTGGGACTACAAAGGGAGAGAGAGATTAACACCCTATCAGACATCAGAGACATTTACTTGTGATATTGAGGGGTGTATACACCTTATATTTATCAACAAGAACACCTTATTAGAGAAAAATCTAATAACTAATAATTAAATAACACCTTTTGCATACACAAATCAACATAGTTTGACTTGGGTGATATTTAATAGTGAATCTATCTAGGCAAAGTAATTGTATCAATCCTAAAGAATACAAAAGTTGAAAAGATTTTTAAAATAATTTGAGCAAAGAAAATATTGTCTTTTTTTTTTTCCTGAGACTGTGGAAATAAAGTTTCTGCTTTCCAAAGGAAAATACAGTAATTAGGAAATTTGCAAATGGAAATTAGCCTGTGTTGGTCTTCGTCTTTATTTATGTCATTAAATGGAGTTTTTAATTAGCGTATATATTATTCATGTTTCAATGTAATCCATTTTATAAATCCAAGTTCAAATATAAAAATTAAAATGGCTTGGATGCACCCTATTGTTCACATGCAAAGCAGCTAACATAGATGTAAAGATATGAGGTGAATTGAAACATTCATATTTCATAAGGATGCAGTCTACATTTTCTGAAATTATAGCTTGAACTCTTATTTTTAACTTTTTCTCATTTGCATACATATTAGTCCCTGTTTAAATTATGTGTTAATTCTATTCATTAGACTTCAGTGAATGCTTCTAACTCTCCTGATAATCAAGCATAGGTCCCTGGAAAGCAAATTGTGGACTTTCATGTTGCAAAACCCATTGTAAACGTGACATTTATCACTGCAAAGCCAGCTCGTGTGGAGCGCTTGGCTGCAGCCAGCAGGGCAGAACCCTTTTTCTTATGCTTACGGTAACAATTGTCATCTGCGAATAAGGACTTGGCATCAGGTCCCTGATGTCTCTTCAGAAATGATTGGGCACTTCACAACTGCACCACCCTCTTGATGGTAAAAATGCCAAATCAGCTTTTTGGGGGAGAAAGAGTGACTTGACTCAGGTCCTCACCCAAACAGCTTTAAGAAAAACATAATGTGATGGTGGAGACGAGAATTTGGGAGCCTCTGCAGCTCAGTGGAGTGTATTTGGCTGTCAAAGCAGGAGCCTGCAGGCTTGGCTTTGCGGCTGTCCAAAACGTGCTTTTGCTCCGAAATCTGCAGGAGCAGTAGCCCTGAAAGCAAAAGCATGAAGGTGACAACAGTGCAACAGGAGTCCTTTCTCTGGTTTTCTGAGCCAGACCTTGTAGTGAATGTGGGAAGAAAAGGGGCAATGAAATAGTATTGGAGTTAGGTGTCTGCTTGTTGCATATTTACCAGGCTGTGACAATTCATCTTTTTAATTCTAGGTATAAAAGCATTGTTATCCCAGTGGTAAACCCGAGGTGATCATTTCGCAAGGTTTTATGTTGATGGGGTGAGCCCTGAGTGGTGCCACACAGGGAGTTGCCATGTGTGCTCTGATTAGGAAAAAAATTGATGGGAAGAAGAAGGGTTCTTATGCCATCACTGTGAGGAAATGCTTGACATCTTTAAAGGCCCATAAGTTTAGTTTCCATCTGTTTTTTGCAGAGTCTGGGCCTTTTCAAAGCAGTGCTGATGTGCTGTAGGGAATTAATTTAGCTCTTTGTGGTAGCAGAAGGTTAGAGTTCAACATCGCTGGTTTTGTTATCCACAGAGCTACATGGAACAAGTTCCCTGTGGTATAGTTTAAAGGAATAGGTGGAGACTACTAGAAAGAGACCTGTTGTCCCTGCAGCTTAGTTTTATTTGAGATGCACGGAATAAGAGAGGAGAAGAGAAGAAATCACAGTATTTGATATACATTCTCGGCAGCTGCTTCATCTCACCATGTCTGAATGTATAATCTCACTCTCGGGAGCATTCTGCATGAGAAGCAGCTGGGTGCTTCTGAACACAGAAGAAATGCTCCCATTCCACCAGCATTTGTGATAATCCAAACTGCAGCTAGGCCTGTGGGGAAATGAAAAGTCTGTGCTTTATTGTGACTCTGAGATTTCGGTGGGTTGCAGTGTTGTCTATAGGATTTGAGCTTGAACTTGGATATACTCTCTTTCCTTAGCAGTGCTTCCTTATGCTGAAAGCGTGCAAGAGAATCCCTGAGCTTTATACCAGATTTTGGGAAACAATTTAGACTGTCTGCAGCCCTCTCCTTCTTCTCTCCTTGGATGACGAGCGTGGGGTCCCATTGACTTCACACTGTCAAGCCAGGACAGGCTGTGCTGATTCCTTGTGTGCTGAGCACAGGACAGGATGCTGAAGAAAAGGGGCTTTAAACCAACTGTAGCCCAGGGTTTAAGGTTATCCACCATTCTCTGGTTTAGGGGGTTTTTTGAAGCCTGCGACGTAGACAGCTCAGCTCACGGGGGAATGAGGCAGCAGATGAGCATTCCCCTTCCGTGCCTCCTTCCAGCATCTTTTTTCTTGGTGCACCAGATAGCAACTCCCCACCCCAGAGAGAGATGCATTGGCAACCTCACTCCTCTTTTTTTTTTTTTTTTATGGTGACTGGATTAACTTTATTGTCATTGCTGTCTGCCAACCCTATTGTATTTACTCAGCATTCTGTGGAGAAGGAGTTAAATTCATATGGGTTGGAAGTTTTCTGTTATAGCTCATGTTCTGTTTTGACCTTCTTGTCTTCACATATTTTCCCATTTTAAAGTTACTAGCTGTATCTGAGATCTTAACATCAGTGGGCCACTTTGTGGAAATAAATATTAATGAGATGGCTGCTGATAGCATCATATGGGTAGAAACAAATGCTTTTATAATAAATGGGATTTAATATTAATTGAGTGGTTTGGAGTTTAAGCAGGATATAAAGTGACAAGCTCGTGACACAGCAAACTGCCCTTTGCAGGAATCCAATTAGAAGAGTGAGTAGCAAATTGTAAGCAAACTTGATATAATCACACGGGGGCAATACAGAAGTGGAGCATAATTTGGAGCCTGAGACCTGTCCCCTTGAATGTCTCATAATTCCCATGAATCAACATTTAGTGACTATGTGGTGCCAAGTGTGCGTTCTTCAGCTCTTTCCTGGCAATGCTGCATCCCGTTGCTCTAGTCAAACCAGAGGAAGACGGTACGTTTTGCAATAAAAGGGCACATCAGTTAAATGCGCTGTGTTCTGCTACATGTCTCTTGGAGGAAAGTGACTCATTTGTTCGCCTGCTGAAATTGCTTTGCATAGGAAAGCGTGCGCTGATGCTACAGAGTTTGCCTGATCGCTTGTAGCTCTTACCTTTGCCTTTTCCTCTGTGAGAACAGCCAAGGGTTGTTCCCTTTTCAAATTGCAGTGTTTGTTCATGACTTGGAAAAATAGATGATTTGCTGAGATACGTCGTAGATAAATAGTTAAATGCTGCCTGGAATAACCAAGCGCAATTATCTATCGCTGAAGAGTAACGTTAAGTGTTTGTTGGGTTTGAATTGTTCAAAAATAGTTTCTTTAAATATTATGTATCATTTTTATCTGGCAGATGGAGTTGCAGAAGCTGCTCTGGCGTGAGTTTGTGGCATTTCCGACAACCTGGGTATTGTGTGAAATTGGCTTAGCCACTCTAAAACAGGGGTACAGGGTGTACAGTGAGAGTATAGGAGTGATAAAGACCTAAGCACAGCATCTGGGAAGCTGGGGCAGTGCTTCCAGGCTCATGGAGAAGCATGTGAAAAAAAAAAAAAAACAAAAAGGAGCAAATCCATTTATCCATTCTGTCAAAATGGCTACGATCAGCCAGGAGGCAAATGAATAAATGGATCAACAAGTATTTCACACTTGTGTGTTCTCGACAGGAAATCACAGATCTGAAACCAAATGTCTGGGACAAAACTACCAGAAATAGCGGCAAAATACTCTGCTGTTTAGTCTGCATTTTAAACATTTTTAGCTCACAAAAGTCCTTGAATTAAAATACTGGAATGAAACAGGAACTTGTTACTACAGTTCCCAGCTACAAGCAGAGATTAAAATAGTTAGAGTGGGTCTAACAGCAGGACCTCGGCCGCCACTGGAATCTCCCTTTGCCTACATACCTGAACACATCTTGTTGGCCATGGTGATTGCTGCTGTCTTGCCCACTCCCAAGCTTACTGATTGCTGCACTAATGGCAGCTACAGCCCCACCAAAGGTCGCATCAGAACGTGGAAATGAAATGCATAAATAAAGCAGGAGGAAAATAAATCGGAATTGCTCTGGTGTCAGGACTGAACAAGTCACCTAGGAGCAGACATCGTTCCTCAAGGATGGTGTGTGTCTGCCTGTGCAGCCAGGTCACTTCATGAGCTTCAAGAAAAGGAAATACTGAGCCAAGAGCTTGTGTTTCATTTCACTGTCTGCTTCTGAGCAAGTGCCTGATGGATCCAGGCACGCTTCTTCATACATTAAGAAGCATTCATATATTTTTGCGAAGATGCAAACTGCAATTCTTGTGGGTTTTTTTTTCTTCTTTTCCCCAGTCCCACATTTATCAACACTGAAAGGTTATAAAGAGCTTAATAAAAGGTAGATTAAAGCTTTGGAAATAGTGCAAATAAAGATAACAGTCTATAAATAGAAAATATATTAAACTGTATCTGGTGTTAAGGGATCTAATAATTAACATAGATTGACTGAATATCTCCTGTTTGGCTTATCTGCAATGAACTTTTATCTTGAATCAAAATGTTCTCCTCCTGTGATTAGTTTTGTTATTAGCTGCTTCTACACACTGATTAAGACAACGGGAAAGCAATAGTTTATTTGCCCGAGTGTATACTTACTGAAAAAGGGTTTGTCATGAGGGTGAAAGCAGTTTCTAATCTTCAGAATAATTTTAACTGATTTCTTAAAGGCAAAGTCTCTTCTGCATTTATTATTTTATGAGTTTTCAGTTCTTGACACTTATATGTAATTGTGAGACAGCTAATAGACTTCATGGTTACTTTTCTGACGTGCCTCATACTTTGATTCCTTTTTGTGTAATAAATGTGTGTTTCCTTGACACTAAAACTCAAGGAGCTTTGAATGAGTTATAGGTCTGAAACCTCAAAGATGTCATTTTCTTAATAAATATTTTGAAAAGGGAACTCTTCCACACTTCCTTTCAAGCATTTTCAGGATCATCCTTCTAGTCCATTCTGCCTCACGTCGTAGTGGGTTCTACCTCTGTTACTTGCTTATAGTATTTTTAGAATTTTTCTTAAGGTTTATTTGGTTTGTGGAGATGGTAATTTAAAACATACTTTGTTTTTCTTTACTGTGCCTCTTTACTTTGTCTAAGTATGCTTAATACTGTTTACTGCTTTTTGGTATTAATTAGATTTTTCTTATAGTATCAATTATCTTTGCATTTGTTTGATATTATTGCTGTTGCTGATGCTATTTATTTTTTAGAAACACTCTCACAGAAAATACTGCACTGTTTAATGTAAATGCTCCTGGAAGGATCCTACTGAGGCAAGGTCTTTTCATTCTGATGTATTAATTGATGTGGGTCCGTTGTGTTTAGCAAAGGGAGCCCGGTGGATATGTTCACACCACACTGATTGTCCGATTTAACCAGAACACCACTTCGGCGAATACAACTTGCCGCGCTGGGGTCTGGCTCTATGAATGCAGAGCTATGCCCAGGGCCCTTAGCCCAGCAGATAAGGAGTACTGGAGCGGGCAGAGCTCGCACAAACATGCCTGCACGTCTCCTGGCATCTGAGATGGGTCACTGGGGTCTGACTTGGGTATTTTTACAGAGCTAGTTAGAGATGTATTCAGCGTACCACTGCAGAACACACGACGTGGTATTTCTCAGTGGTTTGGTTCAGTGGATAGTAGTTTATTGTCTCTGATATTTGTGTTTCCTTGTCACATTTGTTAACCTTTGAATGCAAGAAACTCATTAAAGCAATTCCTCAGACACGCACACTCCAGGCTTCCCCAGAGCTCTCAAGTCACTACCAGGTTAGTATCAGCGACAGCAAGAAGCAAATCTCCAAATGGGTTGATTGATAGCGGGATTAATGATCCTCAAGACTTCTGTCCAGGTTTATTATTTGGCAGCTTACAAATCTTTGCTTTCAGGGAGATGGGTGGAGAAGCAGGACCAGCTGGCTGCCACCCGGTCTGTCTGTATTAGCGTGATGAGGTGATGTACGTAGCTCTGTCAGAGCACTAGCATTAAGTAGTGTGTTTTCAGTGTTCTCATTATCTGCCAGGTACTAAATAATTTGCTTCTCTGCTCTTGGTGCCAGCTGCTCTTTTCTTTTCCTTTGTGCTGGGCTTCCAAAGGTATCTTTTTGTGCCATTTCTAATTGTGTTCTAAACAGAGCTAACAGGGAGACCATAAAAATTTTTAAGTAGCTATTTCTTTTAGAAATGGCCAGTGAGAAAAGCCCACCCCCCAAATACACGGTGATGAAAAGAGAAAGGAAATAATCACACTTTTAATATTTTATCCTGCTCTCAAATAAGCTAAAGGTGAAATATGTCCAGCAGTGTTGGGAAATCTTCCTAGTTCTCCCATGCAGCTTTAGTCCAGGTGCACATGGACATGTCTGTTGAGAAAGAGGCAGTTTCCCATGGAGTATTTCATTGTATGTAACAAGCTGGCATTTCTGCCTGAAGATGGGCAAGGCCATCAAAACAGAGGAAAAAAACTGTGCCTAAATTTTTTGCATATTTTTGTGCTAGACTTAGATCCCAGGCTGTGGCTTGAGATATCTAAAATAGTCAATTGAATGCCCTGATGTCCTGATTCGGAGGAAGGAAAGAATATTTTCACAAACAGGACACTTCCATTTTGAGAGTAATTAGGTAGGAGTAATTAGGAACGTTTAGGTAAATGTTTCAAAGAGAGATGCAGTTTCTGCTGTCCTCTCTTAGGTGGGATCATCTCTGTATTAGTTTTCTTGTAACACAATTTCAGTTTAGATGAATTACACTTAGTGTTTAAAAATACCCATATTTTAACCTCCCAGTGTGCCACCCTGTTTTCATTCTTTCCTTTCCTGAGATTTCATCCCAAAGGGAATTCATGTCCCGAAATGATAATATCAAGTATGCCCAATTTTGAGTTCTTAGAGGTGCTACTATAAAAGCTCCTCTCTAGTAAGAGGCAATCTTCATTGATTGCTGCAGTTCTTGTGATTACAGAACAACTCTTCACTTGGTTAAATTTAGCTTCCTTCTGTGAGAAAGTTTTAGGCTCCTTTTTAATATTACATGATGTTTAGGGCATTGGAAGTACACATTTTATAGGAACTGCCTAAGGTATTATTTGATTGGAAGAGGCATGTCTTTGTTTTCCTCTGTGATTTTCTAGTCTTTGTTATGAATGTTGCATTCAATAAATAGTTGGCTTAGGGAGAGGAAAATGAGTACATCAGGCTTCCCTTTGGCTTTTAAAACCGTGCCTAATTTTTAAACCATTTTAAGATACCACCTATAGGTTTCTCAACCCCATTTTTGCCTGAAGACATTAAAGGTTTGAGCGGTAATGCATATAACCAGGGAGCTTGTTCTCCTGCAATAGAAAATACTGATGAGTAAACCCATTCAGTCATCTCTAAAATTGCTGAGTGTATCCAACACAGCTGTTGTGAGTATTGATTAAAGCAGGAGGGGAAGGTCTGATGCTGCTAGCCCTGTCAGAGGTCACCAGGAGAGTAATTAGCTACCAAGTGTTACAGGGCCAAGTGTCATCCCAAATAAGGTTTCACCATTGCCTTCGGTGTTCTCCAGGGACACCAGGAAGATGGGACAAGGAAGCGTGGAAAATGTTTGTGCTGAGTTAAACTAAGGTTTATCCACTTAAAATGTGCAGATAAAGAGCTTTCTAAGTGCATTTCTGCACTGGCCACCTGGGCACTTTCTGGTCACAGAGCTGATGAAGGGGGAGGGAGGACTTGAAAGCAGCTTGTCTTGGTGTTGTTATTTCTTAACTGTTTAATTATTTGAATACCCTTCTAAAAATTATTATTTCTTGTAGAATGTCTGAGTTCAGTATCATATGTGATGCAAATGGGTGTCTAGTCTCTGGTGGAGGATAGGATCTCAGAGGATCAGGAGAAGAGGATTTTTAATTTTGTGGAGAGCTGTGTAGTCAGCTGGCAAATTTAGGCCATAAATATTAAATTAGCTGTCTTTCTGTGTCAGAAATCCCTCATCTTGTTTGCAGATTAGTTTTTCAGATGGACAGTTTTACTAGTGGGTGTGTTATTCATCACAAATACTGCTTCAAAAGTTTTGTCCACCTTCTTTTTTTCCCATCTGTCTTTTCCCAGCCTTTTTCCCGTCTTTATTTCTCTATGATGCTGCAGAATGTGTGGTTGGAAATGTGGTTGGACTGGTGATTAGCATTTGGATCCTTTTAGCTTTTGCAGGACTGTGTGGGTGTGCAACAACTCCCTAATGTGAAAAAAGATTTCTCCTTGCCCAGAGGAAGTCCTCTGAAAAGGGCAGTCTACATTTCACCGATCTGGCTAGGAAAGGATGCCAAGGACTTGGCACACTGTGAACTTCTGACAGCCATCCATGTGCCATCTAGACCTCTCCAGTTATCATCTGTGCAATGCTTAACACTGCTCAAGAAGATTACAGGCAGAAATTGCTTTGTGGGAAGAAGGCAAATCATCTTTGGGAGGGAGAATCTGCATTATTGTAGGGAAATTTCCCTCTTTTTTTCAGCTTTCTTTTATTCTCTGGAGTTTTCTGCATTCCGGCTTTGTATATCCTCCCATAGCTCAAGTTCGGTCAGCCTTCGCTGCCTTACTGCTCCAGCATAGCGTAGGTTCTTTTATAACTCCGCTTTTGAATTCTGATCATTAAGCATTAAGACCTGGGAAGGAAAATAATTGTAGAAAATTGGGGCAATAGAAGCCATTTTCTGGCCGAAAACGAGTACATGCAGATGCCCCTCTGATACAATGAACATAATATCGCTGCTCCATGCTGGTCACTTATTCATATTCATAAGGTTCGCTTTTTTCATGTGGTTTTCTCTTCTCTTTTTCTTCTTAACGGTTGAGTCAGTTTTATTGCTCATAAAAATCAGTGACTGATGACCCCAGCTAGAGCAGTGCAGACTGCAGACAGCTGTTGTCCAGGCTCCCATCCACTGCCCTGCTGGTGACATGGTCGTGATTTGCAGTGCTTCTGTTGTTCGTAGTCTGCAGCTCTTTTCTGAGGAGTCATTGCCAATTCTGACAGTGACAAATGCTTGCCAAGGAATAGTGAAGCTAGTTTAAAGTGCAGAGCCATGTGTTACTAGTACACTTGACTGCATACATACTCTAGTTTTGGTGCCAGCAGAAACCAATCTTGATTGTGTCTCCTGGAAAACATGCAAAACAGTTCAACGGGAATCTGAAGCATCTTTTCTTCTATTGAAAGTGAGAATGAATGTACAGAGGTAGTGAAAGGGATCATTTCCTGTCTTTGGATCCTTGTCCGGGAGTTATTTGCAGACCGCCCCGTGATGGAGGAGCATGGTGAATGGCTGCCTGTATCCAGGTTGCATTTGATAAAGAGTAAGCCATGTCCTGTGCAGCTTGGTTTAGAGATCCATTACAGATACTGGTTTGACTCCTGTTCAATCGTGCCTGTTCTTCCCACTAGCTAAGGACTATGCCTAAAAGTAGGGTGGCTGCAGGGACTGTAGGCCTCTCCATTAATAAATTCTGTGGAGTTCCTGTTTGTGGGAGGCTGTTTCTGGAGGAGAGGAACCCAGAGGACAAGGTTACAAGGTTTACCCTGCTCTGACAGTAGTAAATGGGCCTCCAGGTCCATTTCAAGCGATGTGCCCCCGAATTGATCATGCTTTAGGAAGTAATGACCCAAGAAGGAAGTAGCTGCAAAAAAAACAGGAGCCTACTGCTCCTAGATGAATACAGAAATAATGTAGTATAAATTCGGCTAGCCTTGGAGAGGGAATACACACTGTTTCAACCAACAGGAACACCTGGAAGAAGGAGTAGATCCCTAGCAAACAAGGGAGCAATGAACATGTCAGTCACTTCAGCATGTGAGGCGGGACAGGGCTCTTGCGTGTCCCCAGAATGTGCTGCATTCACCTTTGGTTTTTCCTGTGTTCTGTCACTGTCCTGGTGGTTTCAGCCAGCCGCTGCAGAGGCAATCACTTGCCCCTCCACAATAATCCCTTGCTCCTTCTCTCCCTGCCTCAGCTGCTCCGGAGCAGCGCAGATCCCTCGCCTGTCATCACAGATCAGGGGATGCTGCCCGTGCTAGACGGCGTTCAGAGGAGCAGAGGCCAAACACTGCCCTCCAAGCTATTCCCAGCACTCCCATTGACCACCATGCACGCTCTGTGTTTGTATTGGAGGCAGTATTAACTAAACACTAAGGCAATATCTTCTACGTGAAAATAAAATGCATCCATGCTTTCAGGCCATTATGTGATCTGGTTCCCCCTCTTGCTTTTAGATGAGTATAAAGGAGAAGCTGCTTGAGGTTTATTAACTAATAACCAAGGAAACCTGTTTTGAGTGTCAAAATCTCATGAGACATCTCTTCTTCTACAGAAACTAATCTGGTATTTTGTTCAGTGGAGATTGAACAAGCATTTAACCCAGCTAATCAGGACCATCTCTTGGCATATTTTTATGCTTCCAGCTTGATAATAAGGCGCTGCTGCTGTGGACTTTGCATCCTGTTAGTTTGCTTTAATAACTCACTGTCAGTATCTCTGCAAAAAGATTCCGGGCAGGGGGATGCTCTCCCTTGCGTCATCTTTGCATTCCAGACCTTGTCTCTGCTCCTTCTCCGGGGAGATGCTAATCTCGCAGTGTTTTACTTTCTGCATTTTCCATATGTGACAACTGTGTGTCTGATCACCACAATCTCGCATAGTTATTGTACCCCAGGGAAAGGGAGCCAAAAAAAACATATGGGGCTAGAGAAAACGGTGTGCTTCACTGCACACAGGCGTATTTCGGAGACAACAGACTCTTTGCTATGAGGCAGAAAAGATGTGGACTCTCCCAAATCTTCTGGAAGTGAAATCAAGGCTGTGATGTGCTTCTCTTCAACCAGTGGTGCAGAAATGCAAGAATTACTCTAAAATCAGTGTTTCAGTTGTTAAGATTTTAATCATTTATGCCATTGACAAATCCCAATTGCTTAATCACTAAGGACTGCTTCTATTGGAAAAAAAATATATTGGTTTTTTCTGCTGACAGTGTTGGTTTCCTGAGCAAATGAGCACACGGGTGCAAACACCTGCACATGGATACACATGGGGGTCAAAAGTTACAGGCTGAAACACTCATCTGAAAATAGTTGCAGGCTTTCACCTTGTCTAGCCCTGTATCCACTCCCACCTCTCTCCATGGCTGCCTCTCCAGTGACTTGAAACAAGCAATTTTCTGTCTCACCCTTTTCCTTTATCCAGCCCTTCCCATATACACACAGAGATTTACTGCAGCTTCTTGTAGCCTTAGCAACTGCTGCCACTTAAGGTTTGTGTACTGAGGGAAAGGTAATGGGTAGGGGAAATGCCAAGGGATAGAAAGGAGCATCCTAAACTGGGGGAGAAGGCAGATACTAAATTGTCTGAAATGCCTCTCAATAGCCTTGATCCCAGCTATCAGTGTTTATTACTACAAACTAGACATGAGTTTGCAGAAGACTCTTCTTGGGCCCAGTCATTTCCTCCCTCAGTCAGTCCCAGACTGAAAAATGGACATTATCCAAACTGCTGGGGGCCTGGAGGCATCTGCTTGGTGCCCCAAGATGCGTGCTCCCTCCTGGAGCTGCAGAGAAGAGCTGCAAGAGTAGGAAACACACCCAGTAAGCAGAACTTGCTGGAAAACTCATCCAGCAAAGTTCGTGAAACCCATCGTAAAAGGTCTTTTAAAGATCGATCCACTTTATCCTGCTCTCACGTTTGACCCTGCACAGTCCCATCAGTGCTGCCTTCTGCTGTCCCCAGGAGCCCCGGGGACATGGAGGGAGTCACCAGGACAGGGATGCGATGGCCTGTGCACAGCAAGCTCAGCTGTAGAGGCTAAACTTGGAATATGTACAACAATTATGAGCAAGTGAAAAAAAAGGGTTTGAGAGACATGTTTTGACCTAACATGGGAGTATCCAGTATTGTAAAGTAATGAACGTGCTGCGTTATGTATGTACGTACCCAAGACGAGTGTATTTTAGTGTGACATTTGTGACTTGAGAAAACCATTTTTCCATGGAGACTGCCTTTTCAAAGCAGCTACAGAAAGTATTCTAGGAATAAAATACGTAATTGTTAATGGCATTAATGATTATAGCAAACTTCACTATGTGAAATATTCATTTAATACGCTGTTATTCCAACGCTGTGCTCAGCAGAGATATGCTGGACTTGAGTATCCAGCTATCACCATCATGGGCCTTACAGTATCGCAGTGTGATTATCCAACACTATTACATGTTTTGAGGCTATTAAGAAATAGTTATCTTACGGCTGCATTAAAAAACCATAGCGCCAGCCTATCACAGCCTCTCAGAGTATAAAATAACAAATTAACAAAAAATAATTGCTTTTCTTCGGTATCATCAGCTTTAAAAAATCCTGTAAATCCCTGCGTAAAGGTCTGTCTTTTTATCAAACACCTTCTTAAGGCCTTCATTACCAGGAGAAGCCGTTCAAGGATTTTTGTAGTATTGACTCAAGGGAAAGAGCCCTAGATACATCAAAATTAGGAACATTTTGCCTGTTTCATATTCATAGTTTCTTCTTTATGTGTGACTGATTTATTCTGCTGCGTGCCCCCAGGGTGTGCATTGTCCAAAATAAAGGCTGCCAAAAAAAAAATGAGAACAGGGAGCAAGTAGGGTGGGGGGAGTTCAACCAATGTTTTTAAATGCTGTGAGACTATTGCACATCTTGCATCCTCGCGTGTGAATTCACCTTATGGTGTTTCTTAACAAAAGCATACACGCTAAAATAACTTCAGCACAATGCAAGACATCGTGCCTGAAAATAGAAAGCTGCGCCAAGACAATTACTCCGTGCTGTGAAATCCGCTCGCTCCTGCTTCTGTATTGTCTTAAGTTGTGCTGCCATAGCATGCGCTTGCATTGTAAAGCACGGTGACCGTGCAGTGGAAAGCACACACGCATAGAAAGCAAGCACCCATGACTATTTTAGGTTCTGGCTTTGCTTAAGAGAGTGGTTTGATTTTCAGTGACTTTTTTGCTCTCTGGTACGTATAGATGTTGAAAACAAAGGGAGCACAAATTACTTCGACAAAGTCAGCAAAGCCGGCTCTGCAGAGTGGGCTCTCTGTGGAGAGCACAGTGCCCAAATTACAGAGAAGCAGACTGCAAGGCAGAAACTTAAAAGCCGCTACGTGCAAATATGTTTCAGCCGGGGAACAGGCAACTTGACAAAAGGCTCAACTCACAAGGCCGCCTGCAAACTTTGCCCAGGTGTTGAGGAGCAGTTCATTACGGGCTGCGATGAGGGGGATCTTTCTGCCATGGGAAGCTATTGTTAAGCGCCCCGACAGATGAGAGCAGACCCTTCTCCTGCCACAATAGCAGCTCACACTAAGCAAGATTCATTAAATATTCAGTTCCAGCCTCAAGCAGCTCATTAAGTCAGCAATGAGCAGTGACGCTGGTGTTGGAAAACCCTGCCTCGGTTAACATCACCATGCAGAGTCTCCTCGGATCTCTTGATGTTACTCTGCTCAGTACCTTTTCTGTGATGACCAGCTTGTGCTCTCTGCTTTGCATTAAATACAGGTAAAAAAGAGTCAGGTGGATTTAAGTTCTCCTGTTCTTTATAGGCCTTTTCAGAGATGAGTCCTGGGGCCTAAGCGAAGTGTCTATGGCATTTTTCTGTAGCAGCGTATGTAATGCAAGTTTGCAGGAGGAGGATGGGATGAGGGTTATTTGACTTTACTGGTTTAAAACAGACAAAAAGCCGGAATGTTTGAAGGATAACTTTCATAACAGAACATCATGACATGCAGCAGTTACAGATGCTGTTGTCGGCTATTACACAGCAGAAACTTTTGCAGTAAGTGTATTTTCCCTGGAATTATGGTGTCTTAGGTGGATTTTGGCTTGAACTGTGTGCTGAATGTGTTTCTCATGTGCAGAGTTTCTTTCTGAATGATGTGTTTGAAACCTTTTTTGTAACCACTAACTTTTGTGAGTATAATTTCATATTCAGTAGTACTTATATACAGAGGCATTTATGATAGGTGGGTATCAGATGGCAATGAATTAGAGCCCACCAGAATCCAGAATTATGATTGTAAATAACTGTAGAAAATTCAGATATGTTTTCATGCATCAATGTTTTAAAGCTATAACATTGGAAGGTATGGAGCAGAAATTGAACAGAAAGGGAGAAGCAGAATGTGTGGAAAAGTTTTTGGCTATTTTTTCCGAGGGCAGTTTTTCACAACTTGAATCTCTTTTTTTTCTTCTTTCTCCTTTAACAGAAAGTGTTTTCAGACTGCCCATTTCTATGTGGAGGACAGCAGTTCCCCCCGTGTGGTCCCCAATGAAAGTATTCCCATTATACCTATTCCAGGTAAGATGGACTTAATCTCCTCTGTTTGTGCTACTTGGAATCTGGTTTAATTACATAAGGAAGAGAAGGTTATGCTTGTGATAAATCAGGGGGGGTTGGTAGAAATTTGTTCTATCCATGCTGCTTCGTTTAGGTGCTTTGCAATGGGGCTCTGGGTGCCAATGCTGTGTTTTTCAACATGCACCTCTCCCACATTGTTTTAATAGAAATTTCAGAATAACCTTTATAAAATGTCAAAAACATGAGCAACACTTCTTAAAAACGCTAAGGCACTGCATCTAGGGGGAAACCAGCTGCTCCATCGGGGCACGTTGTGGATGAGGTACATCCATGCAGCTCCACTGCTCTCTCGAGAGCGGGGGACTTGCCCCCCACTTCCAGCATGTGCAGAGGTGGTGTCTGCTGGGTCTCAGGGAGGAAAGCAAGACACAGGGATAAGCAAACAATCTCAAGTCTAAAGCCATCTGTTAATTTGGTATTAATCAAGTTACCAAAGCTCAAATTCTCCTCTCAGCCATACTGGGAGTGAAGCTGGAAGCAGAGTTTAGCGCTGTTTTCCCTTCCTGAGGCGTTTCCCCTGGGAATTAGTAAGTGCAGGATCCAGCTGCCTTTAAGCCGTGAGGACAGAGAGCAGCCTCTGCAGCCACTGCCTTGTTTGATGTTGGTGGGTTTATATTGTTATATTGACCTCGCTCTGTCACGTGCTGGTACTTGCTGCTTCAAGGTGTTTTCAGTTTCCTTGTCGTATTCTGTAATTTGTGTCATTGGTCTAGGATTCTATTTGCAGCTAATCAGGTTCATTATACCAAAAAACATTCAAAGCCATCTCTGAGACACTGAAGAAACATGCTTCCTAGAAAAGTGAAAGAATCCAGTTAGATTTTCCTTGACCGTATTCAGTAGACGTGTGTGACTTCTTTCTAAAAAGAATCTTTCAAAGTACCCACAGGAACTAATATAAAAGGTTAGCTATTACATTCCTACAGAAAACGTTAGTCAGTTTGCCTTGCAGTCTGATGCTGTGCCACTGAAAATAAAAGAAAATATGCTATCATCTCCTCTCCTTTCTATGGCAGACTAAGATGAATGTCCTGGTCACCTCACTTAGCAAGAAGCCACCCTTCTTCTCCTCCTCCTTTAGGGTAACAGGAGATGGAAGGTTTGAGTCTTAGACCACCTGCAATGAGTTTTTACCAAAGAACCTAAATAGCTGGAGAACTCCGTTCTTCCTCTTCTAAGGCCGGGAGGAGCACTTCCCTGGTGGGGCTGCTTTAGTCAGTTTGATGGTCCCACCATGCCTGCACTTGTGTGATATCTCCTGCAAGCTTGTGCGGAGGGGAGAGTGAGCTCACCAGGACTCTGTGCAGAGCAGTGTCAAAACTCAGGGGATTATGAACACAAGGTAGTGGGAGGAGGGAAATTCTCCCCTCAGAAAGAAGTCTATTTGACCAAGTTTTTTTTACCATAATTTGAGGCAATTTTTTCTTAGATAAAGAAACCAGCAGAAAGTTCATGTTCCAGTCTGTGTTGCTGAGACAGTAGTTCTTCCCTGTTTCACAGGGATGTTTTGATGATTAGTCCATAAAGACTGGCTGGCTTCCATATAAATTGTAGTATAGGCTAAAGAAGTTACATTAAAACTGTGCAGGTGGCAGGTACCGTAAGGGCACTAATGCTTCTCCAGCAGCCATTCTAGCGTGTAACAAGTGACTGAGAGCAGAAGAACATTGACTTTTGGGGACATCTTCCCATGACTAGAGCAAGCCAAGCTGTTGGACCACAGCAGCTATGGACTGACACAATGCAGCCGTCACTGTGGTCTGCTCAGGCTCAGTAATGCTAAGAAAGAGCTGCTGACCCCCGATAATGGGCACTGCAGATTAAGGCACCTGCTGAGCAAGTGCTGGGGGACACCTCTAGAAGCTTTGTAGTTAAAAATCTGCAAGGACTGCTGATGAGCTCTAAGCACGTGAAGAACTGGGCCTTAGGCAGAGGTTTAGTCTAGTTGGATGCAAAGGTGAATCCACCCCTTCCATTCCCAATCTAATGGCAAGATGTAATGGACATTTAGACACCTGCATACAGACATCCAAATGGAGGTACCTTAATCTGGAGCTGAATCATGCCCAGAAGGTCTTAAGAGAGAAGGAACTTGAAGATCTTGGCACTGACAGTAAAGCAATTCAAGCCACCAAAAGCCAAATCACCCCCTGGAAGTGCCTATCTGTGTAACGAGGCTCAGAATTACTAGAGAGAAATTTCATCTACGTTGGCTTTTTCCAAAGATGGGAGATACTGCCTGGAAAGATCTTGAAGCTCTCCTAAACGTTTTCCTTCTTTGGAGATGTAGAAGAGGCCCGTTGTCCCCCATATACCTGTTGCTAAATGACTGTCTGACGTCAGCTGCTGCTCCCACATAGGCAGCCCACTGAAATGTCTTAAAAACTTTAAATGATAAAATTCTCCTTTGAACTGATTGCAACTGATGAAATTATAAGCTGCTGAACTTTTCCTCTGGAAGCTGCCAGAGGGTGTGAGAAAGCCTTACTTGCCATGTTGATCCTAGAAGCAAAATATAAGTGGCATTTTCACAAAAGCAAGTTTTTCGAAGTAACCTTGTTAGGTTGTGAAACCCTATCCTTACAAAAGAAATTTGAATAGATCCCTGTGGAACCATGCATCTACCTCCTACAATTCAATGGACCAATTTCTACTCTCAGTTATGAGCAGGCAGCCACACTGGTGGCAATTTAGAGCAGCGTGTCTAAAGATGCTCGGTAGATTTGCCAAAGCCCATCTACATCAGGCCGTGAGCTGCCGGGCGGAGGAAGCTGAGCGCCTTTGGGCTGGCTGGTCCTGGCCCAGGTGTGGGGTGGCTCTGCCAGGTGTTGGGAGCCAAGCGCAGAAACGTCCTGATGCAGCTCGAGAGGTGTCAGAAGCAGCACTGCTGTCCCTGCATGCCACCACTCTGCTCAGTGACACGTCAGCATGCTCAGAGGTAGCTTTTGTGTTTATTTCTGTGCTACAGTCTGCTCTTATTTAGGCAAAACCTCTGTTTTCTCTGGTCTATAAACTCTAAAATCAATCTGCCAGCTACCTGCAATAGACACACAGTACAATTCTTCAGGTCCAAAATCTAAAAAAATCTTCCTGTAAAGGAATGATTTACCCATTTTCTATTTCACTTCCCATGGTGTACGTGCTTAATTATTGTGCATGAAGCCACATCACCCATAGGCATGTGTTTATCTGTGCAAATTTGTTCTGAGACCCAAATCATTATCATTATTCATAATTATCTGCACTGCTTGATCTAGAGAAACACAGGACAAAGGAGATACCATTAACTGAGTCACCCACTGGATATTACAACTGAAGTGTAAATCTAAACTCACATAAGCCTTGTGCCTGACAGTAATGCATGTGTAACCAACAGCAGATTTCTGAAACCCCCCTGCCATTCAGCCCCCCCCAAATTATTTCTTCGTATCTTCTCTCTTTGCCTCAACACTCAGTTAATTTTGGCCACGTCCACACCATCTTTGCCTGGATCTCTTCACTGTAACATTTGGTCTTGGCAAGATCTCTTTCTCAGCAAACCAGCTCCTGTTCCTGTTTGGTTGTGGTTTTTTCCATAGTTGGGTCGGTGTCTGGTTAAAACAGTTCTGGATTTGATCCTTCTCAGTAGAGTTGGAGAAGTAAGGCTAACAGCAACATCGTAGCTGCAGATCTGTATGTTTTGCAGCACTGCAAAACAAAATGCATCCCTTACCAGTGTTCCTTTCTTCTCATCGCGAGACCTGCCCCATGACAACGGTGCAGAAGTGCACCTTTGTGTAACTTAAATGATAGCAAATAGTGGAACTACCACAAATTTCACTTCTACCCTCCTCCTCCTCCTCTCCTTTGTTTCAGAGCTTTCCTATTCTTGGGTGGTGCATTGTTCTGGAGCTCGCTGAGGCTTTATGGGTTCCTTGCCCAGCCCATGGGCACAGCGCACCCTGGGGCACTCATGTCAGCAGGACTTGTTGTGCCATCAGTACAGAGATAGTTGAGCCTTGACCCCATGGCAAAACTCAAAACTCTGCATAGTCTTGACCACAGTCCAGGGAAATGTGGCTCATAAAGAACACAATGGCTGGCCAATGCAGCTGATTCATTCCAGCATATTATTCCAGATGTTTTTCCCCATTTTTAGTAGAAGTAAAATGATTCGGATGCGATGCCAATCATTTCAGCTGTGTCTAGACTGCAAGGCTCAGGAGCACTTCCTAGTGCTTGGATCAAGGTGCATGCATGTAAAGGTCAGTAAACTAATTTTTTAACTAGTACTGGAGTTTATGAATACTGTATTTAAAATAACTAGTGGCAGAATCTGATGGAGAAAGACTCTCATACTTCTTCAACAATGACTCAGTGTGGGTGCATGAGCCCAGGGGATAGTGGAGTAGCCAAATACGTTGCAGTGAAAATGTCTTGACTCCCTCATGCAGTCATGCAAGGGTGTGAAGGCCAGTGCAGTCATGACTCTGCTTCATTTCCCTCTGTCGTCTCATGGTTACAAGGAGGAGTCCCATCAAGAGTCCATCTCATTAACTCTTAGCTTTCGTTAAATCTCTGCAGAAGTTTGAAACCTTTTTCCTTATTCCTTCAATAACCATGGTCGCCTTCATCCTTTCCTGATGAACATCAGCAGTTAGACTTTGATGTGTTTTACAAGCTCAGTTCCTGCACTTCTGATACCTTCTGGTAGCATCTACCCTGTGACAAGTTTCCTGTTTCTATTAAGAGACTGTACCAAGAGGTATCTCATTTGACAAGGAAACAGCAGGTTCCCAACAGAGCCTTGGTATCGTACTGTTTTGTGCTAAGATGTAGCTGTCTCAAGTTGCATCCCAAGAGGTGAAGAGCAGAGCACCAGGACGTGTCTGTGGCCGTTACAGTGACGGTGTGCTGAGCACAGTGATCCTGTGTTAGACTGGCAAGGCAGAAGGAAAAGTGCTAACTCCAGTGGAGGGCTTGCTTCTCAAGGGCATGTAGCTCTTCACTGAGCACAGAGGTAGAGCTCTTCAGCTGTTTAAGACTTTATTTCTGCTTTCTGCTCCCTGCGGATTTATGTTCCAGCACCATATTGTGAATTGTACCCATCTTCAGCTTCAATTAAATTCACGAATGCAATATTGCAAACACAGCCGTCCTCTGAAGCCAAGAAAATATCAAGGTATTTTAGGGGAACATCCACCTTCCTTTTTCTCTGCTATAAACTGCTGCTCCTGCAGCACGCTGAAGAATTTATGGTATGGTATCTAATCATGGTACTTGTAATGGAGGCTTCAGGAGTTGGCTAAATCACCCCAAAACACGTTTTCACGGTGGCCATGTGAAATGCAGATAGATCCTTTTCTGAGCGGCGTCACGCTGGGCTGCAGAGCCCTGGAGTTGAACCTCCATGTGTTTAAATGTAAGGCATGTATGTAATTGATGGCACGACTGGGACCTGAGGATGGAAATGTGTGAGATTAAAATTGTGTTATTTAGCAGGCAGTACCCAATAAGATCATGTTTAATGTCTGTGCTAAGGGAAAATTCACATTATTTCATTCTCTTGGACTGAAATTGGTTTTTTGCTTAAAGGGAAGAAGTGTATTGCTATTACATTTATAATTAATGATAACCTAATCTAAGATTTGTACAAGCAGATTTAAACTGAGCTCTTATTTTGGCACATATAAAATTTTATCATTAACATCTTTATATTCCTGACTGACACATGGCTAATAGCATTGTAGTAGATTAAATCTTGAAGCAAGAGAGATGAATGTAGCTACAATATTACACAGGTGATTTTTCATATTCTACTTTTTCATGTGTCTCCCCTTTATCAGAAACCTGCCCTTGTGTTCATTTGACTTGATTATAACAAATAGATAGCAATTATCTTGCTGGAAGGACTTCTGTGGTTTTCTTTCACCATGCCCACCTATCCAGGACTTTCAGATGTACTCATGGTGTTTTCCATGCCTCTTCACTTTGAAAGACATTTTTATTAAAAACAGTACTCGATAAACACATGATTACAAAAATGTGAGCATTAATGAGGAATAGTGTCCCCAATAATCAACTCTTAGTAAACAATTATTTATTTTAATTTCTAATTTGTCTTAATTACTGAGGTCAGTAGGAGGATCCTTCAGGAGGATGCCAGCCTCAAAGGGCTTCAGCAGGTAGTTTGACCTTCCTGGATGAAACCTACTGTATTGGCTTTTTAGTAGTTATGCAGATATGATCTCCCCAGAAGGCAGACACCTTCTCAATACTAAGGGATTTGTAATGACTTGTTTTATTATAAATTAATTGGTACTCATATTGTATAAATAAAATTGTTCTTATATTTCTGGCCGTGTTTTATACAGCAAGCAGTGTGATCAGTGAGACAAAATAATTATTCCAAATGGAACACAGTGGCTTCAGTTCCATTCTTATTTCAAATACATAAACAAGGAAAGCCAATATACTGCAGAATTAAAGGCTCTTTGTGTATAATTCAAATGCATTAAATCTAAAATGTTTTGGAGAAAGGTGTACACCACCCATTCTTATGTATAGAATTACTCATGGAGTCCTGCATTCGCGTGAGTTAGGGCAGGATCTGGCTATGGAGTTCCCTGCTCAGACATTTCAAATTCAAACAGTGCCAGAATTTGAGCTGCCTGTGAAGTTTCTGACCCCTATATGGGCACTTCGGAGTATACACTCAGTCCGTAGGTTCAGAGATTTTTGTCTAAGCTTCTCTGTAGAGGTAAACACCTGACCTTAGCAAAGTTGGGAGGAGTTTTTCAGTAACCTCTACTGGGGCAGAATTTTACCCAAGGGTATGCTATTAATCTTTGCGATATTCTTTACGATCAGCCACTTTTCTGGAGACGGACCAAATCCAGACATACTCGGGCTTTACATCCGCGTTTAGTACCATGTGTTGTGTGCAGGGTACAGCTGCATAGATCCTTTTTAGTCTGGGCTACAAGTGCCCCACTGCTGGCTGTGGAAATGAATCTGTTGGAATTGCACTCCACAGAGTTACGTGGTTATAGTGCTGCCTGTGAAGGCAAACTTTTGCCATAGGTCTGTAGCCTTCACTCTAAGACATATTGTAGCTTATGGAATGGCTGTTAGACTCACTTTAAGTAATATGCATCCTAATATTGATGCTAGGTATTCCAGCTGCTTGCAGAATTTTTTCCATCTCTCTTTGTAAAAAGTAGAAATTCAGGAATCCACCTGAATGCAGTTAACAATAAAGTAAATATATTTTAAAAATCCTGGGAGTGGAGACTAAGAAGGTGAAAGATGAATTGACATCCCAGGATGGAGTGCTGCTGGGAGCAGGAAGGTGCCTGTTTGCTATGGGACATCATTGGTCAGATATGTTATTTTTTAGTGAGTTAAGAGGTCAAATCCAGTCCTACTATGACCCTACTGGAAGATAGTTCTTTCCAATTGGGAAAACTTTTTTTGCAGAAGATAAGGACTGTGAGGATACGCTATTGAGGGTGGATTCTCCAGCATTAATATCACTAACAACGTCAGTGGTTTTATAATTGTCATAAGCCAGGTTAGGTTTGTGCTGCCTTCAGAAAGGCAGTTTCCCTTTCACTTTACTATTCCTCATGGTAATGAGTAGGATCAACCCATCTACCCCACTGACAACTAATCCTTCTTCCCCTTCCCCACAAATCAATTAATCCTTTCTTGCATTCATCAGCCAGATCAGCAGACTGATTCAGTTCACTGCTCAGTCCCGCAGGCAGGGAGAAGGGAGTGGGAGAATCCCCTTGTCCTTTGGCTGAAGCCAGCTGTGAAGAGCACGCTGAGAATTGATGGAGGCGCTTCTGAGATGCAAGGGCTGGCACAGGGTTGCTGAGCAGTGCAGTAAGTGGCTGCTGTGGGAGCAGATGGGCCAAGCCACGTGACAGCTATGGCACATGAATCCAGGTGGCTTTGCAAATGAGAGAGTGGAGCGCAGCGACTAACAAAATGGAATAAGCTTTCACGTTAATAGTAAGGCAGAAGATACATGGAGTATATTGGATTTAGTAGACTGGGCAAGATAATAGCTGAAAACCAGAAACCATTTACAAACAGAATGAAAGACATGGGAGAATTTTCTTACCAAGACTTCATGTCTGTCAAACATCTAGTCTTCAGAAACACCAAAACTCCAAACTAGACAAAGGTAATATGAGGAAGCACTTCAGTTTTAACCTTCTGGATTAATTCCTGACCCAAACCCATCTATTCCAATCCAATACCACTAAACTATCCAGTGAGCGCTCAGGCTATAAATGAATCAAAATTAATCTGAGATCTTATTATGTGGAAATGCCATCTCTGATATGATATCCCATTTTTCTTTTGAAATTGGCCCCTATTGCTTTAACATTACAAAGGCAGCTTATTAAGTGGGAGATAAGGAGAAATCCTTCCTGGCAGGATTACTAATTATCCAAACTTTAAGGGTAGCCCTGTTCAAACTTTATTGCTTTTATACACTTTGGGCTGCTTTTGAAGGTGGCTGTCTCCTGAGGGGATGTATTAAGTATTCAGCATTGTCAATTGCCATTTCTTAAAAAATGAAGTGCAAGTGAAGGTTTTCCTCTGCAATCATTTTTTTTTAAACAAACGTTACTTTCTTCTTGGCATTCTCTCTTAGTGGCAGGAAATTAGCCCTACTGTGATCCCCGTTGGTTTTGTGGATTTGATACTCCTCTCAGGCGCTTATCTTGGACCAGCAAGTGAAGATGGGAACTCCACCAAAGTGTTAAATATCTAGTATAGGGATGCCCCCCACCTGTCAGCTTCAGTAGTGACTGGTTATAAGGAATGTTATTATAAGTTATATTATTATTAATAAAATACATATTTACAATTATTTTAACCTTCTGGATACTTTTGCCCCCGTCCATTCAAGATTACTTCTTTCTCTGTATAACACAAAGGGTTAGTATGGTGCCAGATTCAGCTTGTAGTTTGTAGTGACGTAAATCCAGAATCACTTTATTGACACTGATAAAACAGATGGCTAAACCCAAGCTAGACAGGACTGCAATTATATCTGCAGTGTCAGAGGTGAAGGTATGTTATTAAAACATTTCCCTCTCCCCTTTGAATAATGTGGAGGTCTTGCGAAATGTAAGCATCATACTGACAATATCAAATGTCACTCTAGCTTTTGGATGGGGAAAAGTGTATGGTACAAGAGGGAATATGTGCAGAAGAACTATGAGAGCTCCTAATTAGCCATTATAGGATTCCATTAATCTCTTCAATCGACTAAAAGAATTATAGTCATTGAAGTCTATTTGTCTTAAGATGGAAAGAAGGCTTAACCAAAGCCTTTGGACTGACGATAGTGCAAGGAAGAGCATATTCTGTGCATCTAGCTACATCTGTTGGTTTTCTTAGGGAAGGTCACACAGCCATCTTCAGGTAACGTCAAAGCAGATATCACTCAGGAGTGCTGAGTGTATTCATACATATTTTACTGGAGGTGTGCCAAGCTGCCCATGGCAAAGCATGCATACAGCCCAGCTAAAGTAATTTGTGTTCCTGGGTGGAAGTTTGGAGTTGGAGTTCATGAATACAAAAATACGGGCCCAAATTGCTTTTAACACTTTTCTGTTTCATTGACTAGTGTCGTAGACTGTACAGCTGCTTTCTTGTGGCTATCGGCAGAGGCAAGATGGGCAGGCAGCCGGGAAGTGGCCGTGGGCTACCTGTCCCCTCTGGGCTGCACGTGTCCCTCGGGGGGTGGCCTCTGCCTGGCTTCTGCACAGCAGCTGCCAGATCTTGCACAGTCAGTAGGACCACGTTGTCCCAGCAGTTTGAAAGCTGGAAATCGTAAATATTTTTTTGAGTTTCTAACACTTGTGGTTCTGATTTTAATCTTCCTAACAGGAAACAATCACATTTGCTCCACCGTGGTTTCCCTGAGTTTACGGGCAGCTTCAGCAGCATAAGCTCCCTCTCACCCAGTGAGCTCATATGTCAACTGTATTTCCTAGTTAATTTATTTAATGTTTAATTGTTGCCCATGTTATCAAATAGGGTAAGAAACTGCATTGAGTTAAGGCAAAGGGAGGGAATCGGAAGTGAAATTGCAGAAGAGAAAAAAGGGAGGGGAAACAATAAAGGATAGTGAACAACCGAGAAGTGAATTAAGAGGGGCTATAAAGGTGGAGACATACTGCCACCATGCAGTGATGATGATAAAAGGAAAGCTAACCATACTTTGCCATGGATCTCTGGTGCAGACCCATCCTTGAAATTGGTGGGAATTCAATGGACCAGAGAGCACGTTATCTCTAATGTATTTTTTGGCTCACAGATCACAATTAAAATTAAATTCTGCCTTCTGCAAAATTAAATTGGACACACTGGTCTGCTGCAGTGAATCCTTGATCTCTGTTGGTCTCAGTTGAGCTAGACTACTCAAGAAAAAAAAAGAAATAATAACTATAGAACTTTTCTTGTGAGAGTATGTGAAATTGCTATCATAGCACAAATTATTTTCAAGGAAATCTAGGATGTATGGGTTACTTTTCAGGAGAGGAAAGATTGTTTTACAGGCTTTTGCTATTGACTGCTGTTCCTATAGATCATTTCATTCAAGTCTCTTGGCTGCAAAAATATTAATACAAATGTTGTTATGAGATGATGATGTTCTCAATATTACATAGAATAAATGTTATCACTTAAATATTTCAAAATGCCAGCATTTCTGCATGCTGCAGCTTTTTGCTAAGATGAACATACACTTGTCAAATGTTTTGAATTCTGTATTATTCAGTAAATGAGCATGTGGTTAATTAAAGTGGCATAACTATACTGGGAGGTGATCAGATTGCAAACATATCTTTAACAATTGGCTCTTGTAAATAAAACAGAAGAGAGCTGATTGAAATCTGAAAATGTCAATAGATGCAAAAAGCCACCTTAGAGCGTTACCTGATAAAATAAGAGTAGAGAAGTAATGACATGGTCAATATTAACTGCCATCAGCTGGAAAGAAATCAGATTGTCACGGATCTATAAAATTCTTGCCAAAGTAGAACCTCATTTACACATACAGATCTTCATACCCTTTGCTAAGAAAAGCATATGTGACAGCTTAGAGGTTTTAGCTGCCAAAGATCTTTCACTCCGAATACAGTAAATGTCACATCTATTTATTTATCGTTAAATTTTGCTAAGTATCTGTAGAAATATTTGGATTTTTTCTATCATAATGTAGATGTTTAAAAGGAAAAGAATCCAGATTATAATGCAGCTGTAGCACCAAACCATATGGCTGCTAAATGGGAGCAAAAATACACCAGTGAATTACTGGGAGTAAACATAAACTGGATGGGATCTTCAGAAGAATATTAAATGGAATATATGAATACCAGAGTATTGCCATAAAATCATGCAATCAGACAATAGTAGCCATCAGGCAATAGATTATTTCACATGCTGAAAGTAATCACAGTTGTATCACAGCAATTTACGTTTACTAAATGCCAGTCTGAAAATATTAACTAATGAATCTTGGCAAGCGCAATGTTTCTGCCAAGTGCAGCGGTGGTTACAACAACATCTAGGCCTTTTTGTGAGAGAGAGAAAGAGAGAAATAAGGCAGCTATCCTATACCCCAGCTTTATTAGAATCTGTCCAGAGTCCCAGGTGCTCAAAACAGTCTTGTTTGTCTTTAATTCAATTCAAGCCTTTGAATTCTTTCTTTTAAGAAAATGTCTGTGGGTGATTTATTGGTATATTGGGTGGAATTTGCACTGTGCTGAGCAAGAACAAATGGTCCGGTGGAATACATATTCAATGTTATGAATAGTGTCTGGCATGAGAGAGAACTCAAATTAATGTGGGTGTTGTGTTGCCTGGTCTTTTGCTCGGAGACAGTTTCATGATAAATCCATTTGGATCCTACATCGTTGTATAAAAAGGAAAAAGTTAATAACTTCTGTGAGAAAAGCCTGTGTGTCTGCTTGGTGTGGTAAAAACTTACGGGGGGTAATTGTCAAATGTACTTTCATATTTTGGGTCTTTTCTGAGCTTTTTATACAGTGTGGAAGGAGAGGAGGCCTCTTCATCCCATCCACAAACATCTTCAAACTGTGAACAAGAACCAAACGATCCCTGAACTTCAATTGGACTTTGTAAATTAGCATCCCAGGGAATAGACTCTCAGTTTTGGTAATTGCAGTGCTTAGAATTAGAAATAGAATATAAAGAGTTTATCTCTAAAATTGGTCAAATTCATCATGATTTCTTATTACTGCATATTGAACTGGCTCTGCCCCTGGGAACAGATCTAAGCAGTATTGAGTGAAAACTTTCTTTCCTGAAGTTTTATGTGTGAGACAAATAGCAACTCTGAATATCTCTTTCTTTCTACAGATGACATGGAAGCCATTCCAGTCAAGCAGTTCATTAAACACATCGGTGAGCTGTATTCCAATAACCAGCATGGGTTCTCGGAAGACTTTGAGGTACGATTTAATGATCCACCACTAAAATGTTGTTTTCCTAAAGTTAATTGTGTATTAATAGTTAGGGACCATGCGACATCTGTGTGATGCTGTCACGTCAGGTAAATGAAATGCTCAAATGTATCAGAAGAAAAAGGGAAATACCAGTTTGCCACCGGGTATGAGAAGTGTGGAACTGGACATCTACAGATGCTTTCTAACCACCAGATTCGGTGCCTTTAAGGGAGGATCCTCCTAGATTTTTATTAAATAGGAAAAGCTGCCTGCAATCCCACAGGAACAATGCAGAGATACAAGCAGTTGTTTTTAACTCCAAGCTTTTCTTGTAATCTGCAGCTTATTTTACTCTTATTGGCCCAGAATTCACTCCTCAGTCACACTGAGAAGTCGCATACCCCCTGAGTAGCCCAAAAGGAGTAAAATAGTGCTCACTATGAGTAAGAATAGTACAATTTGGTCTTTTATGAAAACCCAAACTGTGGGTCAGTTCCTGGAGTCCTTGTTCATGCTCTGTTCAGCCAGGACAGCTGTTGAAGTCGTTGCTTATTTTGTTACAGTAAAACCAAGGAGAAAGAATTCAGGATTTAGTTGGTGGTATTGACCTAAAGTGACTATTTGAAAGTTTGCATCTTGTTACCTGTTATCTGCTCTAAACTGGAGGTAATTCCGATGAAGTGCGAGTAGTTTTCCACCTCTGAGTTACCAAACCCATGTTGTGCGAGCATGATAAACATCACACAGTATGAGGATGGGCTACAGAGTCAGGCCTTAATAAATCAGGATTCTGTGTCCAGGTTACAGGCATTTCTTTCATTCAGTCTAATCACAGTCATTGCTGAACTTCGGCAAGTATTGAGAAGCAGGAGGAGCCCCAGGAAATTGCATGGAGCTGTGCTACTGGCTTCCCCACCAGCAGAAGGAGGGGGGTGGGTGTGCTGCGTGTGAGAGGCAGCTCTGCTTACAAACAAGGCAGTGAACCAGAATAGGTGGCCTTATATCTACGGCTTCTTTGCTTAGTGCAGTAAAGACAAGACTATATGAAGGAATTGTTTTTAATGGGATCATTTAAAACATTTATTGTTGCTGTTTGGTTACTGTCTATAAAGAGCGGCTGCTTTGTCTCATGCCCAAACCCAGTTGTGTAAGTTAGAAACATTTTGTATTCATGAGGAAGGCAAATGTGTAAGGTGTTAAAGTGATTTAGTTCAATTGACTGCTGGCTGGATGGCTGAGCAGGAATATTGAGGCATTTAACAATGTTGATGGTATTCAGGACAAACATTTATTCTCCAGAGAGTAGAATTTGATCAGGATGATCAAATGCGACTCACTCTTCTCAATTATTTATGAATTGTGACCCCAGCGCTATTCATCACAGCTGGGTTTTACACCATTTAATTATTCAAAATAATCAGCAACACATCTGTAAACTTGGTCTGGCTTTAAGCAGGCTTTGCTTCAGCTGTTGCAAAATCACTGCTATTAACAAATGTTGGACACCTTCTGCCCGTGTTTTAGCAAAGAAAAACACTGCTCTAATAGCCTTATTTTTCCCTTCCTCCTGGAGCTCCCTGCTGTGAGTGCCACGCCGTGGCAGCCAGTCGGAGAGATAGCTTTGGCCAATTAGTCCTGTTCTGGGGAGCCCAGGGTCCCCTCTGAAGGGAAGTTAAACTCCTCCGACTGCACTGCACACGCCAAATTCTATTCTCCGTGCTGACTTAAAATTTGGAGCGTCTGCTTTGAAGTCAGTATAGCTACTCCAGATGTATTTCTTCAGAGCTGAGGTCTCAGCTTCCTAAAGAGTCAATGAAATCTCCTAGAGCAGGGAAAAGAAATAGGAACAAGACGATCGGTGTCTGAGATAAACCATCCAGCTGCCTTTCGTTGCTTATGTTCTGCCCTGCTGACACCTCGTGGGCCTGACTTTCTTCTTTATGCTTCACAGTGATGGGACAGAAGAGTGAAACCCGGGATTTTTCACAGAGCCTGTATGTAGAACATTTCTCAAGTGCCCAAACTGACTCAGAGATCCAATTCCCAGTTTTGAAAGTGGCTGAGGGATAGAGGAGCCTGAGGTCACATTTATACAGTAGCTATTGGAAGTGGCTCGTGGTCTAACTGCTCACGTCCAGTCAGATCCAGGCAGGGTGTATGTGCTGGAGTTGCATCTCCCAGCTACAGTGAAGACTTAGCTAATGTTTTAGGGAGAAACAGGAGGATTCCAGCTGAAACAGAAAATCCGGTGTTACAGGGCTGCTAACCTTGGGTGGAAAGTACCACAGCCATATCATGCCTTCAGCCCCGGGGAACTTCTGAAAAGAGGTGTTAGGTTCTGCAGTCATACAGGCTTTTTACCAAAAATTCTGCTTTTTACATCTAAAAGGAATAGAGAAAAGGATGGCAAGGAGATGCTGAAAAAATGTGCTCAATACTACAGCATAAATAAGTCTTCCCAAAGATAGTCAGCACAAGGGATTTTTTTAAAGGCAAAAAGGATCAAAAATTTCTTCAGAAATTTCTGTGGCAGGAGGTTTATGGTAGAACCTGTGAAAAGAAGGACTGAGCTAGGCACAGACATACCCTGCCTGATGTAAAAGGTAAACATTCTCCGGTTGTTTGTTGCTAGTTTTTGGTGTAGGTCTCTCCCTGTGTTTTTGGCAAGCGTGTTGTGGGTTGTATTGACTTGGTTTTTGCATGAAGAAGATTCCTTTGAAAGTAAACTGTGTGAATACTCCCTCCTCCTCTTAAAATGAGCTGTAATTACAGCTAAATATTTTGTGAATGTGCTTAGGAAGCGTTTTATGTGCAGAGGAAAAAAGAACTTAGAACTCACAAATCTTTCCTTGGAAAGCACATCCAAAATGAATCTTTGTTCCCTTTGGATAATCATAGTGCAAGTAGCCAGCTTTATTGTCTGGTGATAGCTGGGGCTTTCTTGTAGATACAGAATTGTTAAGATTTCCTTTGAGTCGCATGAATTTTCAATTTTTGATATAAACTAGAAATATAGGGTTCAATTTAATACTGAACAACAAAGAGCTGTTTAAAATAAAGTTCACAATCTTGCATCACCAGTGCTCGTCTCTGATATCAGCCTTTGTATTCTACCTTGGAATTTGTTCAACCTAATACTGTAAGAAGTCAAGGAGGTTTTTTGGCTTGCTTTCAGGCAGCTCCAGCACCCTCTTGCTGTGGCGTACAGGGTGAGGTACCGCATTTTTACAGGGCAGCACTGGGGCAGGGTTTGGTGGCAAGACTGAACAGAGATTGAGAGGCTTCCTGAGCCAGAGATTATATCTACTCCTTGTCTAGCCAGAGACTTTCTTGGCATCATTATATTTAATAGTCTTTGATAGACCTTTCTTCCATAAATTTCTGTTTGCCTCTTGAACCCTTTTAGACTTCTGGTGTCCAAAGCATCCCATGGCAATGAATCCTGCAGTTTGTTCCACAGTAATAGACTTCTTTTTGCTTTTAGCTCATACCTAATAACTTCTGTTGGTGCCTTCTAGTTTTTGCATTACAAAGTACATCTCTGTTCACTTAAATGCCTCACATGATTTGTCTCCCTCCCTCATATTCCCACTTAATCAACTGTTTTCAAAACTGAAGTCTAAACTCTTTGTTTGTTTGAGGAAGCCATTCTAGACTTATGATGACTTGTTCCCTCTGTACTTTTTATTCTTTCTTTACAATATCCTTTTCAAAATGAGAAGGCCAAAACTGTGCACAGTATTTAATGAGTGGGTTTACTGCAGAGTTCTGCGGGAGCACAATGATGTTTTCTGTTTGGCTTTCTATTACTTTCCTTCTTCCTAACATCCTATTTGGTTTTTAACAACTACTGAGCACTCAGCTGACACCTCCAGAAAAACTATCAGCTATGACCCCAAGGTCTCATCACTGAATGGCAATAGCAAATTGGGAACCTGTCAGTATGTATGTATAGTTAGGGTTGTTTTTCCCAAGTACATCACTTTGCATTTATCAACATTGAATTTCATTTGCCATTTTATCACTCAGCCACTCAGTATTGCAAGATTGTTCTGCTTGCCTTCACAAACAGCTTTTGTTCTAATTATCTTGAATAATTTTGTATCATAAACACACTTTGTCTCCTCTGCAGTCCATTTCTGAGTAGATTAGGTCCCTGTAAGGTCCCACTGGTGCAATCTGAACACTGACAATTCCTGGGCAGGTGAGTCCCACCTCTAACCTGTTAGTATACAAGGCGAGTTTTCCTTTTGCTCCAAGACAGATCAGTTTTTTACGTATCATTTTCTGAGAGGCCTTTTCACAAACACTTTGGAACTCTAAACATGCTATTCTCTTCCTGACTGTTCTTACCTATAGACTTCTTCAGGGACCTGTCCACAGTGTGTTAGAGGCGTTCACTAGCTCTGCTATTTATTACAGCGTCTAGCAGTCTGCCCCACAGAGAAGTCAGATTTAGTGGGCTGTAGTGCCTGAAATCCCTTCTGGATCTCCTTTTAAAAACTGATGTCACATTTGTCATCTTCTGTTCCCCTGATAGCCTGACTATATAGGGCATGTGCCCTCCAAATTCTTGTATCAAAAAGAGTGTGAAGTGCCACCTCCCACGGTAAAGCTTTTCACTCCCTCCCCCCTGGCCCATTACTGGAATAACACAGTAAGGTTTTGAGTAGTCGTGTCCTTTTGCTCTAAGAAAGGAACACAAAGCCAAGAAATCACCCTCCATCTCCAAAGCTAACTGTGACTTTTTATAGTATAATGCGGTATTTGGATTTTTTGAGATCAGACAATTTTATTTCCCTCCTCCCTAATTCTGGAGTGGGTTGGTCAGTGCTGCTGCGGGAGTGATTACAGTGGGTGAATGCAATCTCCGCAGACCTTTCCTGCCCGTGGCCATGTGAGTGTAATGATTCATTGCCAATTTGGAGTCTGAACAGGCTCACTGAACTTGGAGGCAGGCTGTCTAGCTCCCTCAGCACATAAATTGAAAATATCTTTTTACTCCAGTGGCACCTTCTTCTAAATGTCCTGAAATGTAAGAAAATAACATAAATCTATATCTTCAGCGATGTGGCAGGGATTTGCTAACGTTATTCTCTTGGTTGCTGCTGCTCAGGGCAGGGGTCAGTAGCTCTTTTTAACCAGTGACCTCAGAATGTTATTCTCTAGCGAAGGGCTGCATTGAAGACAGATAACGCTGCACTTTGCACATTTCTTGAGACACTAAAACCACTGTGTAGTTATACCGGTATCCCTTACAGATGAGACAAAGCTTACACCAGACACATGCTTATAACTGCATCTACACCAAGGAATTTGGCAGTAAAAAGATGCCATTTCAAAAGCATGCTGCTAGCAGACATTACTGCACTGGGAAATGTTTTATAACCCTGGCCCAAAATTGCCATAATTAGAGGTATTCTCACCCTGTGCATTGCTGTACTGAAACCAAAGGGAAGCAGCACTGTGAAGCTGGAGGAGGCAGGATTGCTGCAGAAGAGGGTCTTCCTGGAGTTCTTGATTCTTATCTCACTGCTTGACCTACCCTAAGAAACTGGCATTGTGAGTTAAGAGATACAGTTGAGGAGAAGCAATAAAAGAAGTTCAGATATCTGGGCTTTCTGTAACTAACCATAGTATCACAGCCATATCCAAAGTTTCTGCCTGGAAGCCCAGCTCGGAGGAGCCACAGCCCCACGTGAAGCAGTGCAACATTTCAGTCAGACTCTGGCACCTCCCTGCCTAAGGAAGGGCAGGATACCACGAGCAAACAGTCCTCCACCATCCTCCCCTCTTTCATTCATTTACATGAATTTTTAGTTATCTATTCATGATTCCTCCACCGTTATTCCTCTGTTGAGTCCTTCCGGCTTGTTTATTTTCCCCTTCTTTCTAGGCTGTCCCCAGCTCACCTCTCTCTTGAGTGCCATCAGAGAGTTTATGCTAGTGCTAAATTATCACAAAAATCTACACTATTCCTGTGGGATACCTTCAGATACTATCTGCTGTCTCTGTTGGTATGCCATCTTCATGTTTCCTGTGATAAAATAAACAGCAAGAGCGCTACCACGGAATTCTCTAATTTAGGATTAAAATAATAGATCAAAAATGATTGTAGGGGTGGATGAACTAGTTGGTTTCATGCTGAAAAATATCACAATAATATCAAAACATAGTTATGGCTCTTCTCTGATTTAGTCCTTCAGATTAGGATCCTTTCTTTGTTCATGATTCCTCCTCATTGCTATTCATAGGCTTTCACAGTTCAGCCCCTGCTAGGACATCAGACTACAAGTAATGGGAAACAACAGCAGCACTGCATAAGGCCAAATCAAGAGACTGGGTTCCTGCTCAGTCACTGTAGCAAAAATTCTTGCTCAGAACCTTATATTGCCAGCAAGACGTTGGAGCAGTTTGATTTTACACTTAAATGGAAATTCTTTGAAGTTTAGAAGAAACTAATCTGTAACTTGTTTCAGAAAGGCAATGAAAATGGGTCGTTAAACCTGGGTGTATCAAATTCCAATTAGCATTAGCATGGACAATATAATTAAAAGGTAAATTAGCCATAATAGCATAGACTAGAACACTTTTTACAGTAACTAACGGTCAATTGAAACCGTGTACTTTGGTTTCTTGGGTTGTCAATGATAAGTTGAAAGGACAGAATAAGAGCCTGTATCCATTCATCTTTGGACAGTAATGTGTTCTGCAAAGTTAAACGCGAAGAACAGCAGTGTTCTAGCCAGCCGGCGTTAAATCAGTGGAAGGGGCTAAGTGGGATTAAGGAAAGCCAAAGAAAAGCCTCTAGAGCTGAAAAGTTTGTGGATGAATTATGGGTGTGGGGATGTGGACACTATCTGTCCTACTCCATGGGGCCATAGCGGTTTTGTGCTAATTGGAGAGGAGTTTGTTTAGGCTGTAATGAGCAGCCTGGGATCAGACCTGACCTGGTGACCTGCCTGCAAACTTAACTTATAATAATAACATCATCATGGTGATGTTTTAAATGCAAATGAAAGACTTGGTAGCCAGTAAGATTTAGAAATCCCAAGGTGTGCACTGCATAAGCAATAGAAAATGCTGGGAAAGTCAATATGTAATATACATAAAGGTGGTAAAATGACATAATTAGGATGGTGACTTTTTGGAACTTTCTCCAGGGTGGTATTTATTAACACCAGGCTGTCCTCTTCTGCCAAAGGGTAAATAATGCTCTGAACAGAGGCATAGATAACAGGCTGCAACTAGTCTTGTCGTCTTGCAGAATTTTCTGCATTGATGAAAGACAACTGCTTTGACTTTAATAACAGAGGAATGTTAACTTATGCCTTACTGTCTGGTGGGGTGAGCCTGTGGTTTAGTAATTTGCTGTTAGAATTCAGAAAGATGAACCTAGGAGGGTAAGAGAGCATGGATAACCACCGTCTGCTCGCAGCCTGATGTGGCCGTGCAGCACAGCCAAACATTGTCGGTGGCCAGCATGGAGCTGGAGGATGTTCTCAGACCCCTCGTTGAATAACCTCAGCATCCCAAAGCATCAGTTGTGTCCTGGACTGGGGAGGAGCTGAAGCCAAAATGGCTTTCTATTGTTCTACGCTGATTTTTTAAAAGACAAAAATTGTTGAGGTGCACTGGCAACAGGGAGCTTTCCTTGAACATTCTCCTTTTGCTATGCTTTGCAGTGTGCAGCCATAGGAATCCACCATTATAGCAGCTTTCCAGAGTATTAAAAATCATTTAGAATGTTATGTGTTAAGAAAAGCCATTTTCAGATGATCAGCTCTCACAGTCAGACCTTCTTTTCCATTTATGTGTTTTTCACCATCTTAGCTTAATCTTCCTCTTCTATTAACTTTATATTGGCCAGCTGGGAACATGTACAGTTGAGAAAACAGTCAGCATCAACATAAAAAGGTTAATTAAAATGATTAACCTCACCAACAATTCCCTTATGGAAAAATCCTATAGAATTTAATAGAAAATGATACATTTACTATGTAGTATTTAAACTGTCAGAGAAAATTCCTTAGTAGGGAGGTAATTCCCTATTAAATTCTATAACTTTTTAGAGTATTCTCCACAGAACCTTGGTGGATTAATCTGTATTAAATTCTACAGCATTTGGCATAAATGTTTCAATGCTAATAACTTCTAAAATAATTTTGTGGTGATGCAGCAATGTAGAGATTGATGTGAGGCTTTTCAAAAGCAGGGGGGTTATTTTTTAGGATTGACCTACAGCAGTACAGCAGTAATGTTACATGATTTCTAAATGCAAAAAATGGTAAAATGCAATTACATTAAATCAGCCTAACGTGTAAGTAACGCTGCTTTTGCAGTTATGACTTAGGCTGAACTGATCCTTCCCATTGTGTAATCAGAAGTCCCTTGCTTACTGGAGCTGACAGGCAGAATTAGGAGAAGTGCACACTTTAATGTGTTTTTTTTATTTCTGTGATAGAAATAGAACTATGAAAATTCTATTAGGGCCAGCAGAGAGTTTTGCTTGATTCCTTTTTGTCTTTGCTCAGCTCATCTCCTTGAATGTAGTATGTTTCTCCCCATGGAGGTGGCGGGAGAGAGAGAGAGAGAAGCAGTTGTTATTTGGAAGTGTCATGTGGATATAAAAGCTATAAAATGTTCAAGGTTTTAGTATACTTTGCACTTTTAAAATGTAAATGCTGGGGAAGATATCAAAATTGCTATGCAAGTCCTTTGTGAAATGTCTGCATAATGCTGAACTCTGTTACATCTGCTGTTTGTATAGCATTTCTCTTGATAATTTTTCTCTGTCACTTAGCTTGTGATCTTTGTAGCAGCTGTGAGCTCCTAATGACTTTCCCTCTCAGGCAGGTTCTATACTGTTATTTTTAAAGCCTGAAGTACAAAGTAATTTGGCACTTCTCCATATATCCTTGGTGGAAATTGGTTCAGTTTGGTGTGATTTCTGGGACTTGCAAAAGATTTGAATAAATATAGCTTCTTCCACAACTTTGTAAACTCCAAACATTGATAGATTTTTCAAAAATGTGTTTTTAAACTAAGAATATTTACGCTAGTGATAAAAAGGGGTTTAGCTTTTTCTGGAAGATTGTGGTTAAATAGATACCAAAAAAAAAAAAAAGTATCTTAGAGGTGGTATTGCACATGAGTTTTAGTGATTCAGTCTGCAAGGCAGTCTGAGCTGTGTAAGCCTCTAGGACAGTGTGGCCAAGGGGAATAGAGAAATGACCCTCCATTGCCCCATTTCAATAGCTCTGTATTCTGTTGTTGGGCAGTGTAAGAAAGAGGTAAGTTAAGACCTAAAAAAAAATCAATGGGAGATAGGTATGTAACCTGCAGCCTCAACTAGACAAAAATCTGCATCTCTAGCTTCATGAACACCTTGGCAAACCTGGCCTCTTTCTGCTCTGTAAATGTATATATATGTGGAAACAACCTTTTATCTTTTTCACTATATCGTGGGCTGTTAATCTGTGTCCAAGCAGTGGTATTTAAAGCACTCACTGTTATCTTCAGAGATCTGTTTTATTTATATTTTATAAAAGGCATCTCTCTGCAGAGAACTAGCAAAAGGTCAGCGCCAAAGTTAAATGTCAGAAACCCTGTTTTGAGAGGTTATAAGCAGATAAAATGTCCAGCGGTCAAAGGCTTCTGTTGAAGTGGGTTTTGTGCTTAGTTTCTTGAACTGCGCTGGCCACTCTTGACTTTGAGGGACTCTGTCTTCCCTTCCCAAGAGGGAACAGAGCAGAGCATCACAGGAGACAGATGGACTGCTGGTCAGAGGGGAGAGTTTGCCCTCAGGGTGCCCAAAGTGCATCTGTCACCAAGTGTGTGGAGAGGAGCATAACCACACCAGGGAGCAGTAACATGGCTCGGCTTCATCAGACCACGTCATACAGGACAATACTGGAGGGCTTTGTGTTCAATACAGCAATTAAGACATCAGTATTTTAAACATGGTTTCTGTAAGGCATTGCAAAAGAAGATAAAGTTTAAATTTTTTGAACTGACACATTTTCCATTCGAATAATTTTTATGCTTAGGAAGTGCAGCGCTGTACGGCTGACATGAACATCACTGCAGAGCATTCCAACCACCCCGACAACAAGCACAAGAACAGATACATCAACATCCTAGCCTGTAAGTAAGCACAATGAATCAACCCGAAAAGGCACTCTCCCCTCACAGTGTGTCTGTGTGTGACTGGAAAAGGCAAGTGGCTTCAAGTTACATTATTGCATAGTAATTAATAAACATGTGAAAATGTAGCTGGAAAACCATTTCCCTACTAAAGGCAGTGGATGTTTTGAGTTCTCTAGGACCAGGATTTCACTCCAGCTTTTGTTTTAAAACATTTTGGAGTTTGATGGTCCGAGTGTAGTTTTAGAAGGATCAGTTTGGTATGAAATTTTGTGGAGGAATAACTGGGATAAATCGATGATCAGAGCTCTTCTGCCCACTAATGTCTGAAAACTGGCCTAAGGGAAGTGCATGGTGGAGCAAAGAGTTTTACTGATGATCCCTGGGATTCCCTTATAATCCCAAAGGTTCTAAATCTTACAGAGTGTATCTGCTCTATTTCAAACTGCTTCAGCTGTGTGTACGACTTGGACAAACAGTGATCTTTGTAGCACAGCGCAGGCTTTGCCTGTATTCCTCTGAGAACTGCAAATCTGGACACTGCTCTAGAATGCAGATTATTGCAGGTCTGGGATGGAAATGCAGTAACTTTTCCTGTATCATTCTCTAATGTGGCACAAATGGCAGATGCAGCAGTCACTGTGGTTTAGGAACAAAGATGGAGAGCCTCTGATAGAAAGTTCATAATGTTCATAAATGTTGCGATAAATCTTGAATCTTTTTGATGGTATAGGAAGGAAATGCATGTCTCTAACAGATTCTCAGAAGTAATCAAGGTGCTGACTGCAGACCAGTTCCCAGACCTGTAAAAGACTTGCTGTGTGGCCCTGGGTTAGGGGATTCACTGAGGTTGTCCCAACTCTGATTTTAGACATAGATGGCTGGCCCCTCTAGGCACAGAGAGAGGAGTACCATTGGAAGAGAATTGGAGCAGGCACTCCAGTCCTCTTTTTGCCCCTGGAGGAACAACTGTCTCTGCACTGGTGCTCAAGGAAGGCAGCTGAAACCTAATTCTTCATGCTTAAAGTTAGCCCACATGTCTCATCTCTGCATGTGTTGGAAGCACCACCCGTCCCAGTGCTGCTGCCCAGCAGCAGGAGAAGGACTGCAATTTTTTTCTGATTTAAGCGAAAGCCAAGCATTTGGGTGGAACAAAAAGAGGAGCTAGAGAGTGTGACCTGAAGTCTATTCTCTTGATGTGATGGGGGTGGTGAAGGAGTGAGGACATTCACTCGGCTCCCAGAGCCAGCAGCGCTGTCTGAGCCCAGCACCGGGTGGATGATGATGAGCTCAGACGCTGAGCCGAGCGAGAGCTGAGCCGGTGTCTCCACACGGTGCTGCACAGCCTGTGGGGAGCCCTGGCCCTCTGTGATGTGGATGATCCTAGAGATCGTGCTCCAGAGGCTCCGGTGCCCTTTAAAGAGAAGCTGTCCCAGCATGAACCACGTACTTTAAGGGATGTGAAGCCTGAGGGCCTGCTACCTGAGCAGGTGACCAAGAACGGGTACTCCCACCTCCCCCTAGACTCCAATCCAAGGCCATTTGCTTCCATGTATTAATAAGTGCTACTCCAAAACCTATGAAATGGCATGTTTACCTGCGGTTCTGCACCATGTTTCCTTAATGTTTCTCTGCTCTGTTTTTTATCCTGCAGATGATCACAGCAGGGTGAAGCTAAGGCCTTTACCAGGAAAAGATTCTAAGCACAGTGACTACATTAACGCTAATTATGTTGATGTAAGTTGTTTGAATTGGTTTTTTCTTCTCTGAATCCTTCCACAAGGAGGAAGTATTGTCACCTGTGAAGTGGTAGCGTTTTCCAACTTCACCTGATAATTTTGCTACAAATTCCTCGCTATTCTGAATGAGAAAGGCACCTTTCTTTGTTATCTTTAAAATATTAATATGTCTGCCATGATATTGCTTTCATCTCACTTGGCATTATGGTTTTCTTTGAAGGGTTACAACAAAGCAAAAGCCTACATTGCTACCCAGGGACCTTTAAAGTCTACCTTTGAAGATTTCTGGAGGATGATTTGGGAACAAAATACTGGAATCATTGTCATGATCACAAACCTTGTTGAAAAAGGAAGAGTAAGAGATTTTCTAGTTTGTTAGCAGTTGCTCCTCACCACCTCCCCAAATCACGTGGGCAGAATTTGTTTTTAAATCATTTGGGATGATATATATTGATGTATAATACATAACTAACATAAAGGAGGGATGCATAGCTAGCCATGATTTTATTTTTTTAAAAAGCCCTAAATATACATATAAAGAAGCAGCTCAAACCCTTAGCCAACTCACCCATGTCTTTGTTCAGAGAAAATGTGATCAGTACTGGCCGTCAGAGAACAGCGAGGAGTATGGCAACATAATCGTGACGCTGAAGAGCACAAACATTCATGCCTGCTACACTGTGCGCCGCTTCACAGTCAGGAACACAAAGATGAAAAAGGTGAGTAAAGCCTTCACTGTTCTCATCCAGATGCTTTCTGGATTGTGTAGGATGCAAGGCACACACGAGCAAAACTGTGTTGGCACAGGCAACGTGAAGTAGCAGGTGGATGGGAAATAAGTAAGCAAAGCCAGGATTACAGGGAACCTGGTGAAAGGTTTAGCCTGTATTTCTTTTTCTCAAGTTCACTGCTGCTTTGGTGTCACAGTTATTGCTGTTATTACCTCTTCCCACATGTATTTTTCCTTGAACTCTGTCTCCACCTAGCAGGAGGCAGAGCTGCAGATTTCTTTTGTTAGAGTCCAGCACTCTTTCAACGGAGCAAACCAGTAGGATTGAGTACCTTCCTAAGCCTCTCTCTCCTTTCTGTGCACGCTTTGCCGCAGGGTCAGAAAGGAAACCCCAAAGGGCGTCAGAACGAGAGAACGGTTATTCAGTATCACTACACGCAGTGGCCTGACATGGGGGTGCCGGAGTACGCTCTGCCCGTGCTAACCTTCGTTAGGAGATCCTCCGCAGCCAGAACGCCGGACATGGGACCAGTGGTGGTGCACTGCAGGTACGACAGGCGTGATTAACTACCCATCTCACAGGGCAGCGAAGGCAAACACCTTAAGATACTAACACAGGAGGGTGCCAGCCCCGTGGAGCACTTGCTTTGCCTACATCTTAAGACAGGTCCAACACAAAACCTTCTCAGCTGCATTAGCAAAAAAAGTATCATGATACCGAGCTGCTGAGCATTCTACTGATGTGGTTGTGCAGTTTCTTGCTCAAAGCTTGTTTGTAGCCTGCTCGTTCCGTATGCGGGCAGGGCAGGATCACCTCTGCTGGCAACCAACTGTGTGAATACACGGACACCTGGGCATGCGATTGCCACTGAACCATACTCACATTCATCAGCACTTGCAGTCAACAGAGGATTTCCCTTAAATGACTTGAGGGACGTGGTCTTCATCACTGTGTGTGAGGGGGTTGTACAGCACCACAGTGAAGAGAGGAGGAGGATGGGGGTTATTGCTCCTTCCTGAGCAGAAGCTCTGAATTCCCCTCTCTACCCTCTCTGTTGGGCCCAGGACTGCCCTCCTCCCCTTCAAGGAGTCCTGCCTCCACAGGACTAGCCCCTTCTGCCTTTCCATACTGCTGGCACCACTTGCAGTTCCAGAGCAAGATTGCAGTTCCACTGTGAAGCTTAAGCCTTACGTCAAGACTGGAGGTGACCAGGACAGCCCTACAGCCTTGGAGCAACCTTGGTTGTGCAGGATAGCGGCAGTTTGGCACAGTGGATCTCTAAATGGCTTCTTCTAGCCAACACCAGGAACAACAGCATTGGAGACAGGACAGCCAAGTGTCAGATCATTAAATATATGCCTGGTAAAATTCCCAGAAAACTAAGATATTTTGTTTAGAAACTTTCATGGTTGGGGCTAGCTAGGAAACGCAAGCCTGTGAACAGGAATATTTGCTTAGTTCTGTTCTGTGGTTGTGAACATTTACTTTGGTCTGGTTGCATTACGCGGGTTTCTCTTCTGTCTTCTATAGTGCTGGTGTTGGCAGAACTGGTACCTACATTGTGATAGACAGTATGCTGCAACAGATAAAAGACAAAAGCACAGTTAATGTCCTGGGTTTCCTGAAACATATCAGGACACAGCGCAACTACCTCGTCCAGACAGAGGTAAAGATTGCACTGGGGTTGAATTTAAAGCCATGTTTATTTTTATGTTGTAATCAGAAGGAAAATGGATTTTTCAGTTACATCCCTGTAAAAACTGAATATATCACCAGGCATGTTTTGCACTGGAATGTCTCTCTTTTTCTAGACCAGAAACTTCAGATTTTGTTTTTGACTTACTCAGAGTTGTACATGCTACACTTGTAAATGTTTATTCTGGATTTGGCAGTATTTGCATGGGTGGCTTGTTTTGCACACCCTTTCCTTTAGTGTGCTCTACCCCTCCGTTAAAGCCAGCTGTTTAGTTTTTTCCGAGTGCCTACGTGACACGCTGTTGTTTTTCTAGGAGCAGTACATTTTTATTCATGATGCCTTGTTGGAAGCCATCCTAGGGAAGGAGACTGAAGTATCTGCAAACCAGCTGCATAGTTATGTTAACAGCATCCTCATACCTGGCATAGGAGGGAAGACACGGCTAGAAAAACAGTTCAAGGTAAGGCTTATCGCTGCCATCCAGAGGGACTTCATTTCCCTACTCTTTTTTGTATGGCCTGTCTTCACTGTCAGTTGTCATAGATAAGGAACCAAACCACAACACTTGATTAGCACAGCACAGAATCTTGAAAAGTTCAGTCCTCGACAGTCTTAGCTACACTGCTAATCAGCAGTAACGCTCTTCGAGTCAGAGGTGAGAAGAGGGACGTGGACGCTGGTTTTGGAGTGTGCTGCTGGTCTCCCTGTTCCCAAGGGGGATTGGGTGTTCCTGAGTCTGTGGTTAGCTTGGCTGGAAGTCTTCCTTCAAACTGTGGCACTCATGCATATATATGGAGAAAGACATGAAATGAGGTTCTTAGCACCACCTAGTCTTTCAGCACTGTAGATACAGAATTAAAAATGTTGTAAGACTAGGAAACACCACATGCGTCTCTCATTGCTAATAACTATGCTTGCTGCTTTTCCCTGCTATGTCACAGCTGATTTCATCCTGGCCAAAGTAATTTTTTTTGCCCAGATCCCCTATTAGAAACCTAAGATTTTTTGATTGCATTTTATTTGAACGTATTTTAAAGCACTTTGTGAGACCAGGTATCATAAAAGATTATATGCGACATCTGTTTTCACAGCTATACTCACTCAGTTAAAAACTACCTAAGGAACTGAAACTGTTAAATTATACCAGGTGTGAAGCTACTCAAAACATGAACAGGCTCTTCTCTGAATTCAGTTGTAGAATTCTCAGTATTTCCCCATCATTCAAGACATTCCAGATGCTTAATTACAAATTAAAGAAACAAGCGCAAGCGTGCACATACGCACACAAAATGCATCAGGAGGAAAAGATTTCTTATTAAAAAAAACCTGTTGCACTTTTAAAAACAATACTAAATTATACGTATAAAGATGTTTTCTGATGACTTGTGGCAAAATTTAAAAAAACTCAAGTGCCATTTTCAGAAATTACTTTCTCTGCCAACATTGCACAGGTATTTAGAAACCCCATAACTTCTAATGGGGCTTATGCCAGTACATAGATGAGTTGAGTGCTATCTTGTTTAGAATGCATTTGAAACTGGGACGTGACCAGCAGCAATTATTAAATCTTTCTCTTGTTTCTGCTACTACAGAGCTGGCAGAAAATAACTTGTGCTTATGCCCTTGTAGAGTAGTTTACATTCAGCTGTCTTGGAGTAAAGTTATGCTGAGTCGTGAGTGGCTAGTACAGGAGATGAAAAAGCCACCTTCACCCTCTTTCTTCTGGTAGAGTTTCCCCATACACTGAGGGAATATTATAATACAAATCTTCCTCCATGACTTTTATTTGTGCTTCATAAGTAGCCCAGAATGAACATGGCAGACCAGCTAATGTAACCCTTGGCCTCAGGTCTCAGATGCTGGTGTGGTGGGTTCCCTAAAGGCCTGGCAGAAAAAGACAGTCTGCAGGAATAATCTGGCTTTTATTGTAGAAGAAAACATAAAAGTTTTGTTGTTGTTTTATTTTGCTAGCTTTTCTTCCTTGAGACCTGCTTCTGACTGAACATATCTACAAGTCTTTGAAATATATTCTCAAAGATAACTACACGTAGTGTTCTGTGAAAATACATTTTGATGGAACTTAATTTTCAGGATGTTTCGAAGCTGAGAGCTGCAGAGATCTTTTTATCCATTAAACATGTTATATGAAAAGGAAGATTTCCATTGGCATCTTGAGTACTTTAAACAAGTTTAACAATGCAGTTTATTCTTCTACTGATGCATCTTTGCAGGAGTTGGCAAAGAAACCTCCTCTCTTCATTTAGTGCACTGTGAGGACTGACTTACTACTTTATTCTCTTTCAGCTGGTTACACAGTGTAATGCAAAATACGTGGAATGCTTCAGTGCTCAGAAAGACTGCAACAAAGAAAAGAACAGGAACTCATCAGTCGTGCCGTGTAAGATCACATCTTCAGTTTGATTACTGCCTAGCATAACTTTTTGTACTGAATTCTCCCGGTGTTATGCATGAAAAGGCATAGCCACTAGAAGTAGAAATGTAATCGTTTGTTCAGACCAAGATGTCTTGTCCTTCAGAATTACCCTGATGAAACTGAACAAAAGAAAATAGTTACAGTGTCAGCCAGATAGACTGTCCAAGTGAAATGTTAATTTGAAATGCTTAAGAATTTGAATAATTAGGTAGGGGATAAATCTATGCAATAGTGAGAGAATTACTTTGATACCGTTCCCAGCTCAGGTGAGATCTCCCAGTGTGATTGGCACAAGTTGTTTGTAATTCAGCCTCTACGCTGTGTGTGAGCCTTCCCCAGATTTAAGGGTATTTAGTGCCCAAGGCCACAGTTTCACAGCATTAATATGGAATCTGTGCGTGGTTGCCAAGCAGTATGAATTTGCATGGGCACGACCTCATGCCCATCCTGTTACTCAGAGTACAGGACATACTGCAGGTGATAGCCAAGCTAGCAGAAAGTAATAGTGGAACAGATACGGTCCATCACGAAACTTGTTAATAAAAAGGAAAGTCATCAGGATATATCTTAAAACCAAATGTGAACAGGGCAGAAATAGTCTATACGACTTTCCACTTTGTGTCACGTAGCTGCAGTGATTTTGGTTTCGTACTCAGAGCCTGTCAGCTGTTTTGAGGATGTTGTTGAACTCAGCCCTCAAACAGAGAGGAGTGTAGATCTGCTGAAAAACACACACACACTTCTGGGTGATTACCCGTTAGGGAAGGGTTTTGTCTCTGGAGGTTATCTCACCCTCCAACTGGGAGGAGTGAGTGATGGTAGTGCTAGAGAGTGGTAGGGAAAACAAAATAAATCAGCTGGGTTTGCGTGCTGCTGGAGACAAATGGAACACTACAGTCAAGAATTACCTGAAATCCCCTGTTATCACTGCATATACTGTTATTTGGTAATTCAGCCTGCTGTGAAAATCTTTGCTATAGTAAAATTTGATTCCTGAAATTACTTTGTCCTTGTGGGAATATTGTGCAACATTCTCTTTTATATCCTGTGTTAGCAGGCAATGCTTTAACGCAGTTAAAGTGCTGGCCTGCTCCTGCGGGAGATGGGAGCTGCACACTGTTTGGTTTGTTAACGTCTGAGAAATTCTTACTTTCTGCATTGTGCCATGACCAGACTTTGATCTCTTTTTTTTTTTTTTCCCCTGTTTTTTTTTAATCTTATAGCTGAGCGTGCTAGAGTGGGTTTGGCACCACTGCCTGGAATGAAGGGAACAGATTACATTAATGCCTCTTATATCATGGTGAGGAAGCCAACACCTAATTACAAAGTAAAATCAATTCTAAGGTGCTAAATACCAGATGCCTGTAATTGTCTTAATTCTGTATGTAATGGCTGTGTATTAACAGATGAGATTTTAACACCTTCCCCATAATGTAAAGCTATTAACTGTGTTTTATTAAAGATCGTTGCCTAAAAAAATTAAATACAAGATGCATTTAGATGGAATGTGTATTTCCATGAGATACAGTCAACTAAATATTAGAATTCAGAGTAAATGAAAACAACAGGGACTCTGCAGAATGGAAATGAAGTTATAAAATTATAGTCTGTGTGAAAAAAAAAAAATGTGGAATAAAATGAAATAGGGTCATTATGTGTCCCCAAAGATTAAATTAATGCCTTAAAAGTACTGAAGGTAGTAAGTAACAGTGTGGTTTGTTTTGCTGCAAAAGGGCTACTACAGGAGTAACGAGTTCATCATAACCCAGCATCCGCTGCCACACACGACTAAAGATTTCTGGCGAATGATCTGGGATCACAATGCACAGATCATCGTCATGCTGCCGGACAACCAGAGCCTGGTGAGTTAAACATGTCCCTCCCTGCCTGGTACCACGGTCTCTTACCCCAGCTGGGCACCAGCTTAGGGTCACGTCGTTACATGCTGTGGCTATTTTCTGGTTGAAAGCAAAAGCCAATTTTTGGGCCACCATCTCAAACTTTACCATAAGCTTGTTACAAAAAGACAAGTTCTGAGATGTGGGGCCTGGTTTTTGCTCTCACCCCAGGGAAAAGACATCCTGGGCTGGATGGACCAGTGCTTACAGGCAGCAAAGCTCCTGAGGGCTGCTGGGCTGGCAGGGTGCAAGGCACTGAGGTTGCTGAGTGGCCAGAGCCAGGGGCGAGGACTTTGAGAGGAGCAGAAGTATGAAGAAGGAGACAATAGATAGTTACTTGTTTGCCCAGGGGCTTAGGACTCAGACCATGCAAGACTACGGCTGTGCAAGGTTACAAATGCTATTTTTGATGAAAGTAAAAAGCAAACATTTATGTTAATTTAAGTGTAAATAATGAGACAGACAGACAGAGGGAGAATAAGGAGACACAGGTGAAGTGCTAATCACTACTTCCAGATTTACTAGCACGTCTCAAGAGGGCGCGTTTGAAAGGATTAAGAACTAAATGGTTCAGTTTTTCATGCACGCATCACTGAGGTGAATAGATGATTGTAGCTGAGAGTGGAAGAGAAACCACCTTCATTACAGCAGGAAAATAGCAGCCATGAGGGGCTACTAAAGAGGCAGCAGTCAATATGCTTCCTGTGTGCGGGTGCAATGAAAGGGATTGCAGGGACTGCAAGGCAAAGAACGTTCAGAGAAATCCGATAGAATCAGAAAGCACTAATGAAATGAAAGTGTGTCAGGTGGAAATGAAGAGGTTGATCTTGTCTTTACAAGTACATGAAATTGCCCTGCCGAAAAATAGTGATTAAATGGTAAAGGAGGAAGGCTGGACTCAGCCACATCCCTTGCAAGGATGTCTGGTCCCTTCACTTCCACCGTTCCCAGGCTGGAGGTTGGGCAGCAGCATCGGCTCAGCATCTGGCGTGGGTGTGTGGGCTGGCCGGGAGGGGTGGCACGGGACTGAAGACAGCGTCGAGGTGCTGAGTGTGTGTTGTCAAAGGATGAGACGATGATACGAGCGACCTGCTGCATGGGGACCTGTCACATGGCAGGACAGTCACTGCCCCAGCGTTCAGCGGTATTACGCTGCTTGCTGGCACCTGGGCACAATTGTAAAGGCACTCAAAGGGCTTAGGGCCCTAAGTCCCATTTTCAGAATAAACATTTAAGGCCCAAATCTCAACAGTATCTTGAATCTCATGTGCATCAAGGCTCCAGGCCCAGAGAAATAAGCCTGGTTTCAGAGACGTTTTTATGGCCGTAGTGGGATGAAGTGGATTCACAGCTCCTGTTTTCTCATGAGTAAAAGATGGGTCGTTCAGGGACGCATGTGCAGAGCTGTGCACGCTGCCAGAGTAGTGTCTGTGCTGACACTGCAGGGACAGTAGACCCCTGAAGCCAGGAGGAAAAGCAGGCTTTGCATGTATGTGGTGACAGAGCCTCATTTCCTTTCTCTGCAGTAAATTAGGAATTCACAGTTATTTTTTAAAGAATAGCTTTGACGGTATGTTATCTACATCCTGTCAGTCAGGCTACTTCAGCACTGAACTTCCACCATTCACAGCCTCACTTGAGATTTCACGGTATCCCTTCAGTAGAGGACTTTTGCTGAAGAACTTGCATTAAGCTAAGCCAGTGCTTTTTTCAAGGCTAAGAATATTTGGGTTTCTTCCTTCCTCCTCACTCCTCCCCTCGCTCCTAAAAATTCAAGCCCTACATGAGTAGCCATCAACTTTTACCTAGACCTGATCCACAGACCTTGAGTTTTGGATTAGACCACAATAAACACAAATTAAAAATAATAAGCAATTAATTTTTAAAGGTCAGTTGTTTTTTTTTCTAACCAGAAATCTGACTTTCATGCAAAACTGTGTAGGCAGGAGGTAATAAAGTCTGGGATACAATATAAAGGTTAAGTATGAGTAAGCTAAGAAAACCATTTCCCTATGAAACCAATTAAAAAGCAGATGTTACCTGTTTGGACACACAAAGGAAGGATCTGGCAGGCTTACTGCCTACTGTAATAGTAAATTTGCTTTAGACAGAAATGGTTTTTAAAGGTCAGCTCCTCATCATCTCTATTTATCAAACCAATTTTTTGATCCACTGGATTTTTTCCTCCACACACAAGGTATCTGAAAGGCTGAAGTAGTGTGTTGTTTCGTTCCTCCAGGCAGAAGATGAGTTTGTGTACTGGCCAAGTCGTGAGGAATCCATGAACTGTGAGGCCTTTACTGTGACCCTTATCAGCAAAGACAGACTGTGCCTCTCTAATGAAGAGCAAATTATCATCCATGACTTTATCCTTGAAGCTACCCAGGTAAAATAAACCCCCAGATGTGGGTGTTGGCTTTTTACCAAAATGTTGATGTCATTTAAATATGGAAGAAGAAGAGTTCAGAAGCAGTTTTGAAAAGGATTTACTTATAAATGCATGTGCATGCATGTTGCTCACAGGGAAGGGTATTCTCATTGGCTTCTCCTCCCTCTCACATCTTCTACTTCCAGGTAGATTTCTCTAGCTAGCGAGACCGTAGTATTAATTGTTTGTCTTATCTGAAAGTGATTGGTTTTTCATTTTGAAATCACACAAATAGATTGAATTATTCTTTGAAGTACACCAAGGTTTATGCAAAACATTAGTTTTCAAGCCCTTTTAAATTTGAATTCCTTGGTTGCTCTTCTCTTCTTGACTTTTAAGCTGTAATGGCTCTGAGGGAGGTTTATATGAATAGAAGATCTGATTTCTAATACAAAATCTTTTATCAATTAAACATTTTGTTAAAGCTGCATTATTTTAGGGTGTTCACTGTTACAGCGATGCTAGAGCTGTGTGTCTGTCTTCTCCTTTCTATATAAACTGTTTGGAAGAAGAAGGTATCTCTTGAGTCTGTAGTGAGGCTCTTCCCTCTTTCTACCTGGAGTTGGATAAATGTGAAACTGAAGTAGCTAATGCCCAGGCTGGTTTTTCATTGCAGGATGACTACGTTCTGGAAGTCCGCCACTTTCAGTGTCCTAAATGGCCAAACCCAGATGCTCCCATAAGCAGTACCTTTGAACTTATCAATGTAATCAAGGAAGAGGCCTTAACAAGGGATGGCCCCACCATAGTTCATGATGAGTATGTCACCTCTTTTCTCCCATTTATGTGCAGGTTGTACAAGGAGTTACTCGGCTACAGGACACTTGTTAGGACTGATGTCCATTCTTGCATGGAGCAGATGGGGTTTAGTGGTCTAGGGAACAGGATCAGAATGTTCAAACTTCCAGGGATGAGTTTTCAGTTGGCATCTGAGGCCAAATACATTTTTCTTAGTGTTGTTTTTATGTTGGTCATAATCTTAGGTGAACTCAGAAAGTGAGGCTCTGTTTGCTTTATAAGCATTTTGGGTTTTTCTGCACCTGGAAGTATCCCAAATGAATCCTACAACCTGCTTCAGAACACAGCAGAGCCCTGGTTTAGGTAAGGCTCTAACCAGCCAAATATGGGCTTATGGAAACCAGTTTCAAAACAGCCTGAGCTCCTGTCTATCAGCTCAGGTTTAGTGTGCCATGTAAGACAGAACAAGCTCGGCTCAGCTGTGTCTCAGGATGAGCAGCAGAAGTATCTTGTGACAAAGGGCCCAGGTTTTCTGAGAGCAGATTTATTTTTTCTCCTTCTGCTTCCCCAAAAACACTCCAAGGGGCCCATATGGTGCCAAGTGGTAGGGAGGGATCCCACTAACACAGGGCCAGCATGCCCCAACACTTGTCTCTTTTGTAGTGCAGTGGTGAGCATTGTCTTGCCAGCTATACTTGAATGCCCAATTATAGAGGGTGCTAAATACTGCATTGCATATTATTACTTTGCACACATTATGGGGCTGCAAAATACCATTCTAGTGAAGCTGGAGCCTGGATCTAACAGGATCTCTTTGGAGGGACTGTTTCCTGGTGGGCAGAGTGCTTCCCGAAGTCATTCTGTCGTTAAAATCCCAAATAAACCCAATTTCTGATGCTGCTGGACTTGCCCTTAGAATGAACACCGAGCCAGCATAAACAACTGCTATACCTGCAACCCCGCTGCACTCCAGTCCATTAGACCTTTTGTCATTGCTGCAAAACAGAATTAGTAGGAAAGTCTTAGAAATCTTCACCTTCTGTGCAAAAACATTATTACCATACTCTGGTATTGCAGTGGTCAGATCAGCTTTGTGCTGATGTGCACTCACATGCTGATATCTGCCGTTGCTGAAAGAGCTTTCTCTTCACGTTGGTGTGTTGCTGCTGCAACAGGTTTTTCCCAGCAGACTCCTGCAAATGGTGCCTTGAGCTTCAGCAAGTAGTTTTTCTCCCACCATCTCCTGCCTTGCTAATGCACAGTGTAAGCTCTGGTGCCTTTTGCCAGCACTGATTAATTCCAGGCTAGTTTTAATATTCATGCTGTGGGTAGTCTGAAGTGAGGTTTTGCTACTCTTGCAGTATTTAAGATTATGTTTTACAAAATTAGAACCATTATTGATTTGGGCATTTCATGCTAGACCAAAAAAAAAAAAAAAAAAAAAATCAAAATCTCATTCCTAACAGTGCTGAGTCATTCTTTCTGTAAATTGCTTTTTTGGTTTATTTGTCATATTCAATGATTTTATTTTTATGCCTAATACATAAAGTGGATTCTGCTTTTCATCAGAGCCTAAGCAAATGTAGCTGAAAATGAAAATTTCCCTTTACTACATGCAACAACTATATCACATAATCCACTAATAATTACAACTGCAGATTAATTCCAAATATATGAATTTTCAGACACTAAATGCATGTGGTGTTTAGGAAGTACATGGTGGGTTGAACTTGATAAAAACATTTCAAAGAAGTTCAGAAATTCCAACTCAAGACAGTTGTCAAGATTTTTAAATATAACTGCCCATATGTAGGCAAGTAGATAAAGATTTGCTGCATAATTTTCCAAAAGAAAAGACTTCAGATTGTTGGGAGCTGGAGGTTATCAGCCCAAGTAAAAATGAGGCCATTAGACCCTCAGAGGCATTTAGTTGTGTCCCATCAGACACAAGCATTGGCCACTTTGTCCACTGTCCCTGTAGATGATCAGTCACAGCCATCTGTACAGTTCTGCAGAAGCCCTGCTGTTTCTTCCATAGACTTTTCATCAAATATAGCAGATCTATTGTGATCTGATTTCTGTTTCCCATTTCTAGGCAAATTAAGTTTGCAAAAATCATATGAAATTAAGTCAGCATATGTCTTGATTTCCACAGGAATGTTGTAAAAAAATCCTAGTGGTAATCTTATGATGCCAGATGGCATTGCAGTACTTACCGATTATTTAAGGTTTTGTGTACAGCTCTCCAAACAGTTTACAGAGCAAGTCAGCATGAATGTCCCCTCTTACAGGTGGGGACATTTAGAGACAGACTTTCTCAAAGTCACAGAGCAAACCCATAGTAAAGCCAGGACAGAATTTCAGTCTTCTGAGTACTGGGAGAGCAGGGGACAGTTGAGGCTCCTCAGAAGCAGTTATGAGCCCCTTTTGCTTAGGATCCTCTATCCCATGCCCCACAACTGCTCTCATGGATTCCAGCATACCCACAGATTTAGCAGCAGTAAGGTTTCTACCTGACCGGTATCTCAAGGACACACTGAGTCACGCTCCTGACGAATAACCATTGCTTGGGTTCTTATTAAATGACAGCACAGCTCAACTCTTCAGAATCCGTAATGTCTCTTGGGTGCCCAACTCGGGGATGTTGCCTTTTGCCGATGAATCAGACCTAAGGAAGACTTTGAGATGTGCCCCATTTACTTGTGAGCACCTCATATCCGTGTTAGTTTTATATAATTGTCAGATGTGGAGGAAGAGGCAAAGTCTCATTTCTTTCTAATCGTTTATGTTTTGCTTGAGCTCCCACTAATGAATTTAAAATACACTCAGCTATAATGCAGATGCTTTCAGTACATGTGGCATGTGAGAACTGATTTCAGTGTTATACTCTCCAGACTGGGTATTTTTAAATGGCTCATGTTCTTCTGCTGATACAATTCTTTGTATTGAATACTGCAGATACCCTGAGATCACTGGTGTACAATCAATTTTCTTCTATAAATTAAAATGACTAAAAATTAGCCAGTATAAAACAAGCATTTAATAGATACAAAGATGAACTATAGTAATCAAATAAGACTATATCAACGCTGTCATGGCTCTGTATCAGTGCCCAGGTATGTTTGTGAGTATCTTACCATTTTGGTGTGGTTTTTCAGGTATGGAGCTGTGTCAGCGGGAACGCTATGTGCCCTTACCACTCTGTCCCAGCAGCTGGAGAATGAAAATGCTGTCGATGTCTTCCAGGTGGCAAAGATGATAAATCTTATGCGGCCTGGAGTATTTACAGACATTGTAAGTCTTTAAATGGAATATAAATGGATAGTTTACAAGGTTTTCATCTGAGACCAAAAGCATGAACTAAAACACACGTTGTGTATGTTATCAAGCCCTACTGCATCTGCTACCAAGCAGAATTTGCATTTGGGCTTTTTTTGTGTAGTTGTCATTTTTTCTAAAACTCAAACCCACACTGTAAGTCTCTTAATTTGCAGTTAAGCTTTTTTCTCATAGTTAGGGGGCCACTGTACAGGCTGCCCTAGCAGAGAAGGACATTTCAGCTTGTTGTCAATCCCCCTGCCAGCCCTGTAAGTTAAGCTCTGCTATTTAAACAAACCTGGCATGTCGTGATTTGAAAGGATGCAGCAGGGCAGGTAGAGCTGCAGGGAGAGAAAGCTTCAACAGAGAAGGGCCCTTCACTCAGTGTGCAGCGAGAGCAGCGCCCTCGCCTCAGTGTGGGCGGCTCTGCTGGCACAAGGGAGCAACCTGGGGCTGAGCTGTGGGCTCCCCAATTGTCATGCCCTCCTGTAGTCTTTAATAACATATTAGGAATAATATAATCTACCCAAAACTGGAATTTGGGGTTGACAAGGTTAAACTAGATTAACAGAGGTAATTGCTCTCTAAGCCTTTTTTCTTTGCTATATGTATGCTTCTAGTAATGAATGTCCATGACCTTCCCTGGAAATGCCACACGTTTATGTACACCGAAAGGATTGGAATAACTTGTCCTTTCTTTTCCAGGAGCAGTACCAGTTTCTTTATAAGGCAATGCTAAGCTTGGTCAGCACTAAGGAAAATGGAAACGGTCCCATGACACTGGACAAAAATGGTGCTGTGATGGCCAGTGATGAATCTGATCCCGCAGAAAGCATGGAGTCTCTTGTCTAATTGGAAACCTGAAAAGGCACTTAATTTGTAGAACTTCTGAAGACTGAGTGAACTTTTTTGAGGCCTTTTTTGCCAGACTCTAGGTTATACAATAACCCAATTACTTTTTTACACTGATAAAAGTTTTGATATTTATTTTTTGCCATTTTATGTCTTAATGGTATCCTACTGAGCATTTGCACCTCTGTTTATTTCACACAGTGAAACGCAATTTTATCTAGTTTGCACTATATGATCAGTGTTACTGCCTATAATATTCTAATACAAGACAAGCCCTGATGTGACATTCCATGACAACAAACACGCTTTTTCTGTTTTGTTTAAATGCAGTGAAGTTTTGCTAACTACAGTGACCCTCGAATCTTAAATCTTGAATGCTAGGCCAGATGGAATCTTTCTACAACAGATACTGTACCCCTTCATCCCATATTTATTATTTTAAGGATCACATCACAGTTTTGGTAATGGTATTCTGCATTCCAGTGGAATGGATGAGCAGTGTTCATCCTTTTTGACAAAACGTAGCAGGTGATTATTAGCTACAGTGAAGGTGTGATAGCCTTGTGGAGCTGAAACAATTATTTCTGTATTGTTTCAAATTGCTGTTTTGTACACTTACAGGCCTGAGATTTGCTTCACATGGAATATATAAATTACATACAATGTAATTATAAATTAGATGCGATTCATACGTGGGACACAGTGATAGGTTTTGGATTTACAATTTCAAAGTTTCCCCATGTATTCAGAAAAATGTTGATTTTAGTTTTTAACCAGCCCTGTGAGGGAAAAGTGTTTTGGTTTTATTCTCATCAGAGCCAATACAGTAAGAAATCTACTACAACCCAAAATCCGACCTGTTTTCAGATATATTGAAGGTAGCAATATTTTACATTACTAAGCTATTCAGTATTTTAAACACATTAATTTCCTTACTATTTCTTGAATATGACCTCACACCTAATGGTATGTTACATGATGACAGGCGTTTCTTAATTTCATAACTGTTAGATGCCATTTTTACAGGTGTGTAATTTTCATACTTTAGTGCTAAAACATAAAGTACTGATCCATATTTACTGGTGAAGCAAACTAATAAAAAAAACTACCTATAAAGTTACATTCTCCCTCTTTTTTTTGCCAGACTAATTCTTTAGCACAAACCTAGCTTATTTGTTTTCCCTCCACCACACCAATAAAATGGTTCCCCCCAGATTATACAAATAATTGAATTATTGTTTGGAGCATTTAAGTATACATCCTCACTGGCTCCCTTTTCCTTTGTATTTGGTCACAATTCAACAAGGTGCATCCCTACTTAACAAAAGGCATAAGCACATACTTAATTCTCCTGAAAATTGAAGTTAATCATGTCCTTCATAGCTCAGCTGAGTAGGGAGGGGTTATTGAATCGGCCTTGAAAAGGAAACACGTCATTTCAGCCATCCTGATGTTTGGTATACAGTGACAGGCACTATCCCTTATATATGGCATTAGTTTCTTTACTTTTAAATTTCAACTGCACAAAACATACATTGTAATTTTTCAGGACTTGTCAAAATGTTACAGCATATTTTTTCATTTAAACATAAACCTGTTAATTTCTGCCAGTCCAGTCTTGCTGAAATAGACATTTGGCAAGGCAAAACCCACTTTTGTTGGAGGGGAGGGCAGAGAGGAAGCTTAGCTAGAAGGAAGGTTCTGTGCATTTTCTGACACAAGGAAGCTGAAAGTGAACTGCATAAAATTATATTGAGAGTAGATATTTTGGTTCAGAAACTCATGAGGTAACAAGCTGGTACAGCCTCACTGAGAGCAGAGGAGCTGTGCAAACTATGTGTATGGTATGTGCTAGTATCTGGCCTTTTATTTTTAATAAGGGAAAGATGTCCTGGTATGGATACACTCGATTAATTCCAACACCAAAGTATTTAAGAATTTGTCAGCAACCTTTTACATAGTTACCTTTTACTTCTCAGTTTGTTGAATCCCTCCATACAAGTGATCCAAATAACTGCTACTGCTGAACAGTATAATATATCCGTGGTTTCAGGAAGGAAATCCCATGTCCAGCACCAGCTAGTCCACATAAAAAAAACCGCATAAAGTGTTTCAAAAGATGGCTTTGTAGTTTGCATCCCCTTTGCACTGGGACAACCCAGCACTGAGGAGTCTGTCAGTTAATGTTTGGTAGGAGTTCAGACTGGCTCTCCAGTCGCTACACCCCAGTAATTAGAATTGTTTAAGTAATTTTTCAAGTACAGCTGCCTGCAAGGGCTGGAAGGTTTTGCTGAGTGGTCTGCTGGCCAGTGTGCATCGGCATCAGAGGCTGGGGAGCCCCCCTCTTGCACCCCCAGTAATGATCCTGGCCCCAGGCAATTCCAGCTGGTAGCACAATGGGACTCTGATGAGTTGGATCAGTTCAATCTGAAGCATTTAAGTTCCTGGGGAGGTGTAGGGAGAAGTTAAGAATTCAAACCCTGACAAGAGCTAAGTGACACAAAGATTACTGCAGGCATCAAGAGAGTTGGATTTGTTCAGTACTTTCAGCTGATTACTTTTCATTTCACTGGCATGATGGAAGATAACTGTGGTTCGTGACACACTGCCTGAATATCCTTGGTTTAATCCCTTACCTTCTCACAAGTTTTAAAAATCAATGAAAGAAGGCTGTGGGGGCTGAGCTTTGGTAGATGGTTTGGAAATCCATGCATTTGCATTGGCATTTTCCCACACCTGAAATATTTGCTTGGGGTTTAATCCATGGGGAAATAATTTACGCTGATGTTCTATGAGTACTCCATGGATTTTTTCCTTCAGGGGGCTCAAACTGTGTGTTAAGTGCTGTGCTGACAGTCAGATAGCCGATAGATGTTAGCGACGTGTTGGGCTTGAAGCGGATGAAGCTAGGAATTGCTTGTGAAGGTCAGGATTAAGAGCACAGAAGAGCCATATCGGTCCTACTGTGAGCAGCTGCAGTTCTGCTTTTACATGGATTTGCACCTTTTCCTTGGGACTGAGAGAGAGACTGGCAGAAGGAGCGAGTGTGCTTGTAGAGCTCTGCTGAGATGCTCTCAAGAGTGTCCCAGAAGTCCCAGAGTGCCACTCGGTGCGTCACAACTTTGCTTTTGTCACGCCAGCTTCCCCGCTCTAACCACTTTCTGGCATTTGGTCGGGATGTCTTTCAAGCATCAGAAGTTCCCAGACAATGCGCAGGCCTGCAAACTAAGAGAACCTGAGTATATCCCATCACTAGAAAATGTGGTGCTCAGCACCAGCCCTGAGAAATAAGGAAATAAAGGACTGAAGTACACGTGCATATGTGTGTCTACATTTAGAAAATACTATTTCTCCATGTCTTGCATGTGTACTGCGCCTGCAGACCATGTGAAAGACATAAAAGACTTTTGAGCGTTGAGCCCATAAGAGCAGCCAAGCTTTCCAAGAGGGAATGCTTGGAAAGCTGCTGTGTCATCTTAACACCTAAAATGGGTGATCCTACAAACACTCCTGTACGTGAACTTGGCATTGGTAGGGAGGTCTGGGAGAGCCAGTAGGACTGTGCAGGCGGGCAGGCTAAGCACCGATTCTTTTGCACAACCAAGGTCTAAAGAACATTCATTTTAAACTGCATTTCCCCATAGAATTTCACAGTGTCTGTTTCCAAATATTAATTTAGGAACAGGAAAATGAAAAATCCGAAACCCTTAAACAACTAATTGTGTGCGACTGTTTCTGTACTGTGGGTCTTTTCTAGGTTAGTGGAATCATTTACAGGATCTGCAAAATTTCAGTTGTTTTTCCAGTTTCTGACTGCTTGAATTCCTTGAACCCAGAGTGATACATTGGAACATTAGGAGAAGAATCTTTATGACACAGCACAACTGCCTTCTTATTAACTTTTTTTTAAGCTGATATATTTTATTTAAAAGCTGAAAAATATAGATATTGATTCTACCAAAGATACATGCTACTAATTCTCAGCAAAACAAAACCAACTTAAAAAAAAAAAATCAAAACGTAGTTGTCTTAAAGATTTAGCAGTCTTTCTCAAATTCATGTCTTTTGACATCAGATCTTGTGTTCTGAAGTTTATGTTCAAATGGTGCCAGTGAATTTTTATATGAAGGGAAAATGCCTATTTGTTAATCCACTGCATTGCTTTTCTTCTTTTTCCTTTTTTTTTTTTTTTAACAGATGTAATTCGACTCTTACTGTTTACCCCTTTGCTCTTCTTCTCTTTGTTGCCATTCTAACAATGTGAACTACATTGGCTTTACTTATCAAAGGAGAAGGAATGCAAAAATAAAGAAAGAGAAGGAACTATAATGAAGAGATTTGGCCTCTACTTTGTCTTAGCTGTTAAACTTTTTAGTGCTTTTGTTAACTATTTGCAAAGGGAAGCATTTTCTACAGAGGATAATTAATTTCAAGAAAAATGTCTTGAGTTTTAAGAATAAACGTCTCCAAAAGAGGAGATAGTCAATTTTATACAATGTCACAACTCTCCAACATTTGGGGTAGTGACTTTTTTTGTTTTGTTAGAACATTTGAAACTAGCAAGCAGCCATTCTTTCTAAAGACCGAAGCATTCATGTGTACTCCTATTTTCTTTTCCTTCATTTTTAAAATAGCAAAGTCATTAAAACTGTAAATATTTTGTTGCTTGGATAAGCATCTTCTGGGAACTTTGTATCTATGGTATATAATCATAGAATTTTATATTTTCATATAAAGCTAATTTTTTTCTAGTTTCACCTCCTTCCTAGTTCTGTGGTGGCTATGTGATTACATACCTTCTGTGTATCGAGGTAGTGAGACACCATCATCACACTCCAAAAAAGATTTCCACACATGTCATTTCTTTGGGGCAGTGATTGTGAAAGTTGGATTTTTTTTTTGGATTCCATTGTCAGTGTGTGCAATAGGAATTAGACTTAGCCAGTCACTGGATACGTTTGTCTCATTGATCCATTCAGAAAAAAAAAAAAATATGGTGTTTGGTTTGGGGAGAGGGTGGGAGGGAGTATTTTGAGGGAGATTTTTTGTTTGTTTTGTTTTGTTTTTTGTTTGGGTTTTTTTTGTAACTTGAAAATTCTTCTTTTTGTTATGTTAAACTATATCAAATCATTCTATTATAGTGTTATTTAATATGTAAATTGTATTGCTATACATAAAATAAAGTATGGTTTTTGATGTATTTACAGACTTCTTCCTTACTTGCATCAAATACATGCAGAGAACAGATGCACGAGTCAGTATTTCACTGTCCCAAGCGTGCAGGAAGAATGATGCGATCCAAGGCCTGCCTTAATTAGATCTCAAATTTCCAAGCAGTGCTCAGCTGGGAACTGTCTCTCAGTCACTTAACAGTGGAGATCACCATTCCTTTCTTAATTTACTCCAACGATTAGAGAGCTGTGAGTAACCCCCTTCCCTCTTCACCACTGGTCTTCCCCAGACCGTGTGACCCTTCAAAATCCCTTTTGGAAGGGGGATTGTCTCCATTCAGAACAGGACCTCAGAGCCTGAGCTTTATTGCCAGTTCCTTTGGGTGTGCCATTCCTTAGATCTAACTCTGGTTTATCAGCAGATGTCTGCCTGGAGGAGCAGGGGCTTCCACCAAGCCACTGTCGCCTGATTTATTGTGATAACCTGCATCTACTCACAGCTCAGCTAACCCTGGAGCTGTGGTAAAAAAGAAAAAGCACTCATCTCCACGTCAGGCAGACTGGGAGGGAGGGACAGATGTTCCAAATCCTAGAGATAAAGCAGCAAATATTCCCCACGGAGCACATTAATAGTCATACCGCCCTGCTGCATCTGAGCCAAGAGCTGTCATTGAGACGGGCGCACGTTACACCATCGATGTTCAGTGTTTTGCAACAAAACCTCAACAGCTCCGCATGCCCCCTCCCGTGCTGATTCTGTGCTGAGCACATGTGTTACTTTTTTTTGTTGTTCTTGTGGGAAAACCGCTTGGGTTTGTGGATAGGTTCTCGTTCAGCTCTGCTGCCGGCCGTGAGCCACGGGGACACGGCAGCTGCCTGGGCTGGCGGAGCCTTCAGGAACAAGGCAGCACGCAGCCTCCGGAGCAACACCCGCACGTGGACAAACGACATCAATAACTGAAATTGCTTGTTGACGTAAAATTGCTGGTTCAAATCAATACGCTGTACATCTGCCTTCTTTCGTGTGGCTGCATTCTCATCTGCAATGTCCACATTGTGGCTGACTGGGGGAAAGAGGGAGCCTGGCACACAAGGTGATTAGTGATGCTGCAGTGCTAGCAGCACAGCCCGCTGACTCCCACAAAGCCCCGGAGCTCGCAGTAAGCTTCCTCCAGCCCCTGTGCCAAGGCACTGCCTCTCACAGCCCAGCACCAGCCCACAGGCAGGCTCCCGCGGCCTTGCTCGGGCAGTGACAGCAGGCGGGCAGGGACCTGCTGCCCAGCCAGTCCTGGGGCACACTGCAGCAGCAGGAGCAGCCCCATGCCCTCTGCGCGGCTCTCAGGCCAGGGCAGGCAGCTGGGGCTGGGCACCCAGGGAAGGGTCCTCTGCCCAACCTGGCTGCCTGACCTCCACGGAGAAGACGGCAGCCCCTGCACGCACAGGTAGGTGGTACGTAGCGCTTCGTAACAACAGTGTGAGAAAACTGCTTAAAAAATGCCTGTCCGGAAAGTGCCTGAAAGATGGAGCTGATGGCAAGCTGAACATGTCACCACCAGTCCCTGCAAGAAAAAGATAAACACAGGCCTGGCATGTCTAACCTAGGACCAGGTAAGGAAATCCTCCCAGCTGGTTTAAAGCTGTCTCTTTTTGGGAGGGAGAACCACTCGGGGAAAAAATGTAACCCCATGGAAGACAGGCTAAAGGAGAGCAACAGGAATGATCAGTGATCTGGAAATCCTGAACAAAGACACAATGAACTGGGACATAGTCTAGTGAAACGGTACAGAGAGATAGCCTGGGAGATGCAGGAGTGGAGGACAGGCTGTGGGGCTTTTCTCCTGGTATTTAAAACACTGCTCCTGAAAAAAAATGGTGTAATCTTCTTCCTACATCTTTAGTAAATAAGAAATAGAGCTTGAACAGCCACAAGGATGGTAGGGGTTGGGCAATGGGAACATCACCCGGGACAGTGATGCAATAAAATATTTGTCTGTAGCAGCTACAGAAATCAGGACCACCCAACCTTAAAGAAAAACTGCATTTTCATTAGTAGCAGCTCTGAGGTGGAGCCACCACCCTGCTGCTGGCCAGATCATCCTGTGCATGTACAACAAATGGGGCAGAGCTCGCTGTGGGATACAGGACAGCTGTTCCAACCTACCCTCGCCTTGAGCCAAGCTCAGCAGCAGCTCCCTACACTGCAAACACAGGCAGTGCAGCGCTTGCTCTGGGAGTCCCTGGTCCTCCTGAGCCATCTCGGTGAGCAACAAAGGCAGGAGCTGAGGAGAGGAGAAAAGCCTTGGAGAAAGTACTTGGATTCTGTGCTTAGGCTGGGGAGGAGGCCAGGCTGAGACCTGTATCCAGTGGAAATATAGAGTAAGTAGTTCATTAATACTTTGGCAACAAAGATATGATTTACCAGCACTTCCCACTACTAACAATATGCCTGAATTAATTGATGGTATCAGGAGATCCCAACTTCTTCTGTAATAAATAGCTAATGAGTTTAGCCTTTAAGGCTTCCAGAGGCTGCTAGCAGTCATGCTAAGCAGGCACAAATAATAGCAGCATTTTTATTAAATGGATTCAAATGCCAGAAGGTGTACTTTCAAGACCTTTTGCAACATAAAAATAATTTTGATCAATGCTTTGGTCCTGGTCCTATTACTTAGCCACTTCAAGCTCCATGAAGTGCTTCATGCACTGACGTGTCACCCCCACCTGCTGGCAGCTGCCTTATTGATCACTTGTGGTTTCTGTTTCCCCTTTGCTGCCAATCAATGTTTCTGATGTCTTTCTGACTTTGTAATGCTTTAAGAAGCAACACTTCACACAGCAATCTTTCCTGACACTGTGTTCAATTAATCTGACAGTCACTGGGCTCGCTTTTCTTTTCTAAAGTTGTTATCTTCCTTATGTCTTGAAATCCTTGTTTAGGATTTGACGCCTGCTTTGCTGGTGTTTTATGTTATGTTTTTTGAATTTTGAAAAGATTCTGTATTTCAGTTCCACGTCTCTTATGGGAGCAGTTTCCAATATTTCATATTTCACTGTCTTTGTGTCCGTGAGCCATGCTTTCTGTATGGCTCATAATTGCTGTCACTCCCAAACTCAAACCATGTTGGTCATATGGCCCATATCACAGGATATTCTTGCACATTATCTAATCATAAATACTTTGTTCCTTTATCTAAGGAGCTGCTGAAAGAGTGAGTTTCTGAGTCAACATCAGAAGAAAGCCATAAGGTATGTGTGTTTTGTCTTGGAAGGATAGCGTTATTGGCTGGAAGCCCAAGGCTTGATAGAAGTGAATGTGGCACAACCCTCCACCAGCTGTTTTGCTGTTTTCTTATGATCTAAATTGATGCCCCATCTGAAAGATGAGGGCCAGCAGGCTCTGATTGCACAGGCTCCTATGTAATGTAGATGCTTTTCTGCACCATTTAGGGTCTATGGGTCTCAGCTTTCTCTGGGTCCATCAGGGCATGATGGCTGCAGCCAGGAGTAAGCAGAGCACTAAAGATTTTCCCACACATGAATCTGGCCTAGGATGGGTTTGAGACAGCTGACGGCCACTTTGGGTACTGCGCCATAAAATGTATTGCTGCTCTGGTCACAAGTACCATATGTGCACAGAAGGTAATGTGTGGTCATGTCACTGGTGTGTCACACTAGCCCTCACAAAACACACCTGGGGGAACGAGACACTGAGGCAACAGAAGGAACCTCCACATAAAACACCGACACTGTAAGAAATCAGACTCTTTCTTACAGACTCTTGAAAAATATTTTCACATCCTAATAGAGAAACTGTGGCTTCTCAGCCACGCATCACACAGGCTCCAGTCCCTCCCTTACACCATCGCCAACCGCCTGCCCCAGCTCCACGTGCTGCTCCAGCAGCTACTTAGGTGGAAATAGCAGTAACATCTGACCAGCCCATTTTCTACTGTTTTACACTAACTTCACGCTGGGTAATCAGTAGGCTGTATGTGGGACATAGGTGAAGGCTTGATAGTCTGCTAGAGTAAGAAATCAGCACACCCCACAGGCACTTACGGTGTTCAGCGTGTTCTCATCCATTGGTTGAGGTGCTTCCTTCACACACACTTTTAGTGAGGCAGCAAATACTGGTGATAATGACAATTGCCATGAAGGAGGGAGAACTCAGTTTCAGATAATATGCACTTGGCACGTGGCACAGCAAGTTCTGTAGGGCACGTGGCACAGCAAGTTCTGTAGCTCAGCACCAGAGCTACAAGATGCTGCATGCCCCCTCTTTCTGTGAAAGGGGAAGGCTGAAATCCTCTTCAGTTCCTTGATGAGAAGGTAAAGCAAGGGGAGAGCTGACAACCTTGATTGCAGGATAGAATAAGATCTTTAGCATTCTCTCAGCCAATGCATGGGAGGAAAATTATGATCTCATAAAGAAAACCTGGCTGTTTTCTCTCTGCAAAAAGGTTCCTACATTGGTGCACAAGAGGGATGGAATAGGGGGGTCCTGCATGTACTAGATAAATGAGCAATTTTCTGTAACAAGGTGCTTATCAGGTTTCATCAGCAGACGATCAAGAAGAATAAGAAACTATAGAAAAACAATAAATTGAAGCCTTCATTACATGCAGGCTGATGGGACCATCAGCACCACACAGCTTTGCCCTCCAGAAATTTTTCCTAACAGGCTCAAATCATTAATGGCATTGGCTCAGTGTCAGAACTGTTGGATGAACTCTTGAGTCCAACCATCATATGAATATTCTGATTGTAAGCTGTAGTTTTAATTTAAAATATCATTTAAATGAAATATAATTTCATTCATGACACTGTGAATTGATAGTTCTAGAGAAAATCAGGTCGTGGAATGTCCTGAAAATCAGGTCGTGGAGTGTATTCAAATGCTGTGGGTGTGACTGTGACCAAAACAAATTGTTTGCTATTGTAGCTGTAATATAGCAAGGTGTGTAAAATAATGGTGGCAGAGAATAGAAGGGTTAAGCTATTTAACACTGTATTTGCTAGGTATAGAAAGGTTATCACACTTTGCAACTAGCGAAGAATGTTCTTAGTTTTGCTTAATACTAGTCTTCAAGCTGAAACACACCATTAGTGAAGGGGAGAAATATCATAAAAACTCTTAAAAGTTCAGTAACTTAGGTTATGAAAGGCTCTGCCTTTCTGAATTTTAGTGCTTTAAATAAGCTTCCTTATTACTTAAATCCAATTTTCTAGATAGCCTCTTACTTTGAGCCTGTTAGACATATGTTATGCCTTTGCCTGAAAGTCTCCTAGTGACCTGCAAATTGATTGCAGCCTGTGAAATTTGCCATAAGTAATTCTTTGCTCTTTCATTTTTTTCCTATTTTCTTTTTCTGAAATAAAAAGGATGCAGGTGCCTTGTCTACTATCAGGCTATAAATCCTGTATGCAGTTCAGAAATCCTATTGACCTCCTAGCAATGATGTAGCTCCTGAGATCTGTAGCAGTAGGCTCTTATATTATGAAGCTTAGATCACTGCATTCATTGATAATGCCACTACGTAACAAAAAACTTAAATTCTTCTCAATCTTTGTTCTTTTGTCATCATGAGTACACTCGCAATAGGCAGGGTTTTATTCATCTGATAGGTTTACATATCTCATAGTAGTCTACTGTGTAATGTATTGGGAAAGAATGAGGCGCACCACTAACTTACCTAATTGGTTTCATGCAGGATATCAGTATAATGAGTTTTACAGCATTTGTTTATCTCATTATTTGTGTTTACAATTTCCATGTGTTAAAAAATGTCCTGTATCTTTCTTGCATCATAACAGCTCCACAATAGCATAGTGCCATAGCCAGCTCTCATGTCATCTTCATAACATTTAGCCAGTCAACTGGGAGAACATTTTATGGGTGCTAGAAAGAATAACTGATTGAAGCTAATGTGAATAGATGAGCAGAGCCCTGTCACAACACAGCTGTCTGTATTTGCCAAAACTCTCCTCCTAATTCCCCAGCTTGAGTCATGGGCACCTGATCAGGTAGGGCTCAGCACCTTCCAGTCTCCACCAAAGATCAATGACTGGCCTCTGATTCATCAGCTTTAATAGTTTCTGAAACACATTGTTTTGCTGGTATCCACAGGAATAGGGAAGATTATGTATGTAACTGCCAAAAAAATATATTAAGCTGGAGTTTGTCACATAGAAGGTCTAACAAAAGGAAAAAGAATAAGCTTCAAAATGACAAGCAAAAAGAACATCATGATTTAATATAAATGGCATAAAGTTGTTCAAATTACACCAAAGTTCACAAGTAAGGAATATTAGTAGTCCCACCCTGCCCTCACTTTTTATGCCCTTATTTCTTTCAGATGATCCCTGGTTTTGTGCTCCTGCACGTAGTTGGAAGGAAGACCATGTTCCACAATATGATAAAGCTAATTTTTGCAAATGATCACAGTGTCGTAGACACATGGCACAAAATACTGACCCAGTCTAATGCCCTCCTGGGGGTTTGTTCAAAAAATTGTTTTGGGGCAGCTGTATCCCCACAGACTTTACACCATATCAGGAAATACCGTTCTCTCACAAGTAGCATAAAAACCGCCACTTCGGCTGCTTTGACCAAACATTTGTTATTAACAGGCACTTAAGCACAGCCTCAGCAATGAACAGCCCTGAGCAGGGCTGATGTCTTCCTGAGCACACAGCCCACCCCACCCAAATTATCTGCCTGAATCATCATCTCTCACCTTCTTTTCTCCCTCAGACTATACAGTGGCCCCTTTCCAAAATAGAGAGCAAAGTCCCATTATGTTATTTCTTTCTTAGCAAGTCCAAAAAGCGTGTCCCAAAAAGGTAATATTAACTTTGGCAATTGGATTCTTTGCCTTTGAAGCTCTTATTCTACATTCTGCCTGCAGTTATAGAGACTTCAATCTTTATTGATTTTCCTGTGCCACCTCTCAGCATCCTTCCTAGGCAGCATGATGCATTAACTTTCCATATAATGAATATTCCTGTTTGGTTCTGTACTCTGAAATACACCCATCTCTGAATGAGATTTCAACACTCTGCATTGCTGATTTTCAGCTGCATGCCATAGCCCTTGTTTTTCATAGGCTGGGAACACCAAAAGAGCCCTCTAGACCCAGAGGTCGTGCTTTTAACACAATCACTGTTGTATTGGGTGGGAGGAGAGCCTTTATATTTTTTAGACGAGTTCCAACAATAAAGTTATTAAAGCTATTTTCCACCTAGCAAGAAAGCTACCTGATGATGATATTGTTCCTGCCTTTTAAACTAATTTTATTTCAAAATGGTACATTTGCAGTCATCATAATCCTATTGTTGCATGTTATTCCCAGTATAATGACTGAAAATGCTATTGCTTGGGGGAAGGAATTTTTTTCTGGTTTTGTGGGTTTGGGGGTTTTTTTCTATTTAATTTTATCTATTGCCATGATATCACAAGATAAGCCAATTTATTCACTAAAATCCTTCCTATCCATTCCTTTGTTGACTTCAGTTTCTGGTCAAGGATACAAGGTACTTTTGCAAAGCAACATGAAGACCTACAGTTATTCTGCTGAAGCAAGGCTGCATCCACACAGCTAAGTGTCTGTCCAGCCCCAGTGCAGAGCAGGAGGTACCCTTGCAGTTCAGCTTCTCAGAAAAGATGAAAATATATATATACCTGTAAAGCTCTAGAGTCAGCTCCTCCACACCGGGTTTGGAAGATTGTGGCACTAAATCCATAGCCTTGCTAGGGTGGCACCTCCACAGCGCTGGCGACATCGCAGTCTTCCTGAACTGAATGGCAGCAGACCTCCAAATCAAAGAATTCCAGATATTTTTACTCTTAAGTTCTTGCTAGATTCTAAAAATTCATTTTCAATTTGTGTAAAACAGGATGACAATTGGTTTCACGCCATGTCATTACAACTATTACAGCTTAAACTGTAGCATAAAAGCACTACTTTGAGTCCCAGACTTGAGGCGATTTAGACAGTAATGAGCTTTAGGAGAGTGGAATTTTAGCCTTCCTGCAATTACAATTTTTGTGTTAAGCACACAAACCCCAAAGTCTTTCTCAGATATCCACCTGAACCTGAGATCCAAGGTGAGTATGAGGTACTTAGTGACCATGTTGGCACAGAGGCAATCACCCCACTGAGATACCCAGCTCTTCACCTCCAGTTAGAGATACAATTTGCTTGCTATGGAATAGTTATGGTGGAGAGACAACTTCCAGAAGATGTCGTTTCACATAATCCAACTCACTTGCACAGCTGTTCTATGCACTGCTGTGACAAACCGTTCTTCATGAAACCATTATTGCCTCTGCCCAGCTCAAAACCTGAGCTTCCTAACAATGCAACAGTAGAATTAAACTCCTCTCTCTCTCCTCATACGTGAGTTCTAGCTGACATGTTTCTTATTTATTTACATTTATTTTCTTATTTACAGAAGGATCTCTTCAAGCTTAAGCAAGCGCTGAAAGACAAAATAGTATTAAAAAAGTGATCTCATATTATGTGCCCATTACTGCCATGTTTTGTATTAAAGTTCCTTTTTTAATAGGTATTTTCACAAATAGGTCTCAATTGTTATCAGTGATTACAGAGTTCAGCAGGCTGATTATTACTGCAGTAGAGCATTATCTGCTGATGAGCTTGAAACCCATGTTATTCTCACCTGTTAGGTGCTCATATTATCTCTTAATAATTTATAAACTAACCTCATTATAAGGTTGTAGTATGGAGTGCAACAGATTACAGCACAAACAGGCAGTACTCAAGCACTATGAAGTTTCTCTGTGCAGCTACTCAGAGCTTCATTGTGTGTTCCTCATTTTGTCATACACTGTTGATATTCTGGAGGGCTCCACTTCTTCCTAGGACATGGTTATCAATAATCCCTGTACTGCATTTGCTCACATGGCAACTGATGTCTGCAGCTGAAGCTTAGCTCTTGCTGTTGTATCAGTATAGACAGACTTGGGAACAAGACCAGGAATTTGCTAACGGTTTTCAGAGTCACCAGAGCTCCACACAGGTCTGTGGGTCTGAGGGCAGCAGTGCCGCCACAGCTATGGGCATCTCTGCTCTCATCTCCATCTCTGAGCTGGTACCTTGAATCCTCCTTTCACAGGAGTTGTGTCTAGTGCCTGAAGATACAGCTTCACCAGTACACTAAACCGTGTTTCCTGTCCGTGTCAGCCATGCTCTTAATAGATTTATTTCACTAAAACGGCCACAACATAAAGTACTAAGCCTACTAGCAGAAGCACTTGCTGGAAAATGGCTGGAGAAACTGCCAAAGAAGGACTGGGAGTGGTTCTTTTCCTGATTTGTATGTACAGAAGATAGAAAGCTTGGAAAAAAAAGTGGTTTATGCTCAAGTCTCTCATTTTTCACAACAGTCACTTTCCAGTGCTATCTGAATAGCAAGCCAACATTTTTTTACAAAATTCTCTGTACTTGAATGTTTTTTGCCAGTTTTCTCTCACAAGGTGGAATGCAAACACTGACAACCATGAGTGCTCAGCTGCAGTATTTGACTTTGTGAAAATTAATAGCAAAGCTGGAAAGAGTAGGTTGCTCACAAAAAGAGTAGCATAGCCATTCATGGTGCATACATGCTTGTTAAAATCCATTTTTCTGAATTCATGACAGCATACCTTTCCTTGGAGCCCCTTCAGGCAGGAGATGTTCTCAGGACATCCAGGAAGAGCAGCTGGTCTGGGCAGATTCTCAAGGCAAAAATCTGGGCTTTAGTGAAGCCACTGGCAAAGTTCATTTTGACTTCAGTGGAGCCAAGATTTTACTGTCACCTTATCACTAAATCTCTTGGCTTTCAGCATTACTGCATATTTTCCTGAGCAATTTTAGGCATATCTATTTCAGTCTTCTGACAACGATATTTATGATGAATAGTTATTATTCTGTTGTAGTAGTATCCTGGGACCTTAACTCTGGACCCATGTGCATCATCAGGAGCAGTGTGTGGACGCATAATAAAGAGACAGGTTTGCTCTTTATTTATGTGTGGTACTCTTTACTTTATCCTCAGACATTTACGCAAAGAACTTTAAACTGAGGAGTAAACACAAAGATGTGGATACGATCTCTGGTTCAGGATGCGCGTAGTCTACAGACTGTCAGAGCCTGGTAAGAATTAATGTCTGTTGTTCTTTATCACTTTCCCTGGTTATCTGCTATTGTCCCTTCTTAGAAAGACGATACAGTATATTTCTGCGCTCTCAGTAATACAGATTTTTCTGCCTGTGCTATGTTGGGAAGATCTGTCTGGAACATCAGTGGTGTCATGGCAAAAAGATCTGAACCCTGCACCCTGACTGCAAATGGCTGGTTCTTTCCAAAGCACTTCTATGATATGTGCCTTATTTTTCCATAACTACAAATGGGGCTTTGTAGAACATTTTGACAGTTTAAGATGACTGATGCTATTTCTAACTTAGTGTTTTCACTGAGATTAATTTGATTTTCAGATATTTTGGCCTAGAAAGTAGGTAGTAATCTGCCTTTTAAAAATTTTATTCAAAGTAAACAAACAATTTTCCAAAGGCACATTTATTATAAATCCCAGTCTTGTGGCTGTGAGAATTTTCATTGTCTCTCTTCCTCCTCACCCCCTTATCATGCTGAGTCATTTTCTAAAAATAATCCAGTTGCTTTTCTATAAGCAAGTGAATGAAATCTAAACACAGACTACACCAGGAAGATGATGAGGAGGAAGGCATGTTACCATAACTTCCCAGCCTTCCAAGGGTTGTATTTCCTCATAGTCTTGCAAGCATATGCAATGAGACCAAACAAACAAACAAAAACTCTCAATAAACTACAGGGGAAAAGAAATCCCCCTTTTTTCTCAGAACTTGCATGGACTTTGCAAACACGGGGTTCATTAGAAGATAATTCCTTACATGGGGTTACTTATCAAGCTGAGACAGGTGCACTGAGGTTCTGCAGTAAAAGCACCTCGGCTTGGAAGAACAGGGTGGGAGGTCACAACAAGGTGGAGAGCACAACATCCTCAGATGGCTATTTCCTTTCTGCTCCATTTTAAACACTAGCAGATAATGCCCTCAGCTGAGAGGAGCAAATTCTGCAGTAGCTCCTAGTTCAAGGGCATGGTGAGAGCTGCTCCTGACACTTCCACACATCCTGGGGTCATATAGCTCTGCAGACTCCCATGGAGGATAGGGGTGCCTGGCCAGAGGTTACTCAAGTTGTGGTCCCAAGTACACTCTGTTGTACATTGTACTGGTGGCTGTTAGCCTTTAAGGTTTCCCTTGATTTGGGTATTATGCAGAGCACAAAAAAAGGCTGAAGATCATGTTGCTTTTATCACACACACAGATGCTAGCATGAGATGGTGTGGAATGACAAAGTTGATCATGAGGGGCAGCTTCTGGTCAGCATGGGTAGTGGGTATTGTTGTGAGTATCTGCTTTGGTGTGCATGCTCTTCTCCACTCCTACCACCCCGCTGGCTAAGACTGAAGGCACATGTAAAAGAGCAGTTAGCTGAAGAGCCAAAATCAATGCAGTAAAGTTGAAGTCCTTTAAGATTTCTCTTTACTGATTCACTTCGGTTCTCTCTCATAGTGCATCGCTAAAATGACTCAGTGACTGAACAGTTCCTGACTTGTATAATTTCAACTTTACTGTCCCAAATTAACTATCTCTATTTTTTAAAAAAAATATATTCATTTCCATTTCAGAATGAACTCCTATAGTTTCTTTTCTTCATGTAGTCTCTGATTTTAAATGAATGTTACTCCTAATTCTATGCTATATCTACAGTGGGAGATGTGCCCCAGAAATGACTTCTCTAGTGTCCAGAAGTGCTTGATAAATATTACTCATGTTACATTAAAAATGATCCTTTACTGTCAGAGATTAAATTTTTGTGAGGTGCTTTCATCACCTTGTGGTGATGTACCTTACTACCTTCAGCATGTTGTGTGGGATTTAGGCCACAGATAACAAAAATGCTCCCATGATCTTTTCTACAGGTAATACCCACAGTCACTCATACATGAGCAGAGACTAATAATCATTTGTTCACTTGGCTACGCGTCTTCTAGTGCAGAGACAACAGCTCCTTCTCAGAGTCTATAACAGTCTAAGAAAATTCAAAGTATATAAAAGTTATGAACTACACTTTTTAAATACAAATGGAGAAGCATAATTTTAATCAGCCCTGTTTGATTATTCCAGTTGGCACAATGTGTAAAAAGGTATCACAAATTATTTTGAGAGATTAGCCAATTACAGAGAGACATTTCCAGAGAGGAAATTTAGGGCATCTCACTAACGGCTTGATTTATACAGCAGTCCATATTTTAGCAACAGATCGCTTGATTGCTTATATAAACTGGTTTCATTTCACTTGCTTTAAATACAGAAAAATTGTAAGTAGATAAACAGTTCTGTGAATAACAGAACCAAAGACCCTGGTTTCCTATGGATTTGAGTTGGTAGGAAAAAATCCTACACAGACCATCTGACATCCAGCAAGCTCTCTTTATAGCCTTTCTTTTTGTTTGAATAGCCATCTATTTTCACAAAACTTTTAGAACAGCAGTGTCTTTGGGACTAGTAACTTTGGTGTTGAATTTGGCTCTAATCGGTCAACTTCAAAAATACACCGAAAAAAGAGAGGTGAAAGATGAGTGCATGCATGCACAGCTACATAGACACACGGAGCATAAGTGCATAAGCCTTATATAATTAGGAAAACATGTTCTTTTAAAAAAAATATAAACTGCTGTAACTCTACAGCTTTTGCCAGCCACATCCATTTTCAGAAACTGAAGAGCTAACCATCAACTGATATCCTTCTGTGATATAGTTTAATGAAGAAAATAAATTATATTCCCTAAGGAAAGCAATTTTGCTATCACTTGGAATGTACTTATTTTCTCTTTTTCTCACTGAACTTACTGCTTCATCTTTCAAAAGAAAATCTCCTTTACTACATTACTAAGTCAAAACATAAATAACCAAAAACCAAGGGTTGACCCTTTTCACGTCAATGGCAGCACTGACATTTTTACCCAGTTATTTTAAAGCCTGGACTCTATAGTGCTGTCCATAACTCCAATCACAACGAACCCTGTTCAGTAAAGCCAAAGACAGTCAGTTGGGCAGGAAAATTTGAGAATGTTGTTAGAACTTGCTATTATTTAAATATTTTAAACTGACAGCATTTGAAAACCAACTTCAAAGCTAAAATTTAAATTCACCTGCCTTTCTGTGCCTTAGGCTATGAAATAGGCTCAGACAAACAGCCAACTACAAATAATGTCATGTAGGACTTCGTAATATAAAGCTTACAGTGCTTACATTAGGAAGCCTACGCAGACAGAAAGATCTTCACAACACGGAGATACTTTGTTAGAAACATTCTCCTTCCCATGCCTGAATGGTGTAGCAATACTCTACACGCCTACATAGCACTGGTGTCAGCTGCAAGCAGGCTGGCCTGGCAGGCAAAGCCGAGCAGGCTGCAGTGGCTCTGCATTTATTGCTGACTTTCCCTCTGCAATACTATTCATAGCCAGAAGCATAGAGCAGCAGGTGACTTCGAGCTTTAACTTCCAAGTTTTCTCACAAAGACAACTAGCAGCTGATTGCAACATTGACACAGGTGATGTGATTCTGAAATTTCTGCTCAGCAGAACATGGCTGCTACAAAAGACTTGCCATGGGGAAGGTTCTGTAAGTCAGGCTTCCCTCTGAAGGTCACACAGAAAGCCATGTCTCAGACTGCCAGTCACAAAGTGATGAAGGTCTGTGTTAAAATGAATCCATGTCCTTGCTCTCTCTCCCGCTCTATCCTGTCTAGGAGACTGTCCTAGAAGTTCAACTGTCTGATGCTTAAGCACTTTCCTCAAACATTTCTGTTCAAGAGAAGCTTTATTCAATACATCCATTTGTTCTTCTGCTAGCTCTATCTTTTTGCTTAAAAAGCTTTTCTTCTCTGATATCACTACTCACATACTAGTAGAAAACAATCAGATACTCTCCCTGCTTTTTGTTTTGATAAATAAGCTAAACATTTTAATCTCTTCTCACAAAACAAGCTTGCTCCACTATCTTGATCATCCTTTCTATAGCTCTTCATTTTTCTTGACCTCAAGTGACCAGAAACACACTATAACCATCACAGCTGGTCAAATATAAGTAGAATGACCCATAACAGGTTTGCAAGGAGCTCAGCTGAACAATTCTCAAAAGAAAATAGGCATGAGATAGTCCATTTCTCCCTCCATTTGCTGATTATGGGTAAACCTGAGAAGGGCGGTTGAATTGAAGGATAGAGTATGTGCTGTAATTTGGGATTATTTATGCAGATTATTTATGTCCCTTAGAAGTATTCATTAATTTTGCTCTTACATTACTTCTATAACCCTTGCCTCTCTGCTTCCCATTCATCCATACAAGGCAAATATGATGCACTGCTATTTATTCTTTACATAGTGTTATAAAGCAAAGTGATACATTTTATGACACAGGGCTTGAGAAATTTAGATTCTGTTTGCTTTTCTTAGATTTATGTCATCAAGCTGCTTGTTTCTCTGCTTTTAGTATGGTTATTAATGTTCTAAAGGTTTTGTTACACTCTGGTTACACTCATTCATTCAAACTTTAAAACATGTCCTGAAAAACTGTTTATCAAAAGAGTATTTTGTGTTCCTAAAAAAAATGTAACATCAAAAAACAAAACAAAAAACCAAACCAAACTTCATAGAAACAAAACAGAGGGAAGAGATTAGGGAGAAAAAGATATTTGCATATATTTAAAATCTGCTATAAAAGCTACTTCTGAGGGTCTTCATTTCTTGTTACCTAACAAGATGCCATTGGACTTTTTTTTTTTTTTTTTCAGCAGTGATCAAAATTATTGAAATTGCAGTTCTGAGCATTCAGCTACTCTGAAAATCAGGGCCTATAATGGGTCAAGCTGGTCATTTCCTCTGAATGAACAATTAGGAAACATTGGCTTTGAGCAAGTTGGTTCAGACTATGAATCCACCCTGGCAGAGATGGGAATAGAACTCGGGTTTTCTGACTGACTGATCAAATGACTTGACTGTGCTATCACCAAGAAAGAGTTTAAAGAATGACTCTGAAAGGTTATTTTCACTGAATTGCTGAGTACATAAAAGGTGTTGAAAGAAAGAGTAAAACTTCTTGAAAGGGTTTAGAAATGGTTATATTTATAATCTGTTGTGGTAGGATTTTTCAAGTCCACTGTTCAGTGAAGCTAGACTGACAAATTTATTATAGTTATAAGGCTGAGAAACGTATTAGAAGAAATATAATAGAAGGTACATTTTTTGTGAAGCTTTAATAGGAACTGAAACAATTCAACAAAAGACTAAATTTGGTAAGGGGAAAAAGTCATTTATTAAATCTTTCTAAAAGGATTGACTGACCTTTCTTTAAAAAGAGTGGGCTTTTTGTAAAAAATGAAAAGCTCAACCTTCATAACAACAACCTAGTAAAAGGGTTTATTAGAAACTGGCTTCTTGTGCAAGTTCAGTTATTTTTATTGTCAATAAATGTTGGTGTTATGCAATAAGAGAAGCATTGTTGCCTCTCTAATTTCTCTGAGGGATTGAAGAAACTCATAAAAAAAGCATTCAAAATCTAAACTGAAATAAAAAATAGAACACTCCTGCTCAGGTTTGTACGGCAAAAACCAGAGACAGAAACTATAGGCTGAGAATTCAGCTCATATGGAAACTGTGCCAGAACTGTGAAGGTGGTGTTATTTCTTCTACCTCTGCTTACAGTAAAAGTCAAGCTATTAATATCAGGCATCTTGACAGTCACATAAATGCATATATTAAAATTCAAAGTACTTTTTGCTTCTGTAGATGTATCATCATTACAGAGTAAGACAATTTTAATGTAAGACCAGATGGCAATAGCATTACTTAGAATGGATAAATGTTATAGGCTGACTTGTATACCCAGTGCAAATGGACTAAACCTGAAGATGGTGTCTGTCATCATCACTAAGCAAGAGCAGACACAAAGCTAAATAGTCCAGCCCATTCAAAGTGGTGTAGGAAAGCAGCTGGAAGACTGTTTAAATAACCAGCAGTACATGCATGTGATTGGATTCACCTGAACATTAGTAGGCACTGACTTGCTCCTCAGTAAACTTGCTATGGTTTCAAATAGGAATCTCAAATCAGGCCAAAGCTGACAGGCTTCCTGTTCACATGGCAGGCAAGACTGGTCTGGAGGAACTCCAGTGAACCTCCACTCAGGTGTGATAGACATCAGCTGTGGTTGGTTTTGAAGCAGATGATCACTGATCAGATACATAATTATAGACAGCAGTCTGAGGAAGCCAGTTTCTCAGAGCTCATTGTATAAGCCTGTGGAGAAAGATACCTCTGGTCCTTCCAGAGCAACTCCAAATGCTCAGCCTCATGCCCTACCTCACTCTCAAGGACAGCTTATCTCTCTGAACTGATTAGGGAGGGAGCCTAGGAAAATCAGCCTTCTCATATATAAATCATCTGACATGACTCTTATTTAAGAGCCAAAAGGTGTATTTTTGTCCCTCTTGTTTACATGCATCCTCTTGTTGCTCTCAGGAATACGTTCTCACTGTGCAAGGGAAGAAAGATGTAGTCTGTGCGGGTAGGCAAAGTGCTGCTTGTAAGATCAAAGCTAAGCATCCCTATTCAACATACTTCAAACAGGAACTGAGAATGGTGGTTCTCCAAGTGTTTGTTTTTATTGAGTTTCCTGTGTTCAGTTTAGGGAAAACAGACAACAGGAGTTGTTTGAAATAAAGCTGTAATTTACTATCCTAACATGCTGAGAAGCAATTAGATTCAAGCTAATTACTGTAAACAGTTTTTATAATTACTTGTAAAACGTTCTACTACCTGTACTTCTGCTGAAGTCAGTTGAGGTCTGTAGATTTTTTTTTTTTTTAATAGGAGGCTTAATGTTGTTACTCAGGGGCCAAACTATTTTCTTGAAATCTTCAAAAAGAAGTAGCTATGCCACAGAAACTACTGATGGAAAGCCCCTGTTAGGGCATGTATCCCCTTGACGATACTGAATGGTGTATGAGTAAACGGTCTCAAGTATTGTCTAGGCTAGTTTATGTTTCACAGCTATATCTACGTCTACCTGGAAAGACTGTTCCAGAACCTAAAAGGATCTTTCTCAAAAGAAAAAAAAAATCCAGTAAATTGCAGCTGAACACTGATTTTCTTAGCTTTGCTCTATTTATCAGTTTTTTATCTCTACTTGAAGCATAAAGATAATCTTCACTTCTTTATGTCCTTCTACCACAACCATTATTTTTTTCTTTGACACTGGATAGAGTTTGGCCTGGCCAGATCCACAGTTCCATACTGCAATTTCACAGGCATCCAAACCAGCTGGCGTTCCACCACTGCTGTGCCCTCGCACTCACAGTTTTCATTTCTTCCTCTTTCCCACAGGTCTTCCAACTCTCATTCTGAACTTGACCCAAGGGTCTCTAGTTCCGACAACTATTTTTGCACCGGCTGATGGGTGCTCAGCCCATCCTGGTCTGTTGCTTGGGTTCTGGTTCACCTAAAACAGGTCTCCTGATGTCTGGGGCAATTCTAAGAAGCACTCACAGATTGCTCACATTAGTTTGTCTAAGCATACACTAAATGCACTGGCAATTTTCTTTCAACAAAGTGTGAATTCCACAGGTGTACCAGTCTCCCACACCAAATAAACATCTTTAGCTGCCAAATAAAGGAACGTGTTGTTGGGTTGTCCAACCATTTCATTTCAGCTCTAATCTTACTACCACATGACACTTATTTGTAACCCTGAACAGAGAACGGTGTGGGATCTTTCAGCGGCAAGGCTGAGAGCAACTCCCTGAATAACAGAAAATGAAAGAGGAACTAGAAGTCCAGTTTTGCACTTTCCAGGTTTAATGCTTTATTAGCTTGCTCCTGCACTGACAGGACATTTCCTTGCACGTCTTTGCCTTTTTAGCTTGTTGTAATTTAAAGCAGCTTTGCACAGGGCTTGTGCAGTTGATTGAAATGCTGCCAACCACTTCTGCAGCTGATAGGAAAAGCTGCCAGAAGCTGAGGTGATGGCCACAAGCTGCTCTGATGGGATTTCACGGCTCTTAAACTGTCCTGTAGGCCTGGTATATTTTACCAATGGTACCACTTAAGAAATGTTTATGAACAGATAGACTTTGGACCTCCAGGTGGATATTAAACTACTATAGCAATAAAGGCGTACTTCCAAAAGGTAAGTAAAGAAAGAAAAGGAAAGCAAAGCAATTAGAAAAAAACTACAATATATTTTTTTAAAAAGTTTTGAAGTGGTTTTGTACAAAAACCTAATTTCTTATTGTTTTTGCTTTGAAATACTCCTGTTTTAAAAACCCAATACATAAAAGCATTCAATTTTTTTAAAAAACTGACATATGGCAAAAATTGGTACTAGTAAATAAAAGCACATAAAGCTAAATCACACCATGCTAAATGTTAGTAAAAATGACAAAATAAAATACTAGCTACATAAACTACGCACAGGTGTGTAGCATATTACAAGCAAAAAACATATCTTGCAATTATAAGCCTACAGTATTTATTTCACTTGTCTGTAATTACATTTTATACATGTTTGTTTAGTAATATCAATCCAAGACATCATTTTGAGGATATAATTAACTGCATGTTAGAACAGAATGTGTTTGACTGGTTTTGTGTGTTGCAAGATATAAAAGTCTGTTAGCTGTGTTAAAGTGCCACCTAGTGTTACAATTCACCAATTTCGCTCAGAAAACCCTCCTAAATTTTCAGAGTAAAACCAAATTGAAGGGTTAAGAAAAACCTGGGGTGACAATGCCTACATTTCAGTGCTAACAGTAAAACCTTAAACCATACTTAGGCACTCACGGAGTACACAATCTCATGCATAACACTTCTGCTGCAGGCTGCGACCAAGCAACAGAGAGACTACTCTGGTGTTGAGGTGTGATTGGTGTTATGGTGTGACTGCTCTGGTGTTAAGGTGTACACTCGGTCATGTTAGCACAGTTAGGTAGTAAATACAGATCTCAGGGTCTCACTTGCAGGTATCTAGTTTTTCAGATTTTTATACTAGTGATCCAACAGTAAATTCATGTGAAGATAGAAGTATCTAATGAAGATACAGTATCTGGAGAGGAAAAAAAAACTTTTTATAAAAAACTTTTTTTTTTTTTTTCCTGTAAGATGCACAGTATAGCTGGAAACTTGGGGAGAGGGGGAGCAACAACCACACACAACACACCACAACACATATATAACGATAGAGCACCCTACAATTAGGTGCCAGTGCATGAAGTATGCAAAGAGAATGCCCTTCCCTGTGCAAGTAACTCCTGTCTATAAAGCCCTGTTTCTGCAAAGACCCTGACTTCATTGTGGGCGCTTCACAGATACAAGGAACCACCTACTGACTCTTACTAGCAGTTGTCTTTTTTTTTAAAAAAAAAATAAGTTTAAAGCTTATATTCTTGACAAGTTCAGAACTGATCTAGGTTAGGTTGCTCTTCAAATGAAAAAGGAACATTAATACTGGAAAAACTAAATGCACAGTTTATAGCTCATTAGCTATGAAGTTACAGAGTGTTTCATCTACTGTCACATAAAGCAGTCATTAAGAAATTATGGCTTCCATCCTGTCTCTGTTTCTGCAACACTGAACAATTGATAGTATCTGTAGCTTAACTAAAATGCTCTTTGCGTTCTCTTCACAAATGGCATATATAATAGCTTATGTAAACCAAACTTCAATTTGTCTCTGTTCTTTCTGAAATTCATTAGATGCTACAAGAAAGAAAGATCACCGCCATTACAAAGAACTGGTGTAGCTCAAGAGTACAATATGCAAAACACTTAGGTTTTCCGTTAAATTTAGTGAGACCGTAACCATTAGCTTTTCACACCATTAGAAATGAGGACAGACTCCTATTTCTCTGTATCAGTTATTGGAAAGTCTTATCTTTAAATCACAATGGGGGAAAAAAAAAAAAAAGAAAAAAAAAAGATTTTAAGTACTATTTATCCTAACTGCTGCAATAAGCAGGGGTAAGTTGAAAAAGAACTTCTGTTTAATTATGTCGTGAATTAGTATGAGTTTGTTGCAGAAATATAAAATCACAGAATGGAAAAAATAGAAAATGGAAAGAGCTGAAGAACCACAAGGAAAAAACTTTTGATTGGCAGTAAGAAAGGCTCGTGATGAGGCATCTTAAACACTAGGATCAGAGCACCTTTTAGAAATCACCTGTGGCTGCGAATGTGCATTAATCTACTAGGCAACAGTGGAGAAAAATGAACTTTCAGCTGCATTTGGCTTAGAATTGTTGTATGTTTTCTGCATAGGACAAAACATTCACAAAAAAAGAGGATTGTGCTTTTTGTACATTTGTGCATCAAGTGCATTTTGATGAAAACTTGATTATAAAGGACTAGAGTCAGCCTCAGTAACTGCTCAACTTTGAGGCCTGGAAGAAACTCTGCTCTCAAATATAGAGGGCAAGAGCACACCACAGGTTTGGAAACCCACGGAGAACCTGGCTGGCATTCACGGCACACTGCCCGTGCAGAAAACGTAACGCTGTGCCTTCTGCGGCAAAGCAACGACTGGCTTCAACTGTAAGTCTACCCCGCTGGAGAAGAGGAAGGCACCGGGACGGGCGGACTCTGAAGGAGCGAGGACCGGCAGCGCTAACCCCCAGCGTCACTCGGGCCGGGATCGCTCTCCCCCGCCGCACTTAGGCCGCAAAGCCCCCAGAGTTTGTTCAAACTATCGCCAGAGCTCGCGTGTGGGGGAGCGGGGTGGCTCCAGCCGTGGATCGCCCCGACCCCGGGCCCGCCATGGCGCGCGCCGCCCCCTCAGCCCTAACGGTGACGGCACGAGCCCGCCCGCCGGCAGTGATTGGGCCCGGCGACCCGTCTCTTCTCCAATCCCAGTGGCGAAGGCTGATCCTGACGTCCCCTGGTTCCGCCTACCGAGGCGCAACGGGACCAATCAGGCCCCTCGGCTGGGCTCCACCTTTCCGGCCGTCTCCATGGCAGCGGCGGGGGGGCGCAGGCGTCGCGGAGATCATGGTGGGTGGTTGCTTTCCTTTTCCAAGCCGGCGAGGCTAAAGGTAAACTAGGTCTGCGTATTCCTTTATTTTTTCTTTCCTGCCTTCTCCTCCCTCAATCCTACAGAATGGTACATTCCGACGGGCTCGCAGATCCCCCCTCCCCAATGGTAGGGC